>NC_141067.1:25526953-25934453 GCF_041138505.1 Cibotium barometz
TATCTAGTTATAACTAAGAGTTTTCTATTGGATGGAAGTAGGATTGGTAGAATTTACTCTTGAACACCCTATGTAGGATTTATGGGGAGAAAATAGGCACCCAATTGGTTCTAGAGATCTTGGGAAATCTGGTAAGCCCATCGATTTTATGTGAAACACATTATTGGGTGTGGAATAATCATATTGACCTAATTTACACCTAGATTGTGGAGGGCAAGTTAGACCAAACATGTTTCCACAGGCTATCCATGTAGTCACACTCCAACCCATCCTTACTATTGTTTTGACTTACAGTGTATTACACACTAGATTCTACTAGCATAAAATCTCCCATCTCAAACTGTTCTAGACCAGCCATTAAAGCTCCCTTCACATGAGCACATGGTCTTAGGCTTTATCCATCCATTATATCAAATCAATAATACAATATTATTCTCCATATTATTGTGAAATTTGAGTTTAAGTTTGGCTATGTTGTGAACAATCCTACTTTTTGTGAGGATTGCACACATTGTATCCATTTACAATCACCTCATTTTTGTCTACAATAATCGGAGATCGAAGGGAGACAAGATTGGACATATTAATTCTTTAGTCAATATCGATGATGCAGGTGAAGCCCATGGACAGATATAACAAGGTGCCCTTGAACAGAATTGTAAAGGTACATGATGATGAGAAAGAAGAAGACTGGGCCTACTATGTCTATAGAGATATGGAGAACTACTTAAAGGCCCACTAATCCAAAATCTATAATGCGTACCTACTCAGACAAGTTCTAAATCACATAGCCAAAAGGCCTCTCCCAGAGCCCGAACCAGAAGAGCACTTGCAATTGGCACTACTGCCAGAACAACCCACATTAACAGCTGAAGATATGCAAGGGATTAGGGGAAATTTGGGCTTATTTTGGAGCCTTTTAAGGAATGTTTTGCCATCTTTGCCTTGAAAACGGGGGCCGTGGTGAACATTTTCTATCTTACTTTAAAACCCCATCATATGATAGATCATTAGAAAGATTATGAAAAGTAGATTTCATAATTTCAAACTCGGAAACATTTGGAGTTGTTAAGCTCAAGATATACCATTTTCCTCAAAAGCAAGTTTAAAGGCTACCGTAAACCGACAGGGGCATCATGCTCTACTACCACTGACTAAGATGTCTTCCAGGCTACATGCATGTAACATTCAAAGACATGGTGGATACAAGATTTTGGCAATCCCACTCAACATTCTGACGCACACTTAGAAAGCTCTAGTCCAGAAGTAATTTACACCGACATAAGTTCGGTGACCAGGTCTTTAGACCTTGGTAACAGGTTCTGTGGACAGAACCTACATTAGGAAGGGGGGATGTTAATCCCATTTTGGATTAACAAACATGATCCTCCAATTGAGGATATTAATAAGTGTCATGAAACGGCACTATAAAAGTTGTACATTATGAGATATTGGCCACCCAATGCCTAGTTAAGTAAGTTTTGGATGCCCAAGTGTGAATAAGGGCCAAATGTATATAAGGCATTTTCTCATAATGAAAAGACACAATCCCTTTGTGCTATAGAGAGCTCTTCCTTGTGTCTTGAGAGAGATTGAGAGAGATTGAGAGAGAGAGAGCATTCTAGCATTGTTCCTCTTCTATGCTTGTGTGAAAGAGTGAGAGAGAGTGATTGCCTTATGCCACGGTGCGAGTGACTCTACAGTGATAGCGTGGAGGTGGAGCTTGGAGGTTGGACCTTAACAAGCGAGCTTGGAGGCCTCAAGGGACTCAAGTTCAAAGCATTGGTAAGTGTCATACGACAGTTGTGATCTATTGCTCATCCTTTAGGTGAATGCATTAAGTTCCCTCTTGGAGGTGTGGTAGCCCATACCACCCTTTTGGTCCCTTTTTTATGGCCCTTGATTGTGAGCCGGCCACCCTATTTTTGCACATTTTTTTGGGATTTTTCCCATGTTAAGTACCATTTTTCCCAGTCGGCTAGCATAACCATGTCCAGTCAACCGGGTTCTCTTGTCCAGTTGGCCAGCCCCTCTTACCTATAAATAGGTGGGCTGGCCTCTCACTTTTCTCATAGTCTAGTCTTTCCTTTTGCTCCCTCACTTATGAGACTCCTCATGTCTCCTGCTTGGGGCTGTATTATTTTAGTATATTCAGCATAGTTGCTCCATATCTCTCTCTCTCTCTTGCACTCTCTACTCAGCACACTCTAATGCTTTTTTTCTTCCACTGTGTACTCATTCATGGTATCATTGCTCCCGGTTTAGCGTTAATTTACTGCCCCAATGAGCGGCGTTAACTTTCTGCCCCAAATTTTTCTCAGTTTTCAGCACCTTCAAATCTATGTTTTCTTCTTAGTTCTGCTGCTAGTTGGCTGGCTTCTTTCGGCACCTCTCCACTGTAGATTCAAGTCTTCTCTCACTGGTTTGATCTCTGAGATTCCCTTGTTCACCTATCGGCTGCTAGTTGGCTGGCTTCTTTCGGCACCTCTCCACTGTAGATTCAAGTCTTCTCTCACTCGTTTGATCTCTGAGATTCCCTTGTTCACCTGTCGGCTGCTCCTTTTTAGGGCTGCAATATCTACCTTGTTACATTTTCTTCCCTACAGGTGGCTCTTGTAGTTTTTGGTGTTCTGAGTTAAGGATTGGTGGCTTCTGGTACCTATGGTGGACACTCCTTCCAAGATTGTGCATTCTTCTAAGATTGAGCCCAAGCTCTTGTGATGGCTGCCCTGACTACACTTTATATGTTCTCTGAGTTTGCAAAGTTGCATGGTTCCAACTACAGTTTGTGGAAGGTGAAGGTGAAATCAGCCTTGCATGGTGTGGATCTCTGGTGAAAGATCCTTGTCCCCTCTGTGCGACGAATTCAGGGGTGCTAGCAGCGGAAGTAGCACTTCTTGCACAGGGCAGAGCCTCTCACTCAGGGCCTTGCCCACGGATATCCAGACAAGAGACTAATCCCTCGGTTCTTCCAAAACCGAACCCGGAAAAACTTCCCACGCCCAAAAAACACGGGCAAAGAGTTCCCAGGCCCCCTAGCCGACGCTTCATGCAAACTTCGAGATAGTCACACCACTTACACACCCAATATGAAATTGCCTTTTTCCATAGATTCAGCTGACTTAAAAACAATCTTTTTAATGAAACCATAGTATCACTGATCATAATCCTTCAAAATATCCGGTTGAATTCTAATTTCCTAATCATTCCTTCATCGGAGTACCTATGGCATCATTGGAAACCAGAACGCTCACCACCTGTCCACTCAAGGACCTTTTCAATAGTTCCTAGCTCATAGTACCCGAAAATATATTCACTTATAAAAATCCAGATGGACTCTTGGTTGAAGATCAGCAAGATCAACCAACAGATCCATATAAAAGAGTCATGGACTCATCATTGAGGACCAGCAAGGTCAATCAACCAAATCCATGCCCGAATTCAGAAAACAACTTTTACTCCTTGTTCCAATATCTTCCTCAATGCACGTGTGGGTATCTTCGGTGACCCAGAGCCCGAGCACCGTATGGTCAGCACCCTCTAGGATCCTTCGCAGGTCACCTAGCGCTTCACTCATAGGCTGCTTCCTTGGTTCCTCCTCCACCATACCGGAAGCTTACCATTTAAATCGAACCGAGGCTCGTCAAGACCTCGGCCGACCGTGCTACGCGAGACGTCCTCCGTTGACTCTCTGTCAGCTGTTGCAACTTTATCACTTAGGTCTCCATGACCTCATTCACAAGACGGTCAAAATGCTTCCCCAGCATTCTTGACATAAAACAGTCATTTAAAAATAGGTCATAAATACAGTTTCTATAACGAACTCTCGTCTTTCCACATTGTTCCACATCAATCCACATTACTTAATCCAAGTCCAATCATATGTATTCCCATCGTCCTTCATCCATTCTCATTCAATCACATCATTTTTCATCTCATCACATCTTTTCACATTTACACTCATCGCATCTCATCCACTCGCATCTACCCATATCCACATCTCATCCATTCATAACTACCCTGATCCACATCACATCACATCCATTTCACCTCACATCTCATTCATTCACGTCTATCCTGATTCACATCCCATCACATCTCATCCATTCACATCACATCTCATCCATTCACATCACATCTCATTCATTCACATCACATCCATTCACATCTATCCCAATTTACATCATATCACATCACATCTATTTCACATCACATCTCACCCATTCACACTTATCCCGACTCACATCACATCACATCCATTCACATCTATCCCAATTTACATCATATCACATCACATCCATTTCACATCACATCTCACCCATTCACACTTATCCCGACTCACATCACATCACATCCATTCACATTCATCACATTCATTGTATCCCCATTCCATCACATACATTTTATCCACATTACATCACATCCACATCATATCTCATTCATTCCATCCACATCATATCTCATTCATTCCATCCACTTTTCATCACATCCACATCAAATCTCATTCATGCACATCCCATCTCATTCATCCACATCCGCCCAATCATTCACATGCACGACTATCCACATCTATCCATACATTCATATCTATCACTTCACATCCACATATATTCACATCACATCTTATTTCATCCACGTCTCTTTACATCACATCACATCTCATCCACATTCACATCTCTTTACATCACATCACATCTCATCCACATCCACATTACATTCACATCCACATCACATCACATCGCATCCACATCCACATCACATTCACATCCACATCTCTTTTTAGCACATCACATCTCATCCACATCCATATCACTTTCACATCCACATCCCATTACATTACATTCTTTCACATACACATCCACATCCATTTACATCACATTCTTTCACATACACATCCACATCCATTTACATCACATTCTTTCACATACACATCCACATCCATTTACTTCCTATCTCACCCTTTCACATATTCTCTCATCTCATTATTCACATCCACATCCATTTACTTCACATCCACATCCATTTACTTCACATCTCATCCACATTCATTTTCATCACACCACATCCTATCACATTCCATTCACATCTTATCACATCTATTCACATCCTATCACGTCCCATTTACATCTTATCACATCCATTCACATCCTATCACATCCCATTCACATCCTATCACATCCCATCCACATCTTATTCCCATTTGGTAGCTTTTCCTACTTCGATATTGATAATAGGACTTTTTCTAAATTTCTGCCAATTGTTTGGCTTAGATAAAGGTTCTTTTTCTCGTCGACGACTATTTTCATATTCTTTCTCAATTTCTCAAATGAATTACATTCAATATTCCTCTTTTGAATAAAAGAATTCATGGGATTTATAAAAATCAATTCTACCCATATTTTCACTTTTGATAAATATTCATAAATTGAATTATACTAAAAATTTCTCTTTTTTCCATTTAATTTGTTGGATCTCAAATAACATGGAAATTCCTCTTTTTACATTTAATTGCTTGAATTCTAAATGTCATGAAAATTTCTCTTTTATTATCAAATAAATTTATCTAAAATTTCTCTTTTCTTTAATAAAAATATCCATTAATTCAATATACCAAAAATTTCACTTTTACTATTTAAATGATTGAATTCCAAATGTCATGGAAATTCTTCTTTTATCATTTAAACATTTTTCATAAAATAAATTTATCTAAAATAAAATATCCATTAATTCCAATATGCTAAGAATTTCACTTTTACTGTTTAAATGATTGAATTCCAAATGTCATGGGAATTCCTCTTTTATCATTTAAATATTTCTCATGCATAAAATAAATTTATCTAAAATTCTTCCTTGACTTTAAATTAAATATCCATTAAATCCAATATGCTGAGAATTTCACTTTTACTATTTAAATGATTGAATTCCAAATGTCATGGGAATTCCTCTTTTATCATTTAAATAAAGTTACCATAATTTTCTCTTTTCTTAATTATTTAATTATACATAAACCTTAAAAATTAGTTTTCCATTGAATGTGATGAAAATCATTCTTTTAGCCTAGGATATTCAATCCTAGAATATGGTAGGAAGTCCTCTTTTCATGTTATGCATAAGAATGAATTATGTATCAATTTATTAAATATTTTACCATAGCTCCACTGCTATTACTGATAATTTTTAATATTTTTGAAAAGAATAAGACTTAGTAATGTAATTATGATAGTATAACTATCTTTTAATCTTAAATCTAATTTATGGATTTATCTCATAATATTACCATAATTTACAAAGCATATAAGTATAAAAAACCATTTTCTTAACCTCTAGCTTCACAAGCCTAGAGTTTGATTTGTGAATTAAGAAATTCTCCATGAGAAGCATCATCTAAATAGAGAACTGGTCATAGGAATGACCATTCTTTGGGGGGGAGAGAGATAAACTTAAAAGCATCCTAATTTAAGCATAAATGTAAACTTTTCTTAATTATTTATTACAACTCTTAAGAAAAGCTTGATTTGCATTATAAACACTTAATTAAGAAACTTCTCAGGCTTGAGAGGGGTTGAGAAGTGAAAACATTGAGAGGGGTTGAGAAGTGAAAACATTGAGAATAGTAGAGAAAAACCATAAAATTACACTTTACCTCTTGTTTTCTCTATCATAGAAGAAGCCCCCAACCAATCAATTGGTTTGTGTGTTGAAAGGAAAGCTCCAAGGATGGTTGAAGAGAGAGAGAGAGAGGCTCCACTCTCTCCAAAAGTAGAGGATTTTTAAGGGATAATAAAAAATATAATTATTTTAGTATAATACTCGCATGGTATAGTTCACAGATTTTTTACAAAAGACTAAGGATCTATTTATAGGTGAGGGAGGCCTCTAACCAAGTCCAACTAGGTTCTAGAATTTTCCAGGTTCAGTTTGGCTGAATTTGGATAAGATTTGGACCTAGTTCGGCTCCCTTTTGATTTGGTTTGATCCAGGAGAGAGGAGAGATAAAAATATCACAATTGTTTGAGTTAAAAACTCCACCAAGTGTGTGAATTAGGTGCCTCCTTGAAGTCCCCCCCTTTTCCTTACCAAGGTGTCAAAAATGTATCATTATACCAAAATATCTCATTTTTTTTAGTAATATCTCCTAGTTTTTAACTAATAAACCTTGTACTCAGTCAACTCTTCATCTTATGTGGGCATTTACTCATTTTTGGGTATTTTCTTTTATTCATTGGATTTATCTCCTCCCCACACTTGGATTAATCCTATTGGCCCATAGGAACCTTAATTGGACCATAATCCAAAAAATTTTAAAAATCTAGACCCTTAGGCTAAGGTCCTTTATACATATTTTCAATTAATTCTAAATACACATTCGAAAGTTATTTTTGAATTTCTGTTTCAAGAGAAACAATTTTAGACACTAGGAGGATTTTTATATCCAAAAATATCTTAATTTTAGATTATCTCTCTCTAGATATTTTCTCTCTCTAGGCCAAAATAGGGTAAAACAGGATCTTTCTTCTATTTCAAAGAGGGGAATAATTACAAGATCAGAAGGGGAGGTTCTTACACCTTTACACCTCAAACACTAAAGGGAGGAATCTTACACTGGGACTACCTTGTTACACCTGCCAATGCCACCCCTCCCACTCTTGCTTCCGGTGGTGTGACTCAAGCACAAATTGATATTTGGCAGGCAAATGATCATCGTGTTTTCTCTTTTCTGATGAATTGTCAGGATTATGTTCTCTCTCATGTGCGTACAGTAGATGTTGCGCGTGAAGTTTGGAAGGCATTTGCAGATCTTTATGAAATTAAGTCTTCGGGACGGATTTTGGCTTTGGAAAAGTAGCTTATAAACTGGACAGTTTCTGCCTTTCCATCTTTATCTGCTTTCATCTCTAAGATGACAGATCTCCGATGTTTTGGTAAGGATATCTCTACTACAGAGGATATGGCTATTCGGCTTCTCTCCAAGCTTCCAGAGAGGTTTGATGCTTATTTTTAGTCTCTTGTTTCTTCTCCTCGTCCTGTTCCAGTTAATTGGGAGAAAGTTCTCCCCTCCATTATGCAGATTGAGTCTCGCTTTAAGGAGCAGATTGGCACCTCTGGTAATTCTAATGGAAGTCTGACTGCACGAGATAAAAGGAAGAATCAACAGAAGAAAGGGAAAGAGGGTTCTGACAAGAACTCCAAGGATAACGACAAGGATAAAGACAAAGACAAAAGCAGGTCTTCTAAAAACAAGGACATTGAGTGTTATTATTATTGTGGCAAGGGTCATGAATCACCCCAATGTCACAAGAAGAAGCGAGATGAAGAAGCAAAGAACTCTTTATGTACAGCGGTGTCTCAGACCAAGAAGGATGATAGTATTCTTTTATTAGCACGTACTCGTCATGTACTTACTCTTGTGACTTCTCACAGTAGTAGCAGTCGTGGATTGTGGATATCGGTGCTACTGCTCACATGGCGCCCCATCGAGATTGGTTCAAGGAATTCACTTCCAGGACAGGCGAGATCACTTTGGGTGATTCTTATTCCGTGCCAGTGCATGGACATGGCACCATCCCCATCTTTCGCTCCTCCGAGGACAAGAGGTAATTCTCTAATGTTCTGTACATTCCAGATTTGGCATTTAACCTTTTGTTAGTGAGTGCTCTTACAGCTCAAGGTGTGGAGGTGCACTCTTCTTGGATGGTCTGATTCAAATTGCGATGGAGATCTAGATACTCGATGTTCGACCACCGATTGTGTTTTTTCACTTGGGTCTGGAGCCATTTCATGGAGCAGTAAAAGCAGCCTACTTTGGTTCTTTCCTCTACGAAGGCAAAGTATCGTGCGGTTTGTTATGCTGCATGTGAGGCAATTTGGCTGCGGAGATTATTGGAAGAGCTTGGCTGTCCTCCTATCGGATCTGCTCTTCTATGGTGTGACAATCAGAGTTGCATTGCCATCGCCAAGAACCCTGTGTTTCATGCTCGTACAAAACACATTGAGATACAATATCACTATGTTCGTAAACGAGTTCTTGGTGGAGATTTGTGTTTGGAGTATTGTCCTTCAGTGGGGAGAATGCAGCAGATTTGTTCACCAAGCTGGTTTCTCAAGCTTCCTTGTCTCCTCATCTTCGGCTTCTCATAGTATGTTCAGCAACTGTTGTTGCTGAGAGGGGGTGTTAGCACATTCATCCCTCGTTTCTGCTCATATTTGGTGTCCCTTTTGGCCCCTTTTTCATGGCCCTTGATTGTGGGCTAGCCTCTCTATTTTTGCACATTTTTCTGGGATTTTTCCCATGTCGGGTGCCTTTTTTCCCAATTGGCCAGCATAATCATGTCTTGTCGAGCTAGGTTCTCTTGTCCAGTCAGGCCAGCCCCTCTTACCTATAAATAGGTGGGATGGCCTCTCACTTTTCTCATAGTCGAGTCTTTCCTTTTTCTCCCTTGCTTATGAGACTCTTCCTGTCTCTTGCTTGAGACTGTATTATTTTAGTATATTCAGCACAGTTTCTCCATATCTCTCTCTCTCTTTGACCCTCTGCTCAGCACACTCTAGCACTTGTTTGCTTTCGCTCTGTGCACTCATTCAATTCTCTCCTTATACATGCCATGACCAACCCCCCCCTTTCATCACCTTAGACCCGTCTTAGCAAGCTGCGTGGGATAGCAAGGGGATCCCACCCCCATCGCCACCTTAGAGGGGGGAGCTCTCTCATCCCCACCTTCCCCGTCACCCCATCTTCCTCTCGGCAACAAACCTCCTCCCCATCACCTCCCAATGGAGACGTCCTTCACAATACGACAACCACCTTCTCTTGAGGCACCCCCAGTTACCTCCTCCACTTGGCTGTTCTGAGGTGACCATAAGGAACCATCACCATGGTCCATCACCTCTCGAGACTACGCGCCTCAACTCCTTGTCATCTCAACCGTAGTCCTCTTAACCATCTTCATCAGCAGTAGCATATGGTGGGTCTCTCACCTTCCAAGCACCCTCCCCTCATTGGTGGCAGAAAGTGCACTCTTCTCCACTGGCTTACTTATGACCCACTCCCCTTTTCTCTTGCTCCTCACAAAAACCCTTGACCACCACAAATCAGAAGAGGACGTCACCTTGAGACCCCTCCCCTCCCCCACCTTTCACGTACAAGATAAGGGTCTTGTGTGGCAAGTTATGCATCTTGGGGCCACTCTTATCACCCTTTCCTCTCTCTCCCTTGGCTGCCATGAAGCACACACTCATACATACATATATGCATGTGCAGTTATATAAATGATTTATATGTTCATGAAGAAATCATCATGTTGGTGTTAGGAGTTTTTTTGAGTATGGTTTTCTGGCATATGTACATATAGATGCATACTTATGTGGCACTCGGATGCCCGATACTCCACCCACTGAAGTTGTAATGAAGCCTTTTTAGCATGTGATGATGTGTTTGATGCAGATATGTTGGTTGGAGATAGTGCAAGCATCAATGGTATGATGTTTGGAACACATTGTGGAACACCACCGGAGTTATGATCAAGGGTTGCGATCTCATGAGCATATGTGGAAGAGCAGGAATAGATCAAATCTTTGTAAAGGGCACGTATGCAATCGGAGATGTTCATCACCAATATTAAGCCAAGGGTGTGCATGGGTTGGAGTATTTTTTAAGGGTGGCGAAAATGGAAAAATAAAACCAAAGAAAACGCAGCGGAAGCATGGTGGGCACGTGATTTCCAAATGCAGAGTGCCGATCTGGGACTTGCCCAATTCCACAAAAGAATTCTTGAAGGTTCTAACAAAAAAAGAAAAAAAGGCACTGGCAATGACAGAACAAGGGTGGGCCTTGGTTTGCTTAGTCGCCGGCGGTGGTGGCTGACAGTGCAGGAGATGGTTACCTTCAGTTGAGGTGCAGCTGATTGAGAACGTGTGGGCGGCGACTGCAGGTAGAGAAGTAGAGAAGGAGGCTGGTGTCGACTGCAATGAAGCCAAGGGAGAGCACAGTGACGTTAGAGAAGAAGACGTCGACTGTAAGCAGCGGAGAGAGAAGGCGTCGAATGTGAAGTGGTCAGTTGCTGGTGACAACGTCAGAGAGAGTACTGTGTGGAGGTTGCCGCCTCTGGTATGCAGAGAGTTTTTCAGAGGTGTTGTGTGGGTTTGCTTTGACGCTAGCGGTGGCTGGTGGCTAAGGAGAGAGGGAGAAGTGCTGCAGGGCGCTGCTCTGAGTGGGTGGTGAATGCCAAGTGTGATGCGGCATCAAGGACCTGCTGCTGCTGGTGGTGAGACGAAGAGAGAGATGGGTTGTTTCGTTGGGTTGTTGCCCCTTGGTGTCTGAGATGAGGGATGTGTGTGTCTTGTTGGTTGCTTGCGGCTGGTGACTGAGGGCAGCTGGAGGGCTGAGGTGATGATGTTTTGAGAGGAGGTGAGAAAGCTTCTGTGTGTCAGAAGAAGTTGTATGGAAGCGTTGACTGGCAATTCAAAGATGAAAGATACTGGTGATGTATTTGGCTATGGTTGTGTGTTGGTATCCTGTGTGTGTTGATTTGCAGGAGAAGGCGTGATTGACGTGTTTGGTGGTGTAGTCCACGGGTTTACACTCTCACAGTGCACTTTGTGCCAGCCTTCGATTACCTCCTCATGCACACGGTGGAAGTGTATGTGTTTGCTGGGTGTTTACTTTGACTATGGTGCCCCCGTTTTGTGCTAGTGAGTCCAAGGATTGGGGGAGTGGGAAGCTATAGAGGCGTGTTCCCGTGTTCTTGTTTCCACTCCACATCTTTTTGGTGCCCCCATTGAGGAGAGCTCAGTATTTTTCTTCGCCTAGAAGGGTGTATGTCCCATAGGAAAGGAGTAGGAAAGAGACTCGTACTGCTTCTTTTGGCAGGGATTGTTGCAGATTTTCATGATGTGGTCTTATCCAGAATTTCATGGGCAGGAAGGGTGAAGATGTGTTTGGCTTCTTGGAGCAAATGGAGTTGGCATGCATTAGCAATCATGTTACAAATGAAGAGCAGGTTTTGAGGCTAGTAAAGATTTTCTTGAAGGAAGATGCCCAAAAAGCTGGCGTAAAGATTTTGAAGCACAGGATGCGGCATATGAGCTACATGGTATTTTGACCTTAGACAGGTTGAAAGAAGGCCTTTTGGAGCATTTTCAACAAGCAGAGGAGCCTAGTGTGCTTTGGCAGGAGTTGAGCATCTTGAAGCAGGTCCATGGGCAATCACTGGATGATTTTGTGAAGGTATTTACATGTTTATAGGGTAAGTGGTGTATGATATTGAAGCAGGAAGTTCCTCCTATGTTTTTGAAAAAGAGCTTGTTTATTGATGGTTTGCTACCCCATTTGAAGGTCAGGGTTGAGTTGAAGAATCCCAAGTCATTTGATGATGCAGTTAGGGTTGCTAGGGAAAAGGAAGGCAAGATTTTGAAGCAGATGGAGATGGATATTTATCCTTATGAAGGTGTTGTGTCTGCAAGGGATATGCATGTAAATTTGGTTGAAGTGGATAAGAGTCCTATGCAAAGTTTGATTAGACAGGAGCCTCAAAGGCCTATGCAGGTGCAAAAGGGGATGTTCTATATGGCTTCTGATTTTTTTCCAAAGTCTTTAAAGCATGTGAAGGTGGATGAAAAGCAGGTGAAGGAGCAAAGTGAAGATATGTGTTTAATGCATGATGTGGATGTAGCTAAGGCTTTCCCTATTGATGTGGATGTAGCTAAGGCTTTCCCTATTGATGTTATGATTAAAACTAAGGATGTGCATGTTGAAAAGCAGGATGAGGAATCTAGGTCAAGGTTTGAGACTTTTGCAAATGAAGAGTTGCCAGTGGATTCTTCTTTGGATTGGGACGTCATGGCTGTGCATGACAGTGATTTGGAATGCTCTATTGAAGATCATTTGCATTCGGATCTGGATGATATGCATGCACATGGAAGCAAAGAGGATGATGCCTTGGGATTGGTTGATGATAAGAAGGAAGAGGAGTTGGATACAGAATGCTTTGAGGATGATTCTTTGCCAGATTCTACAAGGGAGGAGGATGGGGTAGAGACTTGTGATGAAGTGAAGACGGTTTGCAATGCGGATGTGGAGAGCATGGAGAAAGATCCTATTGTGATGGATTTTCTTGGACAGCTTGATGGTGGTACGGTACCTGCGATGAATGATGTGGATGTTTTTCCATTTGATGCATTATGTGCTGGGGAGTCTTTGGACGATGATACTAGGGGGGTTGGCAACACTCAAGAAGATATGCATGTAGATTGGGCTAATGAAGAGCGTTGTGATGTGAGTATTGTGCTTGAGGATGATATGTGGGCAGTTGCTAGCCTTGATGAACAGGAGCCAGAGATAGACATGGATGCAAATATGGTTGAGAATGTAACTAAGGCTTCTTTACATATTGCTGAAATGTTAAAGACAAAGTCCATGGATGACAAGGATTCTGAACCAGTGGAGTTGTATGGTTGTGAAGAGATGCCTATTTTACAAGAGTTGGAAGTGCTTATGGACACTGGTGTTGGAAAGGATCTGGATTTTTGTGTGTATAAAGGTCAAAATGTTGGAACTAGGCCTTCACTGGTATTGATGAATTGGATGCTAAATGTTGCAATGCCACAAGTTTTGAAGACAAGGAGGTTTGTTATGGGTGAAGTGTTCTCTCATGGTTTATTTGAAAAGCGAATGCTTGAGGGTGATGCTGCATGGTTAGAGTCTGTGAATGCTTATCAAATAATGGATGAAAATGATTTTTTGGAACATATGGTTGACGTTTGGTATGTAGTGATGCAGCCATTGTTTTTCACAGATGTTGGGAAATGGGATGGTGAGTTACAGCAGTTTCTTTTTGATCCTCGTGGATAGCGGCGTTGGCGATGAGACAGAACAAGGGGGGGCCTTGGTTTGCTTAGTCGCCGGCGGTGGCTGGCAGCGCAGGCGATGGTTACCTTCAGTTGAGGTGTAGCTGATTGAGAACGTGTGGGTGGCGACTGCAGGCACAGAAGTAGAGAAGGAGGCTGGTGTCGACTGCAATGAAGCCAAGGGAGAGCACAGCGACGTCAGAGAAGAAGACGTCGACTGTAAGCACTGGAGAGAGAAGGCGTCGAATGTGAAGTGAAGGTCGGCTGCTGCTGGTGACGACGTCAGAGAGAGTACTGTGTGGAGGTTGCCGCCTCTGGTATGCAGAGAGTTTTTCAGAGGTGTTGTTTAGGTTTGCTTTGACGCTGGCGGTGGCTGGTGGCTAAGGAGAGAGGGAGAAGTGCTGCAGGGCGCTGCTCTGAGAGCGGGTGGTGGATGCCAAGTGTGATGCGGCATCAAGGACCTGCTGCTGCTGCTGGTGGACAGAGAGAGAGATGGGTTGTTTCATTGGGTTATTGCCCCTTGGTGTCTGAGACGAGGGATGTGTGTGTCTTGTTGGTTGCTTGCGGGTGACTGGTGACTAAGGGCAGCTGGAGGGCTGAGGTGATGATGTTTTGAGAGGAGGTGAGAAAGGGATCAGTTGTAATGTTGGGGTACAGCTCGTAGTAGCGAGCAGAGATGTGTTTTTTGGAAGGTGTCGTGTATGTAAGATCGTGTATGTGTTTTTTGGAAGGTGTCGTGTATGTAAGATGGTGTGAAGCAAAAGCTTTTGTGTGTCGGAAGAAGTTGTATGGAAGCGTTGACTGGGAATTCAAAGATGAAAGATACTGGTGATGTATCTGGCTATGGTTGTGTGTTGGTATCTTGTGTGTGTTGATTTGCAGGAGAAGGCGTGATTGACGTGTTTGGTGGTGTAGTCCACGGGTTTACACTCTCACAGTGCACTTTGTGCCAGCCTTTGATTACCTCGTCATGCACACGGTGGAAGTGTATGTGTTTGCTGGGTGTTTACTTTGACTATGGTGCCCCCGTTTTGTGCTAGTGAGTCCAAGGATTGGGGGAGTGGGAAGCTATAGAGGCCTGTTCCCGTGTTCTTTTTTCCACTCCACAGTTGGCAAATAAGATCTTTGTATGCATAGGCTTGAAATCACCATCATATGAAGGTATGAAGGCTTACCAAGAATTGGAGAAGTGAATACAGGACTTTGGAACCTCCAAAACCCCATGGAAAGCAACAAAAACACGACAGTTGGCTGGCATCCTCAACGAGCAAAAAATGCCATGAATAGAGTGTTAAAAGGCTTACTATTTAACCCATACATCATATTAAACAAGATACAAGGCATTTCTAAGCTTGTATTTTAGACATTAAGCTCCAAACCATGAGGATGAAATGTGCGCAACATTGGCTAGAAAACACACAAAAAATCACCAAAATTAGGGTGTTGAAAGGCTCATACCCCATACTTCAAACTAAGCATTTCCAAGCTTGTAGCTTAGATATTAAGCTTAAAATGCCATGAAAATGCACAAAAATCAACAGTTTGGAAGTAGAAAAAATGCATAAAATCACCATAAAAATCAAGCATATATTGAAGCTAATGTCCTCCTCGTACTAATCCCTAAGTGTTGGCAAGCTCCCAGCCCATAATTTGCTCACCATGGCTCACAGAAATCAAGTAAAGAAGAAGAGGGAAGGAAAAATATTTTTGATTAGCAGCTAATCTTAATTAGTGAAATCTTCCCCAATTTTGCTCGAGTTTTCAAATTTTGGTGCGGCTCCCCCAAAATTTGGTCCATAGTAAACCCATGGACCCAAAAGATTAGGAGTTAAACAAGGAAAAGGAAATTTACCCACTCCAAGTCACCATAACCATCTTCTTGATTTAAAAAAATAAGAAAATCAAGAACACTCAAAAGATTTTCAAGAAAATTCAAGAGAGTGGATCAAAAGCAAGGCTCTGATACCAATTGAAATGAACAACCACCGTAAGCTAAGATTTGGGATGAATCATCATGTGGATTAGCAGGAAATTAGCAAGAAAAACACATAATGCCTAAGTGGTTTAGCCTTTCACCAAAGGATGGAAATAACCTTCCATAGGCCAATATATGGTAGCTTAAGGCTCCAATGTATGTTTAAAAGTCATATGACCAAAAGATACAAATGAGGGTCCATGAGTCCCTTTTATACTTAAGCCCTATGACCATAAACCTAAGCTATATAACCATAAACCTAAGCTAACTATTAAAGTTGCTATCTTTGAGTTTCTCACATCTGGAACGTTCGATTCGTAACTGTTCTCCAAGCTCATGTAGCTTCCGCTAGCATGCAATTAGCAAGAATCACACATAATGCCTAAGTGATTTACCTTTCACCAAAGGATATAAATAACCTTCCATAGGCCAATGTATGGTAGCTCAAGGCTCCAATATATGTTCAAAAGTTATATGATCAAAAGATACAAATGCGAGTCTATGAACCCCTTTTATACTTGAGCCCTATGACCATAAACCTATGCTAATTATTAGAGTTTCTACTCCATTACATACATGCACTCAAAGGAGATGCTACCACTATAGAGAGATTTAACCAATATTAAATCCATCTAGGTGGTAGATGAGACACTACAACAAACCAAAGCTACAACTAAAAGATTAAGCAAGCAACCCCGGCCAAAGCCATCCGTCCTTAGGCAACGGAGAATGTGAGTACCCTAGCTCTTCAAGGTCATTGTCTCAATTTTTTAACCTCTCAATTTCAACATTAACCCTCTCTTTTCTACAACATAACACTAAGTGCACTAGGCCACTACCACCACACATCACTTTATATATATTGTAGCGCACACAATACAATACACGTATCCCTTGGTGGCCATGGCCTTTTCAATGACACCATCAATTTAGAGGCCCCATAAAACATCTTCATGTTACCACTCCATCTAATAGTACCTAACTTTAGTTGTTGCCACCATTTTTCCAGATAAAACCCTTGAGCTTTCAAGCTTGGTAAAGTATTCGAATTGATCTTTTATCAAAACATTATTTCAATTTTCACCCTTATTAAAAAAAGGTGTTCTTACTTAGGCATGAAAGAATGCAAAACTATGACTTCCCTACATAGAGACTTTCTAAAAAGGTATGCTTGGGCTATGGTCACAAATTTAACAAATGATTGTGCAACCATGGAGCAAAGGTAAATAATGTTGGTCATACATAATAATTTGAAACTATATATATCCACTTTTCACATTAAAAGGGGAGGTGTTATCAAATAATTTTATCCTCTTTGGTAATATGTGATAGACCCACCTAACCCTACACATTTATGTTTGGGTATATGAATGCCAAATTGATTTATGTTTTCTCTCAAGACCTGCTCATTGGTGAAAAGGTCCCTAGAGGCCACCAACTTATAGATGAAGCAAGGTGTTGGAAGACACTTGGTGTTTTCAACAACAAGATGGAGATTTTCTTCATTGGTTTGTGTTTCTTGCAACTAAGAGAATCAACTAAGAGAATAGTAGAATTATGTATTTACAAATAAACATCCATTTTTTTATTCCATTAGCTCTAATCAATTTCATCATGACAAGGCCTATGTAAGCGACGTACTTTAAGTTAGAATTTGTAGAGAGGATGTAGTGGAAGAGGAGGTAAGAGCATAAGAAGGCCATTCAGTTCATCATTTCTAAAGAGATCAAGGGACCCTTCTGCTCGCAATTAAAGGGTCCCAATGCCTCTTACTACAAGACATTATCTCACATGTAATGGTGCTTGGAACTATGCTTGGTGGAGATCATGGAGTTGTGTTAGATCACGTGCCTTTTTATTAATGTGAGAATTGCTTTTATGGCTATATTGATATTCAGGCTTAAAGCTACCAACACCCTTTCATTGGTGAAAGGGTGCTCACTTATTCTTTTCTATAGTGGTATGAAATAATGATTTTCTAAGTGTTGAAAATACAACTGAATAGGGTGTGTGCGGGAACAAGCCCTTGGTTAGAGGCTGTAAAAGAGAATGAGTAAATGTGAAAGAACCTGTGAAAAGGTGAGAAGAATCTACTGGGAGAGAATAAAGGGTAGCATGAGAAGATTTAGGAAGTGTGGAGATATTCTGGGAAAAGTGAAGAGGTGGAGAGAATCAGGGAAAAGAGGTGGAGTGAATCATGGAGAAATCAGTGGGATTTGATGCTTGATGTAAACTCTATAAATTGAGGCATTGCCCTAATGAGAATTTGCTGGTTTTTGAGTATCCATGCCTACATTAATCTATTTGCTAATTACCCACTAATTACGTCTTAATTATGCTAATCACTTTGTTAATGATGTTGATTCTAGTGTTTGATCCACCATAGCTCATCACAATGCTCAAATTTCAACATGGTATCAGAGCCATGCCTAGAATCCATTAGGTTTATGAGTCCATTATTTAATTAATCAAGATTAGTAGATAATTAGGAATTAATCAAAATTTTAGTTATTTTTCACTTCACCCCCAGCCAGTGGAGGATCTCATTCACCTTGCACACTCACATTTAGCTTAAACCCTTCTAGCATATTGTAGCCAACTCACTTGCCTTCAAGCCCATCAAAACGGCGTAGCAAACCACCAAGCAACGAAGGAGAAATCGACGGTTTTGCTGGCGCTTTTTTTTCTGAGTGAAATTGACATTACTACTTGCACAGATCAAAGGTCTCTAATTCCTCCGAGCCCAAGGTGTTTTCAAGCATGCTCTACAAGTTGGTGAAGACAGAATTCAATTTCATCAAGTCTATAGTGAGATCCAAGCTCTTCATCAAATCTACAGGTGACTTTGGTAAAACAGAGATTAAGCTTTCAATATTTGGTCAAATCTTGTGTTTATTGGCTTAATCCTCTACTAGACTCATTGCTATTGATGCCTTTGAAAGCATTTGAGCTCATTTGAAGTCTAAGGCACCAGATCTGGACTCCCCGCATACTCTGTTTTCTGCACACAAAATAGTGGATTAATTTGCTAATCAGTGATTAATCAATGCTAATCACTATATTTTGGTACAATTGAGGGTTCAAATTAACCATTAGGTATCTGATACAGATCCCTATAACTTCAGATTGCAATTCGGAGTTGGTTTGATACTCCAACCATCCCGTACAAAAATTGGTTACCCTTGATTTAATGTAATTTCTGGTAAAATTATGTTGATAAAATTGTGATAATCATCATTTTGCATTCAACCCTTGGTTAATGCCTGTAAATCTCAATCAAAATCAAGATTATTCACAGCCAGAGTTGCATTTGGGAATGTGCATGAGAATGAATGCTATACGCATTATGTATTAGGCACATTGCATCAGTGTAAATATGGGATCAGACATTGCCCTTGTCCAGAATAAGGCAAGAGGTAAGACCTCCCGCATAAATTTGGGTTTGCATTGCATAATGACACAAGATGAACATCAAAAGCCCAAAGGAACTGTCAGCAAAACATTGAAACATGTTGCTCACATGGAGCAAGAAGACCTGACGGACAAGCTCATGGCCCCAGCCATGAAAGAAGAAGAACATCTCCTTCCAAGAAGAAGATCCACACCAAGAAGATCTAAAGGAAGACATGGACATGAGAAGAGAAGCTGCCCCAAGAAGACTGAAAGAAGAGACGGACGCGTGGGGAGAAGCTGCCACGACAAGAAGACTGAAGACAAGAGAAGAGGTGAGGCTCCAAAGAGTGAGGAGCCATGTGAAAATCTCTGAGAGAGAGAGAGAGAGACCCCACAACCCAATGTAACCTGCCCCAACAAAGTAAAACCACCTCTGAGCCACCGATGATGTAGGCCACGTGGTAGAGAGATGTATGTGTGAGCACTTTAGTCAAGGTCGCGGGCAACTATAGTAAGCCTTGGACACATAGAGAGAGAGTGTGTCAAGGACTATGAGTTTAGGGACTCGAGGCACTGGTCGCAGGCTATCAAGTAAGAGAGAAACTTGATATAGGGTCCAGGTGTGCTGAGATAACTTGAGGGGAGGTGTAGGCACTAGTCGCGGGCTATCAAGTAAGGGGAGGCAAACTTGGTATAGGGTCTAGGTGTACTAGAGAGTATTCACTTGAGGGGAGGTGTTGAAAATACAAGTGAATAGGGTGTGTGCGAGAACAAGCCCTTGGTTAGAGGCTGTAAAAGAGAATGAGTAAATGTGAAAGAACCTGTGAAAAGGTGAGAAGAATCTACTAGGAGAGAATAAAGGGTAACATGAGAAGATTTAGGAAGTGTGGAGATATTCTGGGAGATATTTTGGGAAAAGTGAAGAGGTGGAGAGAATCAGAGAAAAGAGGTGGAGTGAATCATGGAGAAATCAGTGGGATTTGATGCTTGATGTAAACTCTATAAATTGAGGCATTGCCCTAATGAGAATTTGCTGGTTTTTGAGTATCCTTGCCTACATTAATCTATTTGCTAATTACTCACTAATTACATCTTAATTATTTGCTAATCACTTTGTTAATGATGTTGATTCTAGTGTTTGATCCACATAGCTCATCACAATGCTCAAATTTCAACACTAAGTTGAATTTTTTAATAGCTCTCAACTCTCTCATTGGCAAAAAGGTGTGAGGGTGCTCATTAGGGGAAATTTGGACCCCAATTGGGTCCTTTAAGGATTTGCACACATTCTCTCTCTACAAAAATAGGCTCATGGTGAAATTTTGGCAAATCAACTCAGAAGTGAGCGGAGTTTGGACATTTGGAATATACTCTTTGAGGCCTTTTCAATGATATATAGCATGATGGGCAATTTCGCATATTCAAAAAGTTCCCAAATTTGGTGATGTGGCACGTAATTTGGGACTTTTTGAATATGAAAAATTGCCCATCATGCTATATATTATTGGAAAGGTCTCAAAGAGTAGATTCCAAACGTCTAAACTCCTCTAACTTCTGAGTTGATTTGCCAATCACTATGAGCCCATTTTTATAGAGAGAGACTGTGTACAAATCCTTAAAGGGTTCAATTTAAGTCCAAATTTCCCCTAATGCTTTTGGATGTATAGAATATTCTTGCATATATCTGGCCAAGAGCAAGAGCATGCTTAGATTGCCCACATTTAATCTAAATGTTGATTAGAGAATCATAAGCATTTATTTCTATTTTGTTCTTCTATCATACAATTGATATAAGCATTTATTTTTATTTTGTGCCTCTACATTCCATGCTCTTTTGAATAAAGAAATGCATCATACTATGGAGAAAGCTATAGAGCATGCATAACTATCATGATTGAGTAATAGACGATGGATCTAAAAATGTAGTTTTTTTTAAATGGTATTTTTTTGTTTCATGTTATACAATATGAAAAGAGCTTATCATGATTGTCACACAAATCAACACTAACAAGCTATGTAATTTGTCATCTTTGGAGCAACACTCAAAATTGAAGCATCAAAAGAAAGTCCAAATCAAGTTGTATGTTTTTTTCTCTATAACTGTGTTCATAAAAAATAATATATTTCTACTTTGCAATTATAGCATCAAACACTCACTCCTTTGACAACAACTCGTGATGGTGGCTTGATGCTTTAAAAAATTATTCAACATATTCAAATGGGTTCTCATCTTGTCAGCATCTTCATTGTGAGCATACCTTCTGTTTCCTTCATGTCCTCTTCCTTCTCAAGGCCACGTCTTCTTTAGCTTTATGTATCTCTTTCTTTACTCGTCAGCCTCTTATTAAGTCTTCATCTACTATAGTAAACTAATTTTCTAACTCTCTTGATATGCTATATATATGTTGTTCTCTGAGATTTTCTTCATATATGACTTTGCTTGTTTTTTATTATCGACAGCCACCACTACCTTCTCAAGATCCTTTTGCATTGCTTCTTTGGTAATTATCTTGTGTCTTATTGGCATGACATCTATAGCATCCAACATTTCTTTTTTATAGGAGGAGTAAATCCATATCTATAGAGCCTGATACTTACTTTTCAAATGCTTCTTGAGGCATGTATGTTTCATTCATTTTTCTAACATATGCATAAGCAATCTTCATGAGTTCAAAGGTTATGGTCCTTATAGTCCTATATTCTTCCTATTCTTGTGCACCAAGTTGGGTAGATTAAATGTATTAGAAGTTAGTTGTTGTGGTGGGTGAAGAGGTTGCTGTTGTGAGTGAAGAGGTTGCTGTTGTGAGTGAAGTTGGTTGTTGTTGTGAGTGAAGAGGTTATTATTATAATAGTTATTGCTTATGTTATTTCAAGGGATGAACTTTTAAGATATCTAAAGTTGATTATTTGTGAGTGAAGGGGTTGTTGTAATGATTGCTCTTGTTGTTATTGGGGATGACCTTTTAAGATATCTAAAGTTGATTATTTGTAAGTGAAGAGGTTGTTTGTGAGTGAAGAGGTTGTTGTAGTGATTTCTCTTGTTGTTATTGGGGATGAACTTTTAAGACATCTAGAGTATCATGAATCTCCTCATAAGTTGTGTTAACTACTTGAGTCTCTAATTGTGTTTCTATTGTTGCTTACACTTTTTTTTTTGTTTTTTGATCCTAGGTCATGGGTGACCAGAGTCGTCCCTAAACTCGAACAAAGAAACACTTTTGTCATTAATAATAAAGTAATATGCCTTGATGGACTTGTGTAAGGTGGCTCGATACTTTCAAAAACAATTAAGCATCTTTAAATAGGTTCTCATATCCACCATCATCCGAATAAGCAAGATGTGAGGAATTAAAAGAATAAGTATTTCTTGTAAAATCAGCCTGGAGTTGCTCAGATATTGTATGATAGAGTAAGATTATCCCCCTTGGATTATAGACTACATTGTTATAGTTGACTAGATATTGTCGTGTGTCTTGTCTCCAACCTTCATTTTAGAAGCATTCTAGACTTTCTTAGAGGAGGAGGAGATATTTGGATGTGTGAGATCATTCATTGCCATCAAGCTTTAACATTTACACTTCTTCATCATCTAACACTATGGCAACTTGGCACCACAAACTTAAGTGAATACGTAAATTCTCTAGGCTAAAATTGATGAGCTTGTTTTTTAAAGCATCCTTAGTTAATTATTACGCTTTCCAAGAACAAACAACCCAATACACGCATTAATTTCTTATAGCATTATACTAGATTTTGGTGAAAGGGATTGATAGATAGTTCTTGTTCAAAATTATATCATCATATTTAAAGGATACCTTAAAGGACACAATGAAAGGGATTGATAGATAGTTCTTGTTCAAATTATATCATCATATTTAAAGGATACCTTAGAGGACACTATGAAAGGGATTGATAGATAGTTCTTGTTCAAATTATATCCTCATATTTAAAGCATACCTTACCTACCTCTTAAAGGATACCTTAGAGGATGCCCTCACTTCTCTAGAAGAAGAGATGCTACACCAGCCTTCCACATTGATATACTTTTCACACATTGCAAGTGTGAAAAAGTGAGAAATCTAACATTCCTACACTCTTAGCTGGTATGCCCACATGCATAACAAAAATGGGCTAGAAGCTCATACATCACCTTAGTCTTCATCTTGGTGGAAGCTAGAAGGATTTATAATGCTCCAAACTTTTTTGTCGACTCCTTGGCCCTCTAAGGTCATGTGGCTAGCTTGCTCCTTTCTTTGTCATCATTTCTTATTGATTAGGGTGACTGTGGCTATGAATCAACAGTTTTTTTCTAGTCCATCATTGTTGCAACCATTTCCATGGATTGTTTTGTCGTATTGTTTATGTTTTTCTCATAGGCTTTCTCCTTGGGACATGTCTCTTTGTCCTTGGTTTTTTTGGGGGGGGTGGGGGGGCTTCTCTCCCTGCCTCCCCCCCCTCCCCCCTTCTCCCCTCTCTCTCTCTCTCTTTGAAAAAACATTTAACTTTGCATAACAAATGAAAATACCATATCGCACCTATCTCAACAACACCAAAAAAGTGACTATGTTATAAACTAAAGTTAATCCTTGAATGGTTGAAATTTTATCATGGCTTATGATTTTATCATCTAAATGATGTGTTTGATCTTTCTTCTCTTATTTGTTGCATCCTTACATAGTCAAAATTTCATGTTTGGATTGCCCCCTAAGGCCTTAAGATGGATTCGCAACTACCTATGGACAAAAAGAATCTTCACTCAAGATGTTTTAGAGAACTACTATTACAATTGTAGGTGGCAATTATTTTGTTCACATGGAGTAGGCAAACATACAAGTTAATAAAATATACCTTTCCACCTATAGTCAAGTCCACCTTGCGGTTGGAATTGATGAAAGTTCGAAACCTTCTTTACATTAGGCAACATAGGGAGCCACGGGCTTAATTCATCATACGAGAACTAATACACATGTCGTTTGAAGAAATTTCTTATCGTGATTTGGGAAAAAAATACATTTTCAATAATGAAATACCTAAGGGTGTTTGCATTACATGGCACTTGATTTGGAAAATTCGTGTCATGGTTGTTGTTTCTTTTTTTTGGGTCTCAAGCCCAAGGGTCATCGATGTAGGGTAGCCTGGCTCTCCCAATTATATGCTCTTCCAAAGTGACGATGCTTCAGTACCTTTAGCTAGCTCTCGATTATGCTCTTCGAAAATGACAATGCTTCAAAGATGCATTTGTCAAAAAAAGAAAAAGCTCATATTCTATCTTACATATCAATTTGCGTGCTTGCAAAGGTTCACACCATTACACGAGGTTCACTTTTTTGAGTGTGAAATCAGTTTTTGCAAGTGTGAATGCTACGAAATGCGTTTGTGATCTGGTGAGTCCCGAGTCGTCAACAATCGCTTATAACTAACTCGACATAATCGGAAGCAGCAGTTCTAGAGCCACGTTTCTGTAGAGGTGAAGAGTGCTGCTGCTGCGGTGAGCGTTTTCTGTTCTTCTTCCATCGAAAGGCTATAGTTTCAGAATATGAGGTTCACATAATCATCGGCTGTGTAGGACCTTAATTGATCCCACGATTCGACAGGTCTTTACTAGGGTTAGGGTTTGGCCTAACGTTTCCTATTGTGTTCTGACCCGAGGTGAAACTCTTTCTGCGTGCAGGGTCGAGACGATGATGAAGAGCTCGTCTCGCCAGGTTATCTTTGCCGTTTTTTAGAAAGAGGTATGTCAGCAGTTGTCTCATTCATTCCCGTCCCGGTGTTTATGTGCAACACCACCATTAACTGAACTGAGAGCATAATGATTTGTCCTGCAAACCATAAGTGTCATTGCATTGCCAGCATTTGCCTATTCTTACTCAGACTTCCTTATTGATGCCATTACTCTTTTATGTATCACCATGTATCCCCAAGCCTCTCATGCATCATGACCTATGTCTCTTTCATTCTTTCCACTTCATACATACATGCCTCAAAATTTTCCTATGCAGTTTTGCTAGCATCTTGGCTCAATTCAAGCACTCATAGGGTTAGTTATCCCCTTCTTTAGCCTTTCATCATCTTGGCTTTGCTTTGTGTGTCATTGATGCTAGATGTCTGCACGATTCTTCTCTCTTAATGCCCTACTTTCAAGTGTGTATCTCAAGACATGTGAACCATTGATCCACTAATGCATTCATCGATCTATTTCAATATATGTTGCCATATTAATAGATTATGCAACCTTGATCTACTCGATGAAATTAATGTTTTCGCCTTCTACATATTCATAGTCCGATCGGAAACATTCTTTTTGCATTCATTCTTATTGGCATGATTTGCTTCTTGTTATTTTTGGTATGTGATGACATCATTAAAAGGGTTTCTAATTTTAGAAAGGGGTTTTTATTTTTGAGAATGAAGAATTTTGTAAGTTTAGTCCAAGAAGGGGCGGTTCCTATCCCCTGATATATATGTAATATTAGGAAACTAAAATGGGCCACCAATTTGGGTTGTTCAAAGCAGGAATAGCTATCTCACCAGTTTCAATCCTTATAGTTCGGAATTCTTGGTTGATTTCCATGCCAAACAGCATCATGAAGAAAATTGTAGATCTTGCTCCCCCAAGAAGAGAAAAAATAGACTCACCAACCTGTCGCCAGCTGGATCTAAACCCAAGCACCTATGCAAAACTTACGCATAATGGAGTTGATAGTTATATAGTCTTGTGGGTTGACTACCATGAGTATATAACAAGCACGTTCCTAAAAGGTGAATTTGGACATGTTCCTGGATTCATCTAGGTATATAATTCAGCCGTATTAGCGGACATGCAGATTCCACATGGTGAAGTTTTCGTCCGAGTTGCGGCCAGTTGATATTGTGCTTATTCTTTCTATCTTTAGCGGTGCATTTGCCCTATCAACTACTTATTTGCTGTACTAATTCTTTCTATTTGCTACTTCCCTTAGTGCTAGGCTTCATTATGGCGCTGAGTCTACCCTGCATCTCCGGAGGTTTGACAAAAACTCAGTACGAAGGGCTTTGTATCAATATATGCTCTTATGTGTGTGTGTGTGTGTGTGTGTGTGTGGAGTGCGTGTGTGAGAGCATATCTTGATATAGTGATCTACACCCACTATTGGGCATTGATGATGTTAGTGGGGATGTCGTAGTATCTAGTCCATACTTGCATAATGAAGTTGATAGTTATATAGTCTTGTGGGTTGACTACCATGAGTATATAACAAGCACGTTCCTAAAAGGTGAATTTGGGCATGTTCTTGGATTCATCTAGGTATATACATAGTTGCAAACATTCGCGAATGCAAGGCTTTGCAAACGTTTGCAAACCTTTGCAGTTTGCATCCCTTTGCAAACTTTGCCTGCAATTTTTTTAACACTTACATTTTTTTAAAACTTTGATGATGAGAGACTTGTTTCTTCACAAGAGGCTCGTGAGTCTATGGAGGATGAGGAAGAAGAGGACATGCATGCAGTTGGTACTGAGCAGGCTGAAGCTGATATTGTTGAGACAGATGAGGATGCTACTTCATCTTCTTCCTCTGAAGAGGAAGATGATGAATGATCACGATTCACCATGTACATGACCTCTCACACACGGGCACTTTTTACCTTGGCTGGACAAGGGTTTTTTCCCCGTGTGAGCACACTTCACTTTTAGTGTGTTGGGCTCTTTGCCTTGGGACTACAGTCTAGTACTCTGACTTATGTACTTCACTCTTTATGTGATAATATGAGTATTGAGTACATTTCCAACACTCTTGAGTCTTGAGTCTTAAGTTCTAAATTCTAACATCTTTTAAGTTTCAAGCTTTCAAGTTTTTCATTGTGTTTTCAAGCATTGACTTTGAACATTCTATTTATGCCCAAAAAAATAATTTTTTTACCCGCCACGAATGCGAATGCATCCACCCTCGATGCATTCTTTTGCAAACTCGGCATTCTCGAATGCGAATGCACGAATGCAAAGAATGCTTGCAACTATGGGTATATATATATGCAACTTGCTGCACAAAGCCCTTAGCGACCTGCAAGATGGAAAAATGCAAATCCTACACAACTCCCTAGGCAAACCTAGCATGTAACATCCATTGCAGAAGCATGCTTGACTATGCTAATTCAAAGGCTGATTAACTCTAAGCATTGAAAGTTGCAAATACACAAGAGATGAGAAAAGATGACCCGATTGACTAATGATATCAAGCTAGATGCTCTGGATGGACTCTCCTGGCGGGGTGAGGGTGCCTTAAATTGCTTTGCTGCATCAAGCTCTCTAGATATGCCACACAGCAACACTACTGCAAATCTCCCATCTCTGGCTAGAACCTAGAGTCCAGTGACTTGTAGGTATGTTAGAAGTTGTTTCATTCATTCCCATTCTAGTCTTTAGTTATCCCCATCTTTAGCCTTTCATCATCTTGGCTTTGCTTTGTGTGTCCTCTCTCTCTTAATGCCCTACTTTGAACCATTGATCCACTAATGCATGTATGAGACATGTGAACCATTGATCCACTCATGCATTCATTGATCTATTTCAATATATATTGCAATATGTATATTGCTGTATTGCAATATACATAGTACGATCAAAAATATTCTTTTTGCATTCATTCTTATTGGCGTGATTTTGGTAAGTGATGGCATCATTAAAAGGGTTTCTAAGAATGAAGAATTTTTATTTTTGAGAATGAAGAATTTTGTAAGTTTAGTCCAAAATTACAAAAGGGATGCTTTCAAAAAGCCAAAATTCATAGGTAAGGGCTCTCTCCCCTCCCCCAAGGGAGACTGCATCCAATTATTAGGAAGAGCTACCTCACTAGTCTCAATCGTTATGGCTCAGAGTTCCATGTACTTGTTACTAATAGTTTCTTCCAATTGTACATTCGATTCCCATTCAATTGCCGAAGAGTCGTCAAAACAATTAGAAGCTAAAGTTTCCAGTCCTCTCTATGCTCTTGAAGTAGAAAACATCCTAATTCTTCAAACTCATTTCTCATAACCTTATTATAGAATCTAATTATGAGACTTTTGTGCTCTGCTTCCAAGCTACCTATTAAGGTCCAAAATTCCATGCTAGACAGAGCAGAATTCACCCCAGCCAATAGCAATACTAGGAGAGAAATGCCAATGAGGTGATAGCTCAAGTGGTGAAGGTGTTTGCCTAGGACCAAGAGGTCCTGGGTTGAAAACCCCTTGGTGCTTCCTCGGCGGCATTGCCTACGGGTGGATAAATAAGCGCCTACGGGTGGCTGTCTACAATCGGTGAAATTTGGTAACTATGGGAGGATCTTGGGCCAAAGGCCAGTTCAAAAAAAAAAAAAAACTAGGAGAGAAACGGTGCTTGGTACTCTATAAACAAGTAGGAGACAGAGCATTGTGTGCTAAACAAGTAGGAGCCGGATATCAAGGACTTTAAAGTCGGCTTTTGCATGATTGCTATATAGGCCCTAGGGAGAGAGGAGATGATGCTTATTGGACATTGAAGAGAAGGGACATGAGTTTGTGTGATGGGCCTGCTTCTGCATTCTGTTTGCTTACCTATTGGTGTTAAGAATTGGGGAGGTGGCACTACACCATGGTTGAGGGAAACCATGCTCAGAACTTTAATTGACCAAGCGTCAGTATGGTAGGCAATCAAGCACTAACCCCAAAGTGTGATAGCACACACAGATCCTTTATACTGGAGAGTTAGGTGCTTGGACTGAGTCAGTGGTTAGTTCGGTGTTGCAGCTAAGAGAGAGAGAGAGAGAGAGAGAGAGAGAGAGAGAGAGAGAGAGAGAACCATTACGAAAAAAAAAGGGAAAAAAAAAGAGAAGGATTTTGGTTGTGTGCAATAGATTGTGTGCTTGTAGAGCTCAGGAGCTACAGATGGTCTTGGTGAGACAACTGTTGATGGGAAACTATAATCGTATGAAATGGTGGTGATTAGCTTGGTAGGAATTTTGAATGCTACCATGAATGGAGGGAAGTTGTCGTGCTTTTCATGAGCTGGGAAGGGAGGTTGACTCCTCGGTCCCATCTACACTCCATTCTTTGGGAAACTACCCTCTGAGCCACTTCCAGTCCTGGAAGCTCTGTGGCATCCTCTAAAAGCTCCCTTCTTCTCAGTTTCAACCTCTGGTGAACTCTCCTCTTTCACTCCTTTGTCCACGGGCTCTGCAGTTGTCAATATGCACCTCGTGATCGGATCTCTCTCTGAATCTCCACCAAATGGATCTGTGATATGCAGCGGAAGTCTTTGTATTGGAAGATCCTGTCACACAAATGCTCACACCGTCTTCTGTATCCTGAGTTTCGTGAGTTTAGCAATCCACTTTAATACTTTAAACTTTTAAAGAGATGAGAGAGAGAGAGATGAGAACTGTACACCAGATTGGGTCCCGAATTACCCACTGAAGGGCCCCCTATCCCGATAACGAGATAGTATTTGCTTTATTTCTTTAGAGAGAATGACTGTGGACTGTAGATAAGCCAAACGCAAGATCTCAGAGGACCAGAGAGTGGCTGATCTGTACACTGCTGTAGAAACACCTCGATGACTTGATCTCGAGCCTATGCACTCTTCCCAAGGGCATGAGGAAGGGCTGCACACCTGAGGCTGAGAGAAGAAGAAGGTGGACTGTTCTACACTATGTTAGAATGCTGAAAACACTTATGAATGTTGTGTTACCTTCACCAGATGACTGCTGCATGTATGGATGATGCACAGAAGGCTGGAAACTGTTGTAGACTGTTGATTCAGGGCTGGAAACTGCTGTGGACAGAAACGCAGACCTGTAGGGAAGCTCCTGAACTGAAAACGCAGGTGTTCTGAGGCTGCTGGACAGAAACGCAGAGGATCTGATGCTGCTGGACAGAAACGCAGGTGATCTGATGCTGGACAGATGCAGAAAACACTGGCTGAAACCTGGCGTTGAACTGGGGCTGATCTATATGCTGAATCAAGGCCTGAAGTGATGCTGAATGCAGGCTGATTGGATGCTGATAGCAGGCGCCTAGGGCTGACTGAAGCAAGGGGTTCTCAAGGGCTGGAGAAGCAAGCTTATGAGCTCCAAGGGCTGGATTAGTCTAGGGCTGAAGGCAAGGATACTCCTAGGGCTGAGGAGAAGAGTTCTTAGCACAATGAAGACTGAATGAAAAACTAAGCTCTATGCAAGCCTATTTATACTAACTGGAGGTTGGTCATTTAATAAAGTTTATATTTATAAATGCCCAATAATGCAAATAATGCTAAATAAATACTATTAAATATGGAAAAAATACCAGATAAATCCCAGTAAATTCCCTAAGGCTTCGGGGATGTTCTAAATGATGCACAGGCATATGAATGCATATTATGCAGGATGCAGAGTGCTTTCTGATGCAAACCCTAAGGCTTCTACTGACTCTACATGCATGAATGATTCTCTCCAAGTGGGTTAAGGGACTTGACTGACTGACTGACCCGCTAAGGCTGAGGAATGACCTACGTAGCTCGTGCCTGACTTATCGTGGACTGAGGATGTACAATGGGGTCACGGCGTACGACAATTATCATCCTATTGGGTTCTAAAACTGTACAATTGTTGCACTTCTGATGATGAGCCATCTTGTCACCATGCACTGAGTGCAGAGTGCATGTGACATTCCCTCTTGATTAGCTTGGCGGCAGGTTCATGGCTTCCAAGTAGTCCGCCAATAACTGGGGGTACTCCTGGAAGAACTCCTCGTCGAGCCATACGGCTTCGTGGGTGCCTCGATCTCGGAATTTCGTATAGAACTGACAAATACGTCGACCGGAACCATGCTTCCATCGATGAAGAAGGATCTGCTCAGGCTCAATAACTTTTGCCTCGTCTACCACGTCTGGCTGCTGTTCATCTGAAACATCAAACACTTCTGGACCAACATATGGTTTTAGCCAAGAAACATGGAAAACATTATGCATTGTCCAACTGGCAGGCAACTTTAATTTCATGGAGACATCACTTAACTTCTTAACTATTGGAAAAGGGCCAAAACTACGGAATGAAAGCTTGGGACGATGTTTGCCCACTTGTTTCAATCTTTGTTTCATGATGCACTGAGAGACCCAATCCCCTTCCTTGAAGTGGATATCTCGTCTAAACTTACATGCCTGTCTCTGAACTGAATGATGGCCAGGCGCAAAATGGAGGGCCAAACTGGGTTGAGTACCAAACTCTGCGGAATCGACATACTGATCTTCTAAGTCTTTTCCAGAGATGTTGAGAATGGTAGACTCCTGACTGGTCGGGATGCTGGTCTTTCTACTAAGAACATCTGCTACTGGGTTATGCTGACCAGGGATGTACTTGATCATTCCTCCAACCTGGTGGAAGAGCTGACCCTGTCTAGTGTGCTGAGCACTCCACTGGGCACTTGGCATCGTCGGGAGCCACTTAAGTGCTTGGTGGTCTGTGGTGACTGTGAAAATGTGTCCATAAGGAACATGTTTCAAATGTTTGAGAACTGACTACTGTTCTAGCTTGCCCTTGAAAGTCTTGGAAAGACAAGAGGGAAACTTGCTAGGAGGTTCTGCTAATAACTGTGGGATACTGGGTAGGAGATCATCCTTAAAAATGTCTGAATGAGAAAGGAGATCTGCCAACTGAAGGACTTTAGAAGATGAGACAGCGGTTATCGATGAGATAGAAGCTGTCTGAGCATAAATCAATGCTCCTTCTACTACTCCCTTGCACATAGCTCGTAGGGCCTGGAGATGAGAAATCATAGGAACGCCAAGAATGCTCCTATCCCCCCGAATCATGACAGGCTCAGGAAAACCTTTAGAGATAATAAAGAAGTCCTGCCCCCAATTGGGAATAGGTTCATACTGACGAAACCACTGGATTCCTAAGATCATGTCACATCCCAAAAGAGGAGAGACAATGAAATCTCGCTGGAATGAGGCCTTTTGAACTTGAAAAGAAAACTGTTGTGCCTTCTGAGAGATGTGGGTGCGGAGACCAGGTGTAAACCCGTCTACCTCCAAATGATAGGGCACTAAGGTACAGCTCATGTTGGTAGCTAACTGGGGAGAGATGGCGTCCTCAGAACTGCCCATGTCAAAAAGGATTATGAACTGTCGGCCCTTGGCAGAGCCATAAGCTCGGATCAGGCTTTTCTGTGTGGTTGTTGCCTCACCCTCCTGCTTAGCATCAAGTACCGCGGATGGCATGGAATTCATAGAAGGTAAGATCTGAACCGCATTGGTGGTAGCAGGCAGGTCTGGAGGAGCGGGGGATACTACGGCAACTGTGGCAGAAGGCTCTTTGGAGGCTTGCTCCGCTTGTGTTTTTGGATAATCCTTCTTACCATGCCCAATGGTATGATAGAAAAAACATCTATTTTCTGACTGATACTGTCTTTGCTCCTCTGGAGGAAGATAGCCTCCAGTGATGCCTGCTTGAGCCTTTTCCTCAGGGGTCTTCTTAGGCTTGGATTCCTTATCCCCTGAACTAGAGCTCGGACTGTTGTCTCTCTTAGTGTCTTTAGAAGACGAATTACCCTTCCCCTGTTGGGGTTTGGTACTGGATTGAGATGACTGCTTGGGCTTGCCTCCGTTCATCTTCATTTCTTCATTCTGAGCGAGAGTCAGAGCCCGGTCATATGTACTTGGTTCAAAGTTACGAACTGTGAACCGAATGTTGGAGTCCAATCCACGAATGAATTGCTCCATCTTGGCCTGCTCAGATAACCCTAACTGATGTGCTAAAGTAATAACCTTACCGGAAAACTGAAGCACTGGGGATCCGTTCTGTCTGAGTCCATAGAACTCGTCTTTCAGACCGGTCATGTACTGGGGCGGGAGAAATCTGGTCTTCAAGTCATGGACAAAGATGTCCCAGTCAAAGGCTGTGACACCTGTGGCCTGGTCTGTATGAATACTAGACCAATGTTGCCACCAAGTGACTGCCTGACCAGTGAGATGGGGAGCCGCTAAGTGGACTTTGTCTTGTGGGTCTGTGATCCTAGCGAAAGGAAAATGAGCATTAAACTGATGAATAAATTGATTAACTGATGAATGATCACACTTACCATCATACTTACTGAAATTTGGTTGACTGCGAATGATGGTGGTTGATGCTGCTGCGGGCTGCTGGCTGGTGACACCTATGACTGGGGAGACTGAGGAGAGCTGCTGATACCTCAAGTGTATGGCCTCCTTTTCCCGTTGGTGTTCGAGTAACATACGTTCTCGATCAAGCTCACGTTGGTGTTCCCGAGCGGCGAGGTCAGCCTGACGCCGGTCTTCGTCGATCCTGCGTTGGGCTTCCTCATAGTCCCGTCTTTCTTCTTTTTCTCTTCTCCTTCGGGCCTCGTCCTCTCTCCTTTGTTGTTCCATCTGAAAGAAGAGGGAGATGTAGTCGGGTGCTGCTGGAGGTGTAGAAGGACGTGCTGTTGTTGCTGCCTCCAAGAGTTGGAGATGCTCCATGAGCAGCTGGTTCTGAGCTCTAAGAAGAGCTATGGTGTCTGCTGTAGGCGGAAGAACAAGGTCTCCTTCGGGGGAGACGTCTTCCGGCTGATGAGTACTCTCTCCTGTAGACATGATGCTGAAGTCGGTGGTCGTGCCGGAACGCAATCTAACCATCCAAGGATGCCCCCACGCTAGGATACGGTGTGTGTGGACAATCTGAATCTGATACCAATGTGATATGCAGCGGAAGTCTTTGTATTGGAAGATCCTGTCACACAAATGCTCACACCGTCTTCTGTATCCTGAGTTTCGTGAGTTTAGCAATCCACTTTAATACTTCAAACTTTTAAAGAGATGAGAGAGAGATAGATGAGAACTGTACACCAGATTGGGTCCCGAATTACCCACTGAAGGGCCCCCTATCCCGATAACGAGATAGTATTTGCTTTATTTCTTTAGAGAGAATGACTGTGGACTGTAGATAAGCCAAACGCAAGATCTCGAAGGACCGGAGAGTGGCTGATCTGTACATTGCTGTAGAAACACCTCGATGATTTGATCTCGAGCCTATGCACTCTTCCCAAGGGCATGAGGAAGGGCTGCACACCTAAGGCTGAGAGAAGAAGAAGGTGGACTGTTCTACACTATGTTAGAATGCTGAAAACACTTATGAATGTTGTGTTACCTTCACCAGATGACTGCTGCATGTATGGATGATGCACAGAAGGCTGGAAACTGCTGTAGACTGTTGATTCAGGGCTGGAAACTGCTGTGGACAGAAACGCAGACCTGTAGGGAAGCTCCTGAACTGAAAACGCAGGTGTTCTGAGGCTGCTGGACAGAAACGCAGAGGATCTGATGCTGCTGGACAGAAACGCAGGTGATCTGATGCTGGACAGATGCAGAAAACACTGGCTGAAACCTGGCGTTGAACTGGGGCTGATCTATATGCTGAATCAAGGCCTGAAGTGATGCTGAATGCAGGCTGATTGGATGCTGATAGCAGGCGCCTAGGGCTGACTGAAGCAAGGGGTTCTCAAGGGCTGGAGAAGCAAGCTTATGAGCTCCAAGGGCTGGATTAGTCTAGGGCTGAAGGCAAGGATACTCCTAGGGCTGAGGAGAAGAGCTCTTAGCACAATGAAGACTGAATGAAAAACTAAGCTCTATGCAAGCCTATTTATACTAACTGGAGGTTGGTCATTTAATAAAGTTTATATTTATAAATGCCCAATAATGCAAATAATGCTAAATAAATACTATTAAATATGGGAAAAATACCAGATAAATCCCAGTAAATTCCCTAAGGCTTTGGGGATGTTCTAAATGATGCACAGGCATATGAATGCATATTATGCAGGATGCAGAGTGCTTTCTGATGCAAACCCTAAGGCTTCTACTGACTCTACATGCATGAATGATTCTCTCCAAGTGGGTTAAGGGACTTGACTGACTGACTGACCCGCTAAGGCTGAGGAATGACCTACGTAGCTCGTGCCTGACTTATCGTGGACTGAGGATGTACAATGGGGTCACGGCGTACGACAATTATCATCCTATTGGGTTCTAAAACTGTACAATTGTTGCACTTCTGATGATGAGCCATTTTGTCACCATGCACTGAGTGCAGAGTGCATGTGACAGGATCCCTACTGCATTTAGGATGCTGATCTGATTCATGAAGATCTGTTTCCAAAGTCCAAGAAACTCGAGGCTGTCCTTGAAAGAAAAAACACAGCCTTTCTTTTCCTGCATGGCTGAAGCAAAAATAGCTGCTCTGTGGAGCACAAAACGGCTGAGATAGAGGACCTGGGTGCATTTGGCTGTAGAAGCCAACTGAGTCTTCTCTCCCTTCTGCTAATGCCCTTCTACTGCTCAATTCTTGGCTGATTTCTATGCCAAACAGCACCATGAAGAAATTTGTAGATCTTGCTCCCCCGAGAAGAGAAAAGATAGACTCACCAACCTGCTGCCAACTAGACCTAGATGCAAACCCTAGAACCTATGCAAAACTTATGCACAACTTGCTGCGCAAAGCCCTTAGTGACCTGCAAGATGGAAAAATGCAAATCCTACGCAACTCCCTAGGCAAACCTAGTGCTCTGGTACGAATATAATATCCACTGCAGAAGCGTGCTTGATTACACTGATTCAAAGGCTCGTTAACACTAATCACTGAAAGCTGCAAATACACAAGAGACAAGAAAAGATGACCTGATTGACTCTATATATTGCAAAAGATGAATATGCACATTGCGCTAATGCAACAACTTGCTTGGACAACAGACCTTGGATACTTCATCTGGGGATGGTCTTGTTTGACCACTCAGCCTCCTATTTATTGTTTCCTTTAGGGATGGTCACGGCTGTTGCAGGGTTGGTTGGCTGACTGCTGAATGTGCTAACTATGCCAAATGGCCAACTGGCGCCACACTTGGGTGCCTGGTTTAGAGATGTCGTGATAGCTCCTAGGCCTTATGAAGGGTGCCTATCTGGCCTCTAATCTTGCCTCTAAGTCGGGACTCTGTTGACCATGTCCATGTGACACGTTATCCCCCCCCATGTGTGAGCATTTGTCATAAAAGCGAAACGTTTGCCTACAAAACTAGGAGCCCCAGGGGGAAGCCTGCTCGGTACATCCCTTCAAAGAAGAGAGGGTGCTCCCTGTTTGGCTGCCGCTTTCACAGGGAGACTACATTAGGGGAGGGGGAGGAGAAAGCCACACTTGCGGCTGTAATACCAAGACAGTCCATCGCCCTCTCTAGTGAGGAAGGTGCCCCAACTCCATGGGAGGCCCAACATTGTTGCATCTGCACTAAGTCGCATGTGAGGCGCTCGCAGCATCCTCGTAGAGTGTGCACTGTGGATGATGCCAAATGGAGCAGATCACCTCCACTGTGCCATCAATGTCCTTTCCACATCTTTTTTGCCAGATATGCCAAGTGTTGATACTGCTGATGATCTCCTATCACGAAAACTTGAGTCCTCGGTGTGGGACTAAATTGTTTGAGGCTTGGATGGTCAAAATCCGTAAGTGGGAGAGCGGAAGGGCTAAGCCAGAGCCGTCCTCCTCATAAAGAAGGGTTGTGATCAATATCAGGGGGTGCTCGGCTTGGATGTGAGTAGCCTAAAAGTCCACCACCAAACTTGTGGAGCCTTTTGGCAGTCCCAAAGGCAATGTCGCGCTCTCTCCTGAGAGGAGCACTCCATCAGCTGTACAAGGCTGGTCGTGTTGGAATTTATGTGACCTTGGATCCTAGAATTATTTGATGGGTTGAGCATAAACCTTAGAAGTGTGTGTATTTGTCGAGGGAGGTCCATTTGGTTGGTTGTATCTTCCAAGGTTATGTGCACAATGTTAAAGTGCATGGTAAAGTCAAAAGGGCTGATGGCCACATGGAAAGTGCTAGGGGCACATGTCTAGTGTGGGAGTCACATGGTTTGTGCCAGGCGCATGCTTTATTCCTGGTGACACATTTACGGCACACATGCCTTGCACTATGGTGCATGTATCTTGTGGGACGAGGGCACCTTGAGAGCTATAAAATCATGTAATTGGGTTCTCTCATTAGAGAAAAATTTGCAATGAGAGTGTTGATTTTGTGATTAGTTTCTTCATTTGGCGTTAAGTCTTGCTTATCTCTTAATCCTTGATTAATAATCTTAATTATGACATTAATTATTTACTATAGTTTAGTAAATTTTTTCCCAGCAGCAAGTCTCAGAGGAAAATAAGGCGGCAATTTTAGGAGCAGAGAGAGGCGACTTGCAGCAGCAAAAGGTGTCTTCATCTCCAGAGAAATCTGCGGGCCATGGAGGGCCTCTCCTCTGCTCGTGAAGCTTTCAAAAACGTTTGGAGGGGGAGTAGTGGTTATTCTCGTGTGGTCGCAAGCACTCCAGGTGGATGTGGATACATCCTGCCAAAATGTCTCACTCTGCTAAGGCCCTGTCCCCAGCTTGCTGGGGTGGAGATCCTCATTGTGGAGGTACATGTGTGGAGGTACATGAAACTCCCCTTACTCTGTCGCAAAGCTGGTGTGGAGATGAAGATGTGGACCTCCTTGGATCTCCTGGGGTCCTCCTTGGAAGAAGATGAAGATGTGGACCTCCTCGGATCTCCTGGGGTCCCAGCTCAAAGGTGCCGTGGACCAGAGCTGGTTGATGGTATCTGTGATTTTGAGGTCATGCATAAGGTGCGAGAAGCCTATCATCTGGTCTCGTGAAGTGTGCTCCACTGTGGAGCCATCCACTCCATCTCAGGGGCTACACGTAGAGGAAAAGAAAAAACTGCCACTCCGACATCTATGGGGTTGGTGGGACAGGAGGGGTGAAGAACCACACAGACCGGAAGCGGGGCCACCACCTCCTTGAGTAAACTGACGTCAAAGGAGAGGCGCATAATCCACCGGGTGACGTATAATACGTGCATGGGTGCCCTCGGAGTCAGAGGGAAGAGACGGGCCAGGGCGCAAATGAGGGTCTCCATTGGGTACGAGAACTGTTGCTAGGCGTGGTACCAGGTGTGTGGAAGATCTGAGCTGTAGGATGGTGCACTGCACTCTCCTGGGAGGGGCAAAGAAAGCAGGAGGGGGCAGATGAAGGTGGTGAGGTTGAGGAGAAGTTGGGTTAATTTGAAAAAGATTAACGGGGGGGGGGGAGGGGGACAACGAAGTTACCAAGGGCTCGCCTGGAGAGGGACCCGAAGAATCCTCTGTCGAACCTGGCTCAGGATTTGGGGTTAAATGCTCATAAAGGTTCACTGACTGGGTGGAAGTCTCATGGGTAGGGGCCTTGTGTGTAGGGCGCACACCTCCAACCTGCTTCGGCAAAGGAGGGAATCACCAATGCTCACTAGGCTCTTGCTGTTGCTCGCCGCGGAGGGGGGGGGGGAGGGGGGGGACCCTTCCAAAGCTGTGTCTAGTGGAGCGGTAGTTGGGGGAGGGAGAGGGAGAGGGAAAAGGGGCTGGTGACTCTGGTCTTGAAACCGATCCCGACAAGTGGGAAGACTCCGTTGGACACCCACACGCTTAATAGCACAACTTTAAAACCACAAATTTGAAATGGACAACTTAATACAACTTTGAAATTGAAATGAAATGAAATGGAAAGATGGACACCAGCACTGGGGCCGAGCAAGCCTGTATGACACTTCATTGATCTTGTGAATCACCTTGAAGGGTCCATAATAGCGAGGAGAAAGCTTAGGATATGATCCTTCTCGTCCTGGCCTCTTCCGAAGCCTAGCCTTCTCAAATTTCAGCAAAACCCAATCACCTTCTTTTTTCTGCATGTACATTAGCCTTGGTTTGGTTGTCCTCGTGCTTTGGTTTGCGATCTGGGCATTGTCGAAACATGTGGTCTTTGCTACCGCAAGAAAAGCATTTTCCATCCTTGGCATATTGCTCTCTTTGCTCCGGGGTTAAGCCGAATTTGTTCTTCCTTGGGCCCTGATCTTTAGATGTGTTATTTTCAGCTTTCCCACCCTTGTAGGGCTCCCGGAAGTTCTTTTTAGGTGGCTGTCCACCCTTTTGCAGATTTGGGACAGCCTTGTCTTTCCCCTTTGAACCTCCTTGATCCTGCTTAATCTTGAGCACCAATTGCTCCGTAGCAAGAGCAGAAGCTGTGAGTTGTTGCAAAGTATGTTTCGGGTGCAATTCTATGCCCGAACGATATGCTGGTTGCAGTCCAGAACGAAACTTCCTCTTTCTTTCATCCTCAGTGATTTGCATAAAGGGAGTCACTTCCAGCAACACTTTCTAGAACTTGTTAACATACTGTTGCACGCTTTCATTGTCTCCTTGTTCCAGCCTATCCCACTTTTGAGTGAGAGTTTTCTCCGCATTTGGTGGCAAAAACTGAGCATAGAATCTGTCTTTAAATTCCTTCCAAGTGGAAATGGGATCCTTGGTGATCTTTTCAGTGATCCACCGATGAGCAGCAGTCCCTTTGAAAAACATGCTAGCATGGCGTACCTTTGACTTTTCAGTAAAGTCCTCATCGCTAAAAGCAATGTCGAACTGTGCCACAAATGCTAACACTTTAGAAGCATCATGTTCACCATGAAAGACATCAAACTTGACAGATTTTTCACCTGCTTTGAATTCATTGAGCTTTCTAGCACGAGGCTCATGGTCTTCTCTTTTTCTTTTCCCCTTATCCAACGGGGCAACCCTATCTGCATGGGTTCCATGGGCCGTCATAGAAATTTCATGAGGCACGGTGGCATGTGCTCCACGAACTTGAAACTCAGATGCATGTGACTTACCTGCATAAGGCAATGTCTCTCCATGAGACAACTCAGAAGGCAAAATTTTTGTAGCAGCAGACCTGTCACCCTTACCAAGAGATACATGTCTTGAGTGCATTGGACTTTCATGCCCTCCATGAGCACTGGCATACATATATCTGTCAGGCTTAGTGCCTTGTGGAGAAGACGCATGTCGAGAGGTGACTGTCACCTCTTCCTTTTGTATTAAAGATTTCAGCCTTTGAGATGCGGGATCTCCATGCTTCAAACGAGGTGGATTTCTGAATTTCAGCTCTCCGTCATCCCCCTCTTTAATATCACCTTTGCGGAGAAGGTAGGCAAGTGCCAACTCCCTTGGTTTCTTGCCCACTTCCCGTGCCATTGATTCAAAAGTTACATCTACCATTGCATCAGCCTTTCTAGCTTATGCACACATGTTTTGCATGTTTGAAACTGTTTTCGCATGACATGTATTTTTGTGTTTGCTTGCTTGACGTGTTACTTACTGAGCGGGGACGCCTGCCAGTGAGTCGTGAAGTCTGCTCTGTATTCTGACAAGTTTTGGTGCATGTGAACAGGTGGTGAGTATATAGCACATGTTGTTTTAATGTTTCATATTCTAACCCTTTGTTTTATAAGGTTTAATGTTCACACACTTAAAAGTGGGCACCCCCTTTGGGCACCCACTTAGGGGCCAAGGTGGGGAGCCCCACTTAAGTGTGTGTGGGGGTGGGTGCATGGGCACCTACCCAACCCACATTAGAACTGGCCACCCACATGGGCCAGCCAAATCAAAGTGTTAAACTCCCTCTCCAAACCTTAATAAAAGAAAACAACGACCACCTTGGAGATACAGGAGTTTTTGTGCGCCTCCATCACCCTGCGCTCCATCGCTTGCTAACGGCGAAGCAAAAATCCAAAGGCGGCTGTGCTCTGCCGGCGCATGCTCTTGATTGGCGCTTCCTTCTCCTTCGTTGCTGGGAACCCCACAGGTTATAGGTGGCTGCGCAGGCTGCTGTGTACCCTCTTTCAACGGGCTGTGATCTCTGCTCCTACAGGCGGCAGCAAACTTGCAAAACCTCAACGTACTGCCTCTGGCGGCTGCTCCTACAGGCGGCAGCAAACCTGCAAGAACCTCAGCGTGCTGCTCCTACAGGCGGCAGCTCCTATAGGCGGCAGCATTCCTACAGGCGGCTGCCCTTTCCTCTGCAGGCGTCCATTACAAGTGGGTTCTGCACGCTTCCTCCTCCTCCTCCTCTGCACAGCAGCCACCATCAACAGAAGGATACCGCCGGCTGCTCCTCCACGCCATCTTCTCTCCATGCTGCAGCCAGGCCTCTCCTCCCTTGCAAGTGGGTACTCCTTCTATCACAGCAGGCGGCTGTGGTCTTTGCGGTGGTACTTGTCCTGGTGGCTACACTAAGTTTATCTACAAGGCGGCTGTGCCATCTCAACAAGGTTGCACATCTTCTCCACTACAAGAGGACTTCACATCTCCTGGGTGGCTGCTTCTTCTACACAATTACCACGGGTACTGGTCTTCTATCTGCCAACCACAAGTAAGTGAATTTTCAGATTTAAATAAAGTACTTTGTGTTAAATCTGATAAGGGATTCATCCTGCTCGGTAACACCCGTTCGGTGCCGGGTAGTCCAAGCTCTATTGGCGAACCTCGGTCCAAAGGTGCTGAGATTGGGAGAGCCAGGCGTTAGTACGAGAGCGCTTGCTTGTGCGTGGTCTCGGAACACCAGTGAGGCGCTCTCCGCGGAGTCCAGTGAAAGCACAGGACCGTAGAGACTGGACCACACTAGTGGTCGTTCTGCTTCGAGTGTCTACTCCGAACGTCGACTTCGAGCATATTTGTTTGGTACTGTTTTCATATGTACATGGACATCATCTGGTTCTTGGAACCCATGGAGCATTGTATTTGTTAAATACTCCCAATAAATATATCATATATTGAGGGGGGGTCGGCCCGTTCCGGCCCCAGTGCTGGTGTCCATCTTTCCATTTCATTTTCATTTCAATTTCAAGTTGTATTGAGTTGTCCAATTCAAATTGTGGTTTTAAAGTTGTGCTATTAAGCGTGTGGGTGTCCAACGGAGTCTTCCCACTTGACGGGATCGGTTTCATTGGTATCAGAGCACGGTTGTTTCCCTCTTCCTAGTGGGGAAACGAACCTGTGTACTGGACATCCCGCTTTTAGCACACTTTAAACACAATGGACAGCCAAGGCAACCCTTTGGAAGTGCCTAATTCGAGGGGTCCATCTAGTGCCTCTCGTGGGTCTGATGCCCTGCAAGGAAGACACAAGCCCCTTGAAAGGGTTAATGATAGTGAATCAAAGGGTCAACTGTCTCCAGGAAAGACAGTTATGCTTGAACAAGAGCCTGATGCTATGAGGGCTGAAATGGAACATATGAGAAAACTTTTGCAGGCTCAAGAGCAAGAGTTACAGTTTTTGCATGAAGATCTCCATGTGCAAAGTGCTATTGAAGCCAGGAAGGTTGATGCAATGGTAGATGTAACTTTCGAGTCCATGGCACGGGAAGTGGGCAAGAAACCAAGGGAGTTGGCACTTGCCTACCTTCTCCGCAAAGGTGACAACAAAGAGGGGGATGACGGAGAGCTGAAATTCAGAAATCCACCTCGTTTGAAGCATGCAGATCCCGCATCTCAAAGGCTGAAATCTTTTATGCAAAAGGAAGAGGTGACAGTCACCTCTCGTCATGCATCTTCTCCACAAGGCACTAAGCCTGACAGATATATGTATGCCAGTGCTCATGGAGGGCGTGAAAGTCACATGCATGCAAGACATGTATCTCATGGTAAGGGTGACAGGTCTGCTTCCAGAAGAATTTTGCCTTCTGAGTTGTCTCATGGAGAGACATTGCCATATGCAGGTAAGTCACATGCATCTGAGTTTCAAGTTCGTGGAGCACATGCCATCGTGCCTCATGAAATTTCTATGACGGCCCATGGAGCCCATGCAGATAGGGCTGCCCCATTGGATAAGGGGAAAAGAAAAAGAGAAGACCATGAGCCTCATGCCAGAAAGCTCAAGGAATTCAAAGCAGGTGACAAATCTGTTAAATTTGATGTCTTTCATGGTGAACATGATGCTTCTAAAGTGTTAGCATTTGTGGCACAGTTCGACATGCTTTTAGTGATGAGGACTTTACTGAAAAGTCAAAAGTACGCCATGCTAGCATGTTTTTAAAAGGGACTGCTGCCCATTGGTGGATCACTGAAAAGATCACCAAGGATCCCATCTCCACTTGGAAGGAATTTAAAGAAAGATTCTATGCTCAGTTTTTGCCACCGAATGCGGAGCAAACTCTCACTCAAAAGTGGGACAGGCTGGAACAAAGAGATAATGAAAGCGTGCAACAGTATGTTAACAAGTTCTAGAAAGTGTTGCCGGAAGTGACTCCCTTTATGCAAATCACTGAGGATGAAAGAAAGAGGAAGTTTCGTTCTGGACTGCAACCAGCATATCGATCGGGCATTGAATTGCACCCGAAACATACATTGCAACAGCTCACAGCTTCTGCTCTTGCTACGGAGCAATTGGTGCTCAAGATTAAGCAGGATCAAGGAGGTTCAAAGGGGAAAGACAAGGCTGTCCCAAATCTGCAAAAGGGTGGACAGCCACCTAAAAAGAACTTCCGGGAGTCCTACAAGGGTGCTAAAGCTGAAAATAACACATCTAAAGATCAGGGCCCAAGGAAGAACAAATTCGGCTTAACCCCGGAGCAAAGAGAGCAATATGCCAAGGATGGAAAATGCTTTTCTTGTGGTAGCAAAGACCACATGTTTCGACAATGCCCATATCGCAAACCAAAGCACGAGGACAAGCAGACCAAGGCTAATGTACATGCAGTTCCTGATGTCCAAGGAAATACAGGTCATGATGCAAAAGAGCGAATGGTTTGCAAGGCTTGGGGGCAAATCAAGGATCAGCCCGCCTTATTCATGTTTGATGATTGTGCAACTGACAACTTCATCTCTATGCAAATGGCAGCTGCATTGGGTATTGAGGTTGAGAACATGGGACCTCATATTGAAGCCGAAGCTGCATTTATTGGTAAAGAGGTGCAGGTTACCCCTTTGATAGGGAAGTTGCGCATCCATATCCAGGGCTACCTTGATAATGAGCACTTCCTAGTTGCTCCACTGAATGGATGTGATGTATTGTTGGGCAAGCCGTGGCACCATAGGCTTGAGCCCCGCAAAGACTACAAGTCTAATATGATTTCTTTTATGCATAAAGGCCGCATGCATTTTATTGATGCTGGCAAAGAAGGGGATTCCATCCCACTTGTATCACACATCCAAATTAATAAAGCAATGAAAAAGAGTCTTTCAGCGTACTTGGTTTTTGTTCGTGATAGTCTTGTACCAAATCATCAAAATGTGGATGCTATGTCTAATGATAGGCTGAATTTTCTTCATGCATTCAACGACTGTTTTGCTGATTCATTGCCAGGTGAATTACCTCCTCAAAGGCCCGAAGATCATCGCATAGATCTTGTGCCAGGTAGTTCTCCACCTAACAAACCCGCATACCGAGTGAGTGCTGCACAACAAGAAGAAATCATGAAGCATGTAAACGAGCTTTTAGAGAAAGGTTTGGTTCAACCCAGTTCCTCACCTTATTGCTCTCCTGTGCTTCTTGTTCAAAAGAAGGACGGATCATTCCGTATGTGTGTGGACTATAGAGCATTAAACAAGCTTACCATCAAGAACAGATTTCCAATTCCGCGTATTGATGATATCTTGGATAAGCTTGATGGTTCGGCTTGCTTTAGCAGACTTGATTTGAAGAGTGGTTATCACCAGATACGCGTGGTGCCACAAGATGTCCATAAGACTGCATTCAGGACAGCCTTCCGACTATATGAATTTTTGGTAATGCCTTTTGGTCTTACCAATGCTCCTGCTACTTTTAATCGTATGATGGATAGGATATTCCGACCCCATCGCAAGTTCACAGGAGTCTTCTTTGATGATATCTTGGTTTTCTCCAAGAATGAGCAGGAACACAGAACTCATTTGGTCACAGTGTTCGAAGAGTTGCAGAAGCATAAACTTTTCGTTAATGCCAAGAAAAGTGAGTTCTTCCTTTCAGAAATTCATTATTTGGGTCATATTGTATCCAAAGGAGGACTTACAATGGATCCTGCAGAGATAGAGACCATTCGAAATTGGCCCGAATTGCAAAACGTACATCAAGTACGTAGTTTTTTGGGATTATGTTCGTATTACAGGCGTTTCATAATGCATTTCGCCATGATTGCCACTCCTCTACATGATCTCACAAATAAGAAAACTGCTTTCAAATGGACTTCAAAGGAACAGGATGCTTTCTTGCAGCTCAAGCATGCTATTATATGTGGTCCAGTATTGATTGTTCCTGACTTGCACAAGTCATTCGTGGTTGAATGTGATGCTTGTGGTGATTGCATAGGAGCTGTCCTAAATCAAGAAGGGCATGCAGTTGCATACGAGAGCCGTCGTTTGCATGATGTTGAGCTTCATATGGATATCTATGAGAAAGAGCTCTTGGCTGTAATTCACGCCTTAAAGATATGGAAACATTATCTTCTTGGGGTTGAATTTGTAGTCAAGACAGATCATCAAAGCTTGAGATACTTTCTATCTCAAACAAAGCTTTCAGAGAAGCAGATGAGAATGGCAAACTTTCTTTCCATGTTTCATTTTCAGATTGTGCATACTCCAGGAAAGAAAAATGTGGTGGCCGATGCATTATCCAAGAGGCCTTATGTAGCTGCAGTCTCAGTGGCCTCTCATGGAGACTTATCTGCTATGCGAGATTTGTATCATTTGGATGCTGATTTTTGCCATATATGGACTGATTTGATGGCTGGTCATTCACATGTCTCTTATGTTATCAACGAGGGTTATCTTATGAAGGATAATTGCCTATGTGTGGTGAAGGATTTGCGTCCAAAGGTTATGGACGAATGTCACGCTCCACCATATGCTGGTCATAGAGGTATTATGCCTACTACTCGCATGATTCAGAGGTATTTCTTTTGGCCGAGCATGCGTAAAGACATTGAGGCTTATGTGCGTACATGTATTACTTGCCAAAAGGTGAAATTTGACGGGCAAAAACCCCAGGTCTGCTTCAGCCATTGCCTATGCCCTCGCAACCTTGGAAAAGCATTACTATGGATTTTATTATGGACTTGCCTAGATCCCAGCATGGGAATGATGCTATTTGGACCATTGTGGACAGGTTTAGCAAGCAAGCTCATTTCTTGCCCGTGAAGAAAACCATCAAAGCTGATCATATGGTAAAGCTTTTTCTTGCTAATATTTTCAAGCATCATGGTATGCCTAAATCCATTGTTGGGGATAGAGATCCCAGGACTACAAGCCTCTTTTGGAGGGCTTTATTTGATAATATGGGTACTAAGCTTGAGTATTCATCAGCTTATCATCCCCAAACGGATGGCCAAAGTGAAGCTGCAAATTCAGCCGTGTTGGATTTGTTGAAATGCTATGTGGCAGATCAAAAGACTGCATGGGAGAAGTATCTTCCACTTGTTGAGTTTGCCTACAACAATACGCTCCATGCTTCCACGGGCAAGGCTCTGTTTGCGATTATCTATGGCAGAGTGGTATTGCCACCCATCCTTCGAACAAAGGATGAGATTTTTGCAGCTGATGAATATGTTCGTGACTTGGATGTTGCCTTTGGTCAGGTGCGGACAGCCATAGCAAGATCTCAGGATAAGCATAAAATGGCTGCTGACAAGCATAGAAGGGACATGGAAGTCAAAGAAGGTGATTGGATATTGCTGAAATTTGAGAAGGCTAGGCTTCGGAAGAGGCCAGGACGAGAAGGATCATATCCTAAGCTTTCTCCTCGCTATTATGGACCCTTCAAGGTGATTCACAAGATCAATGAAGTGTCCTACAGGCTTGCTTTACCTAATCGTTGGAAGATTCACAATGCTTTTCATGTGAGTCTATTTCGGAAATATGTGGGGCCAGATCCTGATGAGCCTGTCACAGAAGATCCACCAGAGATTGAAGAGCTTGAGGAGATCCTCCAGCCTGAACAGATTGTTTTTCAGAAGGAGCGAAAGCTACCTGCCGGAAAGCTTTCCAGGAGATACCTTGTGAAGTTTAAGAATTATCTGTCTATTGATGCCAAGTGGGTAAATGAGGATTATTTTGTTGATTACCCGCAGTTGTTGCAGGCATATCTTGAGGCTTTTCAATTGAGGTCAACTCTTTAGAAGCCCGGGGGGATGTCACCAATTGGCCGACCATTTGGTCCATCTCCAGTTTTTGCGTCTCGTTCACTTGAGGCCAGGCCGGTGTCTCATGTGAAGAGGCCAGTATTTTGTTGACATGGACGAGAGCCAGACTGGTGCCACCCGTGTGTTAGCAAGATGATGTCGTATGGACGGGAGCCAGACTGGTGCCACCCGTGTATGACCTGGACTGTGTTCGACCCATGGGATTGTCACGCCATGGAAGAGCCAGTATTCGTGCCGTGTTTTGCCTATGGGACTGTCACACCCTAGGGAGACTCGTGCCTGGAACTGTCTTACCTATGGGACTGTCACTCCATAGGAAGACCAGGTTTTTATGTTTTACATCGTGCCAGTTTTGTGCCGACAGATATTTTGTACTTGTTCCATGAACGGGAGATATGTCCATGTTACTATTTGCACATGCACACATGTTTTGCATGTTTGAAACTGTTTTGGCATGACATGTATTTTTGTGTTTGCCTGCTTGACGTGTTACTTATTGAGCGGGGACGCCTGCCAGTGAGTCGTGAAGTCTGCTCTGTATTCTGACAAGTTTTGGTGCATGTGAACAGGTGGTGAGTATATAGCACATGTTGTTTTAATGTTTCATATTCTAACCCTTTGTTTTATAAGGTTTAATGTTTTCACACTTAAAAGTGGGCACCCCCTTTGGGCACCCACTTAGGGGCCAAGGTGGGGAGCCCCACTTAAGTGTGTGTGGGGGTGGGTGCATGGGCACCTACCCAACCCACTTTAGAACTGGCCACCCACATGCAAATCGTGGGGGCCAGCCAAATCAAAGTGTTAAACTCCCTCTCCAAACCTTAATAAAAGAAAATGGCGACCACCTTGGAGATACAGGAGTTTTTGTGCGCCTCCATCACCCTGCGCTCCATCGCTTGCTAATGGCGAAGCAAAAATCCAAAGGCGGCTGTGCTCTGCCGGCGCATGCTCTTGATTGGCGCTTCCATCTCCTTCGTTGCTGGCAACCCCACAGGTTATAGGTGGCTGCGCAGGCTGCTGTGTACCCTCTTTCAACGGGCTGTGATCTCTGCTCCTACAGGCGGCAGCAAACTTGCAAAACCTCAACGTACTGCCTCTGGCGGCTGCTCCTACAGGCTGCAGCAAACCTGCAAGAACCTCAGCGTGCTGCTCGTACAGGCGGCAGCTCCTATAGGCGGCAGCATTCCTACAGGCGGCTGCCCTTTCCTCTGCAGGCGTCCATTACAAGTGGGTTCTGCACGCTTCCTCCTTCTCCTCCTCTGCACAGCAGCCACCATCAACAGAAGGATACCGCCGGCTGCTCCTCCACGTCATCTTCTCTCCACGCTGCAGCCAGGCCTCTCCTCCCTTGCAAGTGGGTACTCCTTCTATCACAGCAGGCGGCTGTGGTCTTTGCGGTGGTACTTGTCCTGGTGGCTACACTAAGTTTATCTACAAGGCGGCTGTGCCATCTCAACAAGGTTGCACATCTTCTCCACTACAAGAGGATTTCACATCTCCTGGGTGGCTGCTTCTTCTACACAAATACCACGGGTACTGGTCTTCTATCTGCCAACCACAAGTAAGTGAATTTTCAGATTTAAATAAAGTACTTTGTGTTAAATCTGATAAGGGATTCATCCCGCTAGGTAACACCCGTTCGGTGCCGGGTAGTCCAAGCTTTATTGGCGAACCTCGGTCCAAAGGTGCTGAGATCGGGAGAGCCAGGCGTTAGTACGAGAGCGCCTATTTGTGCGTGGTCTCGGAACACCAGTGAGGCGCTCTCCGCGGAGTCCAGTGAAAGCACAGGACCGTAGAGACTGGACCACGCTAGTGGTCGTTCTGCTTCGAGTGTCTACTCCGAACGTCGACTTCGAGCATATTTGTTTGGTATTGTTTTCATATGTACATGGACATCATCTGGTTCTTGGAACCCATGGAGCATTGTATTTGTTAAATATTCCCAATAAATATATCATATATTGAGGGGGGGGTCGGCCCGTTCCGGCCCCAGTGCTGGTGTCCATCTTTCCATTTCATTTTCATTTCAATTTCAAGTTGTATTGAGTTGTCCAATTCAAATTGTGGTTTTAAAGTTGTGCTATTAAGCGTGTGGGTGTCCAACGGAGTCTTCCCACTTGACGGGATCGGTTTCACCTACTGGAAGAGCATGCGCAACCAGCTTCAGCCGCCTGGGAGCAGAAGCGTAAGAGATGGTCGCCGGTTCTTGATCTTCACGAAGATGGTGGAAGAAGCGGGTGATGGAGGCGCACAAAAATAATCGTATCTCCAAGGTGGTCGTGGGGTTCCTTTTTATTAAGGTGGGAGAGGGAGTCATACAACTAGTGATTTGGCTGCCCCCCCCCACGCTTGCATGTGGGTGGCCAGTTCCAAAGGGGTGTGGTAGGTGACCATGCCCACTCCCACACTCACTTAAGTGGGGCTCGCCACCTTGGCCCCTAAGTGGGTGCCCACTTTTAAGTGGGTGTGAACCTGTAACCTTATAAATCAAAAGGTTAGAAATAAAAGTATTAAACTAACATGTTAATTATACTTACCACCTGTTCACATGCACCAAAACTTGTCAGAAGACAGAGCAGACTTCACGACTCACTGGCAGGCGTCCCCGCTCAGTAAGTAACACGTCAAGCAAGCAAACACAAAAATACAAGTCATGCGAAAACAGTTTCAAACATGCAAAACATGTGTGCATATGCAAATAGTATCATGGACATATCTCCCGTTCATGGAACAAGTACAACATATCTGTCGGCACAAAAATGGCACGACGCAAAATATAAAACCTGGTCTTGTTATGGAGTGACAATCCCATAGGTAAGACACAGTTCCAGGCACGAGTCTCCCTATGGTGTGACAGTCCCATAGGCAAAACACGGCACGAATACTGGCTCTTCCATGGCGTGACAATCCCATGGGTCGAACACAGTCCAGGTCATACATGGGTGGCACCAGTCTGGCTCCCGTCCATACGACACCATCCTGCTAACACACGGGTGGCACCAGTTTGGCTCCCGTCCATGTCAGCAAAAATACTGGCCTCTTCACATGAGACACCGGCCTGGCCTCAAGTGAACGAGACGCAAAAACTGGAGATGGACCAAATGGTCGGCCGATTGGTGACAGGTCTTCCTGAGCAGGAGGTGGGGCTCCTAAGGTGTCACCTCCCTGGGCACGTAGAGCAACCTCTCACCTATGCGGCAGCAATGGCAAGGCTCTCACGAGGTGGCCCATCTGCTGGGAAATGAATCACTGGCCTGCTGAAAATGAAGCACTGGCCTGATTAAGACCAAAAATTCAAGCCTTTTAAGGCATATGGTTTTTTCCAACCTAGTAATCAATGCAAGTAACATCTGAGGGAATCCCCACTACCTTGTTTTCCCGGCGAAAGCCATAGGGGGAGAATCCAGAACCTTGCCCAAAGAGTGTCCCAACGCACGGAAAAGCAATTGGTACTCTTTGGGGCGGTCGGGGAAGCATACCATCACTCAGAAATCCATTGTTGCCTCTAGTGGTTCCAAATTTGGGGGAAAAAAACATTACGCCTCACCATCTGATCAAATGCAACCCGCGTTGATAAGGATTCATGTGTCTTGCAGGATGGAAAACGGTAGCAGAGTGGTCTACTATCGAGAACTCCTAGCAGAGATTCATGTGACCAGTATTATTTTTTTTGTTCAATTGAATGCCATCGCCAAGCGTGAGTCCAACGCCATCACCTGCTAGGAAGAAGGAAGAGAAATCGCTTGTGTGGAGATTAAAATGGGATTCGAGGATTTGTAACCTGTTGGAGTCGTCCAACTCCATCGCCATCGCATACTAGGGTGAACCTGCTCAAGAAGAAGAATTGCTTGTGTGGAGATTAAAACAAGATTCGAGTCGACAGGGTAGATCACCTGGAAGGAGAGGACATTACGGTTCACAGCCATCGCCTACAGTCCAACGCCATCACCATCGCAAACCAAGAAGGGTTGTTTTTCGAAACCTGCTCAAGAAGAAGAATTGCTTGTGTGGAGATTAAAACGGGATTCGAGTCAGCCGCCCAGTGTCGATTGGCTATATGGCTTCTGCCACAACCCACCCCCACAGGCTGGGAGAATCGTTACTTTTTCGCTTGACTAGCTCACCTCTCTTAAGCACGACATTGACATTGAGGTCCAGACCACCCTTGTTGTGAGGGTTTATGGCTCCCACCCCTCTCGTTCACAGGCCCATGAATGGCTTCTATCACCTCTCCCTTTGGAGATGATTGTGCACTTCGAGGATACTTGTTTGCTTGGTCGAGGCTTCTTCTAGGTGGACTTTTATTCTCCAGAAGCTACTTCTCAGGTTTTGGCTGGCAACCCCTTCCCTCTTGGCCCTAGGAAGATTTTCTTTTTTCAGTACCAGGTGGGCTTTGATCCAGTGGCGGAGGATCAGTGCCTTACCCCGGTCTCACTGCGGTTCCCTGCTCTTCCTCGGTCTTATTGGAAGCTCTTAGCTTCCATAGGGGCATCCTTTGGCCAAGTTCTAGAGGTACCGGCTCTTCCGGGCTCTCCCTCCTCAGCTGTCGCGGCTGTTACCGCCACTTCTAATGGTGTACCCCAGGTCCTTGTGCTTGTTCCTGATCCATCGATTACTGACGACCATATTATGCTTCAGATACCTAATAGCTCTCATTTCCGCCAGAGGATGGAGACTGCAAGCAGACCTGACTAATGTCAGATTTCTCATCAACAGGGCCACATTGCTAGAGATTGTCCCAGATCGAGGGGCCATGCTAGGAGGCGGCGTGGTCCTGTTAGCAGTCATCTCCTGTCTGTATATTTACACTAGGGCCTTTGTTGTGGATGTGCCCACCCGATTTAGGTGTTTTCCCATTTTTCTCCACCTTCCATATTTTTCCCTATTTTTTCCTGATGTGTGGAGGCTTTTCGGCTGCCCGCCTGCCTTTGTGTGCTATCCGACTTGTCTATAGGAGGTGGCCGATAGGTTTTTCTGCAGCCGACTACTGTGCTGTTGGTCGGGTACACTCAGGGGGCTGTCGGCTGCTTTTATGCAAGCCGATTGGCTGCCCTGGGGCCATATAAAATGGCCCCTTGACCCCACATCCATTGTACATTGTATCTGGGATTTCTTGTGTATATAGTTGGGTTACACGCTTCTCTCTCTCTCTTTCTCTCTCTCCCAGTTCTGCGTTATTCTGCTTGCTGTGCACTTGCTCTTGGAGTTTTCAGTTCTTGTCATCAATTCCGCTTCATATTCTGACATGGTATTAGAGCTCTAGGCTCTCGGAAGATTTTAGGACTGTGTGAGCAAGAGGGGGGCTGTTTGTAGTGCTGATTGGAGGACTGCTTTGGGCCGTACGGGAAGAGAAGCAAGCGAAAAGGTGGGCCGTGTTGTTGGACAGCCACTTGCAGGTTTAGTTCTTCATTTTTCCCACCCACCCTCCCTTTTCAGTTAAACCCCCGCAATGGCAGATTTGCTTGAGATGGCAGAGAAGCACATGAAGATCCCGACACTCCCCACGTTCCCGGTGGACCGTCAGCTGGACGGGAACAACTACGGCATACGGAAGGTAATGATGGAATCTGTTTTGGAGTCTTATGACTTGGTTGATTTCATTGTTGTTGGGGTTCCACGGTCGGAGTTAGAGGAAGGGGAGTTACCCTCTATTCGGAAGGAGCGGGAGGCACAGGCACAGTTATGGGATCGTGTCCATGCCAGAGTCTGGTCCTTCATCTTCCTCAATTGCACACCACAGGTGATCAATCATATAAAACATATGACGTTGGCTAGAGGTATTTGGCAGCATTTGGCTTCTCTCTACAACAGGGTATCACCCATGAAGAGAATCTCCTTGGAAGTTCAGATTCGGGTGATGAATCCTGGAAAGTCGTCGACGATGTGGGAGCACATCAACAAGCTGCAGGCTCTTTAGCAAGAAGTTCTCAAGGTAGGGAAAGAGATATCGTAAGAGGATATGGCCATAACGTTGCTGTCACATTTGCCATCTCAGTACTTAGCCTTTTACTCTTCGTTGATTACCAGTGGCAGGCTCAGCACCATCACAAGGGAGGAACTTGTGCCCATGGTCTTGGACCAGGAAGAGCGATTCACGAACCCTCCACAGGGCGGAGGTTCCGAGGCCTTAACTGGCCAACGGTCGAGAGGCCGTAATAACAACAACAAGGGCAAAGGGAAGGCTTCATCGGAGAACTCTTCTGAGAAGAAGCCCGACTCAGACCGAGAGAAACTGAAGGCCGAGAGGACCTGTAATGATTGTGGCGAGAAAGGCCACTATTGGAGGAAGTGTCCCAAGTGGATTGGGAAGAGTGTTGATTCTTCAGCTTCAGCTGCAAAGATTCCAGCCTTTGTGCACTTAGGGATGATGGACATGGATGCTTCATCTTCTTTGAGCGAGGAGGTAGTTGGCTTCACCGCAAAGGATACTTGGGAATGGATTCTTGATAGTGGTGCTTCCAGGCACATGACTCCTTCTCGTGACTTCTTTCAGGATCTGAAACGGTAGTCAGGTCGCATTTTCATTGGCGACAATTCCACCATACCGATACACAGTGAGGGCCGGATGGAGATCATTCTTGATGGCAGAGGGGGGAAGCATTCCTCTCATGTTCTTTATGTCCCCGCACTTCGTTTTCATCTGTTGTCAGTGCATGAGGTGTGCAAGACTGGCTTTCAGGTGGAGTTTGAGGAGCATTCTGTTGCTCTACGGGACCGTGAGATTGGCCAGGTTGTTTGGGAAGGCGGCGTGGAGAATGGTATATACAAACTCTCCGCACTCTCCTCTTTGACAGGTTCTTAGATTGGTGACTTGTGGCACTTTCCGTTTGGCCACTTGAATGTGGATGCGCTGCGGCGAGCTTTTCGGGACCAGATGGTGGTTGGCTTGCCAGATGTTGGCAGCAAGCAAGGACGTAGTTCTTGCATTCGTGGTAAGCAACACATGGAATCTTTTTCGAAGCAGGCTTCTAGGCGGGCTTCGAAACCTTTGGAGTTGGTACACACTGACTTGTGTGGACCTATGCAGACAACATCCTTGGGAGGTTCTTTGTACTTCATGCTGCTTGTTGATGATTGTTCCAGATTCACATGGGTTTATTTCCTTTCATAGAAGGACCAAGCTTTTGCTCGGTTCAAGGAATGGCATGTAACGGTGGAGAAAGAGTCTAGCTTGCACGTAAAGACTCTTCGGGCTGATAAAGGCGGTGAATTTTCTTCCAATGCTTTCGTGAGATTTTGTGTGGAACATGGCATCAAGAGGGAGCTAGTCAATACAGGTTCGCCGTCAGAGAATGGAGTAGTTGAATGAAAGAACATGACTGTGGTGGAGATGGCGAGGACGATGCTAGAGGATCATGATCTTCCTCGTCCACTTTGGGGAGAGGTTGTGGCTACGGCTGTCCACGACGACTTCAGTACCGAGCATGACTCCCTTTGAGTCATATTTTGGCAGGAAACCTAATGTCTCCCATTTTTGTGTGTTTGGGAGTGATGCATATGTTCACATTCCAAAGAAGCAGAGGGGGAAGCTTGACTCAAAGTCCCAAAAGCTTGTCATAACAATTAAGAAATCTTACCACTTATGAGTTGAATGCTTGAATGCTTGAGTGAAAATCTCCATATCAAAAACTTCCAAGTCTAGCCACATCTTTGCAAATTCCATAGCATGTACATATGTGCTTTGCATGTGGCAATTATCAAAGTGTCATTCACACATAGCTGTGCTAAGAGCAACCTTATTATCATACAATACATAGATATGTATATATACGAGCTATGATGCATACTTCTTCTATGCATAAACCTTCTAAGAATCCATCCATCCATACACTTGTGCATGAAGGATGATGTACTCGAGTGATGGTAAGGGTCATGAGATGAATGAACAACATCCAACAACAAAAAGCAAGAGAAGCAGCACCACAATGACAAAACTCAAGTCTCTTCCATGTGGGAGATCTTGGTAGTAAAGATGTCATGATATCCTCACATCGACTTTTCCCCTCTTTTAAGCCTTATAAATCCACCCATGTAAATTGCATGTTGAGCCAAAAAACATGCCAATGGCATCACCCAAAGAACATTTCACTCCTTCTCTTTGACTTTGTCTTCATCGCTACCCTTGGCCCATTATGAGGACTTAGGGAGGGAATCTTGTAATCATACTAAAGTCTACCTCTATGGCCCCCCTTCATAACTCCCCAACCATGGTTAGGGGGTCAACCCAAGCCTTAACTCATGGCTCCATGGAACTATAAATACCCCCCCCTCTTTCCCCTTCTACGCACCTAAAGAGCTCAAGTTTATTTTCTAGGAGAGAGCATGCATAAGCCATAACCTCAAGTTCAAGCATAATCACACCTCAAGTATGCACCTTAAGCACACCTTAATGCTCAATCATATCCCTTCATCCCTTAGGCACCCCTAGTGACAAAACCAAGCATCCAAAACTCTTGTGTACCTTCTCATGGGGAGAATCCACCAAAAACTCACTCCCACATGATGTAAGCACTCTAATTCAATCCCACTCTCATCTGTACTCATGGAATCATAAGATGATTTAGTAGGATAAGAATAAATACCATGGCAATCCTGCACTTAGCACCATTTTTTAAATCATTCCATGCACTTTCACCCTCTCTTTTCCTATCCTCTCCCCATGATAACCTTTTTACATAAGTTTCTCTTCTAATAGATAACTCCTTTCCTCTTCATGGCTCTCGTATGTTCCTAGCAATTTTTTCGAGATGGTTTTGGTTTGTGTATTTGAGTTGATGTTCATTTGGATCATGATCCACTCTATTTTCCAATACTTGTCCTCATTATGAATGATCACATCTTTGTGAGGGTGTTCTAGCCCACCCTCCTTTGGCTAGTTGGTGCCCCCCCCCCCCCCCCCCCTTCTCCTTGGTTGCTAGGGAGGCCCTTCCCCTAGTAACCCTTAGTAAGTCAGGAAGGTGGTTGGGGTGTAGAGGCCATTCCGCCCATTTTTTTCCCCTCACTAGAAGCTCATTGTATCTAGTTATGTGGGTTTTCCGGGGGACCAAGTTAAGCTAGGCAATCATGCTAAGTAGCTCGAATGTCTCACCATTGATTTTTGATTTGGGATTATTTTGAAAGCCCATATCAATCCTAATCATTCCAAGCATCTTGCCAACTATTACGTTTTCCTTCGCTATAGTTGCTCTACCTTCACAGAATTTTAAAATTGGTCCCTTCCTATTTATATCTAGACGTCTCTCATGAGATTTCATGCAACAATCATAATTGTGTGGGCGTCATAATGCAATATAGCTTTTGATTCTATTCATGCCTTAATAGATATGAAAGGGAGGTATGGATCATAGATAATTTCCAAATCTTGTCTCTAGTGAGTTCTTATGTATGAGCTTGAAATAGAATGCTATGCAAGTTGATACCTTTTGAAGTGCAAATCTGTGGCACACACAAGCAAGGAAAAAGTGGCATTTCTCATAATGCTACAAATATTAAAGTGCAATCTTGACTCACAAAGCTTCAAAACATCAACTTCATCATAAATGGCATCAATTACATGCTGCTATGACATCTCTATTCACATCATCAACAAGCAAGAGAAGTTGAGGCGTATGCATTTCCACCTTGATGAAAAAGTATTCATAAATTAGTCAACGTATTAATTTTCTTAGCCAGGTTGAAGGATAGTGATGAGTGCGTGTGTTATACACATTATCTGTGATACAAATCGTACTTGATCTCTTACCCTGTAGTAGCTACTATTATTTCAAGCATACAATGACTTGTGGGCTTAAGGACTTAGCTTATGAACTTGCTATACTTACAAGGGTGCATTATCTTACTAATAATAAATAATCTCTACTATTATGTTTTTTAAATGGGTTTGCTTAGCAAAATACAAGTGCAATGGAATCCTCCTACACTAGAACACACCTATGAGATGGCTTCAAAAAACATCAAACTCAAATATTCTTGCTAGGATACATTTTCTCTTAAACCTCAAAACCTTTTTGAAGAAAACCTTTACACACGGCAGCATCACAAGTTGAAAAAATGCTTGCCGCGATATGGATGACAATTAAGTAGTGTTTATACAATCTACATACCCATACAATTATCTAGTTATAACTAAGAGTTTTCTATTGGATGGAAGTAGGATTGATCTTGGGAAATATGGTAAGCCCATCGGTTTTATGTGAAACACATTATTGGGTGTGAAATGATCATATTGACCTAGTTTACACCTAGATTACGGAGGGCAAGTTAGACCAAACATGATTCCACAGGCTATCCATGTAGTCACACTCCAACCCATCCTTACTATTGTTTTGACTTACCGTGTATTACACACTAGATTCTACTAGCATGAAATCTCCCATCTCAACTGTTCTAGACCAGCCACCCACCATTAAAGCTCCCCTCACATGAGCACATGGTCTTAGGCTTTATCCATCCATTATATCAAATCAATATTACAATATTGTTCTCCATATTATTGTGAAATTTGAGTTTAAGTTTGGCTATGTTGTGAACAATCCTACTTTTTGTGAGGATTGCACACATTGTATCCATTTACAATCACCTCATTTTTGTCTAAAATAATCCGAGATCAAGGGAAACAAGATTGGACATATTAATTCTTTAGTCAATATCTCCTCTAACCACTACTTGAATTCTATAACCTTAAGCTTTCTAACTAATAGGGAGCTCCAAACAATGTCACAACACATGGAAAAAGGTCAATATGATGGTCCTTGAGTTTCGAAATATGAAGCACTAAAGGGAGCTTGTCTCTTAAGGGGTGTCCATAAAGAGCCATGAGTTTCTATTATGCCTTTTAGAGCCCATACAATGCCTTGGATGCATAAATTTCCACATTAAAATTGTAACATTATGTGCCTTTTCTTGTGTCATCTACTTCCTTTTTTGAATGGACATAAAGAGAGGGGGTGTGAGAAAAATGGCTTTCTAGAAACCTCCATCCCTTAACCTAAAGCAACCCAAAGAATGAGCTTCCCCCACTCCTGGGGTAAACCACCTCTTGACGATCAAAATGATGAACACTATATCCAACTATGCCACCTTGTGTATGCACAACTCATGGAATGTGTTCTTGAAATCCAAAGGGCTTACATCTCTTCTTCTTACCAAGCATATACATGACCCCACTAAGTCCACCCCTTTCCACTAGTGTTCGCACCTTTAACCACTCCACCAAGAGATTACACAAGATATCTTGTAAGGAACCACCATGGATACCCATAAATATCTCTCTTGTATTGTGCAAGCACAACTAAAATACAATTTGATGTAGTCACTAATGGGCAATTGCAATACCCGATGGAGATGGGCGTGTGGGGAAATTGTGCTACTAAAGTTGTAATCTCAAGACTTGCCTTAGACAATCTAGCGCATGATATGTTTTCTCCTCACCCTTTCCAATATGATTCTATGATTCTTTGGTCCAAACCTCTTGGCATGAGCCTCCTTGAGAGAAAGATGATGAAGTAAGGATCTCCTAGGAGTCTTTCCCTTAATATCTTAAGCCTTGGATTTCCCTTACTTGTCCTAACTGATTTCTCTTTTGAAGCTACTACTATGCACTATTGTCCTTGAGAGAAAGATGATGAAGTAAGGATCTCCTAGGAGTCTTTCCTTTAATATCTTAAGCCTTGGATTTCCCTTACTTGTCCTGATTTCTTTCTCTTTTGAAGCTACTACTATGAACTACTGTCCTTAAGACATTTTCATGTCTTAAGCCTTGGATTTCCCTTACTTGTCCTGACTTCTTTCTCTTTTGAAGCTACTACTATGCACTATTGTCCTTGAGAGAAAGATGACGAAGTAAGGATCTCCTAGGAGTCTTTCCTTTAATATCTTAAGCCTTGGATTTCCCTTACTTGTCCTGACTTCTTTCTCTTTTGAAGCTACTACTATGAACTACTGTCCTTAAGACATTTTCATGTCTCAAGTGGTATTGCCAAGAAATCCTATAAATCTTGTGAAGCATAAACAACAACTTTATCAAAGGAGTTAGTTATGTTGTTACCTACTTGCTCTATTGTTGATCTCAAAAACCTTGTATTGTCTCTTTAAACTATGTTGATGGTTCAATAGTGTGAACTACTCGACGATGGTTTGATGTCATCCATCAAAATTACAAAATAAATAAATCTTCAAGGAGACTCCACAAAAAGAGAGCTTGAGATGATGTCTAAAAATATAAAGCTCAAATGCCAATTGCTAGTAGAGAAAGGAAACCTCTCGAGACCAATAGTGAGTGTCTCTATAAAATTACAAATATGTAGGATGTAGAAGATGGATAAATACCAAGAAAGTTATCATATGCCTCCCATGCTATTTTGAACATATGCTTCTATAGGCAACTCTTGTGGGGAGTTTCGTGGCTCTTCAAGAGTTAGTGACTTCCATGAAAATAAGAACATGTTTAGGAGTGCCCATACATAGTGCTTGTTCTAGTATTCATATCCTTGTAATTTAGCCATTACTCTCCCCCTTCTTGGCTATTGTAACTTTAAACTCTTGTAGCATTTCTATGTTGGTTTAGTCCTTTCTGCATATTGATGAATTTCTACTATTGTGCTACTTGCAAGTTGTATGTCATGACTACTCTATAGAAGGGGGTTTGCCAAAAGAGGAGACATGCACTTGACAATCAATGGTTGAAGTAGGAAAATTGCTTTAGTGAAACACATAATGATATAAGAGAGACTAAGCTAAAGCTAGGGTGCATAAGAATGGTTCTCTTCACAAATATATAATGTTAATTAAGAATTACAATAATGTAGCAACCAAATATTAAGAATGGCTAGAAAACAAAGTTGTTGAGAAATCCTAAGCTTAAAGTTCAAGTGGTGACATGGACGTAGAGAAGAGTAAGGAAAGACTAAAAAAAAATCACATGCACAAGCAAATACTTAATCTGCTAACAAAATTGTTTCTTGGAGAGGCAAGGTCTGTGTGGAACGTATGTACTCTAAAGAATAAACTATTATGTCTAGAAAGTATGTACTCTAAAGAATAAACTATTATGTATACAATGAAAGTCACGTATAACCCCATGTTTGAGGATAAACACTAGCTACAATATACTAGACACGACCTTGACATTGCTTCCTTGCATGTAGACATTAATTATAAATGTGTGATGTCACTTAAGTGCACGAGAGAGGGTTTTGTTATTAAGTCTACTTATAATATTTTCTATTTATAAGTGTAGTTTTTTTGCTTTAACTATTTTGATTTGGAATATGCTGCTAAGTAATCATCTTTAATGTATGTAGCTTTAAAAAGGAGAGAAATCAAAGAGCCGAGTTTCTATCAGCTATATACGGGACCTCAAATGCATTTTTGCAAGACAATCACTAGCTTGCAAAAAGGGACTTTTACTAAAGCATCTTACTTGAAAGGTGCCCACGAGCATAATGTTCAATGTGCTCACTATTTGAAGAAAAATGGGTGCACACTTTGGCACCATGTAATCTCTCAGTATTAAATTTGATTGAATGTTGAGTTGTGGTATAGGACCCATGCTATGCGATGGAATCCGTTCAACTCTAGGACTAGACGCCAGAAAAGGTCCTCAATATCACCTTTTGAGGGAGGTGTCACAAAATGTGTGTGTTGTGTGTGTGTGTGTGTGAGAGAGAGAGAGAGAGAGAGAGAGAGAGAGAACTCATGCTCTAGCTTGACATGAAGTTGAGCATTATAAAAGCAAGTGAGGCATTGCTCGCTCAAAATATATGCTTTTTGTATGCTTAACATGTGAACTCAATGATGTCCATTCTTCGAAACTTGGATTGTAATTTTGGCCTATGTAGCCGTAAGACTATCCACTAAAGCATGTGACTACCTACCTAGGTCATGCATAATTCTCTAATATTCAAACCTACCTACCTAGGTCATGCATACCATTCCCAATCCTACCTACCTAGGTCATGTATAATTCTCTAATACTCAAGTTTATAGAAACCTAATACCAACATACACTATACTTAAAATCATCATGCCACTTGATTTATTCATGATGCCCATTGGCCTATATGTCGCTAACAGTGGGAGAATGTAGCAGGCAGAAACAAGTATTCATTAGTCTGACCACACAAATCTTCATGAAAGATTAGAAACTCTAGATGAGTATGCTTACATTGATATATGTTTTGGCTATGTTTCTACATCTTAAAATCACTTGCTATTGCTAGGTACTCCTACTGGCTCTTTATGAGATAGGCATAGATTCAAGCAGTGAGCTATAGCACAGTTTGTTCAAGCAGTGACCTATGGGATCTATGGCACAATTTGTCTACTTTACGTGCCATAGCTTAGCTCTTAAGAAAAGAAACACTTTGCACATCGTTCAATGCACATTGAAATTCACCATGAGATCATACTCCATGTCCAAATTTGAGTAGTAAAGATTTAACAACTTTATACCTTTATACTTCACTCATCCATATACTTACAATGCATCATGACTAGAACCAAAGCCTAAAATGAGATTATTACAACAAAAATGGAAGGGATTTCTTAAAAACCTCCAAGGAAAATGGCAAGGACACTTCAAGAAGTCCTGAAGATAGAAAAATTGTAATGACTATAGATCTATCAATCAACAAAAAAGACGTTAACCATATCATGCCGGTACAGAAGAGGCTTAGAACGAACAGAAGTTCAAAATCATCTCAGATTAGAATTCATTCCAGTGGTAATAAGAGTTGCCTAAAATTATTGCATGGCTTAACTAGAGCCATGAAAACCCACATATCTAGATAGAATTTACTTCTAGGACCACGGGGAGTAAAAACTTCAAAATAAAATGAACGAAGGCACAATGCATGGAGGCTCAAACACCATGAAAACACAAAGATCATGGAATGAGAGGAACACAAGACACAAACTCAATGGTTTATGGTTCCCTAGAAGTCTCTAAGACAGCACCATCCATCCATTACACTTTATGCAAGCACCTGAGCAACACTTTTTCCCACAAGAGTGCTTTTGTGGAAGCTTTGTTACTTCAACTTATTAGACATCTGTGCTCTAGTCTTTTTATCACATATCTTGATTGTAAAAGAGAGCAAATCACTCCCCTCCAACATAAGCCAACCCTGAAAATCCGATGCTTTCAAGTTCCTGCAACTTTCTAATATGGTTAGCATGCCTTTCTCCAAGTGTGATCATGTATCTTCTCTCAATTAAGAAATACTCCATTTGTTGCATGTGCTGGGCAATGGCTAGGCACTCTTCATTATTGCTCAAATGTACACTCAGATGAGTATGAAACTTTCAATGCCGCCCAAACACTTGGATGGCTAAATATAAGAAGAAATATTGCTAGTTAGATGTCCAAAGAAGTGATGGAGGGTACCTTGTGAGTGACTTCGCATACGCACTCTTCAGACATAAAATTGCCACCAATGCAAAGCCACCGAAGTCAGTGGTGTCCTCTGCATTCACAAAAAGGAGAGCGTTAACAGACTACACCGTAACTCATCAGAATTTTAGTAGACATCACAAATTTCATGCATACAATGGAAAGATACAATAAGCATATACCTAAGCAGCAAGCTCCTTAAAAGCTGCAGCTCAGTATAATTTAACTCTGACATGAGCACTTTTTCACTCATTTAGCTGGAATAGCAGGAGTCATAGCTATTGGGATGCTTATAATCTCCCAAGTGCAGAGCTTATGGAGGATAGTTGGGTGGAAAAAAATGCAATGGGACTAGAGGAAAATAAAATGCCATGGTGCCACTCCCGCATAAATATAACGTGCTTTGCCTGTGCGGAACGAGGGTACCCCTGAATACGAGCCCAAGTAGGCATGAGAGTATGGATGATATCACCCCATATATTACTAATGCACTAAGACCCAAAGATCTCAACACCCTCACTAGCCTCCATGCATGTAGCTCTCTAGATCTGCCATGTTGTAATATTGGCAACAATCTCCCAACTGGTGTCAATCCTCTATCTGGGGGATGTATAATTAGAGTGAGGGACATCCTGCAACAAACCATGCTGGGCAATACCTCTATGAATGAAAATAGCAGAGTCTATACCATTGCCCTCGTAAAAAAGCTACGGACCGGATTGAAGGAGCCAAGCAACTGCCCCCCAAGTCACATGCATGGCACGGCCACTCAATTTGCCCATAAGTTGGGCTATAGAACCCCAAATCTACTGTGTAGTGTTGCATCCCCATAAACAATGTTGTACAGTCTCAGAATCTACTGCACATCTCGAGCAGGTAGGTGCTACACGAAAGACTGATCTCCACTAATTGGTGGGAAGACCACCATGTAAAAATAACCAAAAGAAATGAGAGATTTGACTCCTCCTTTATGAATGCCAAGGCCTATGCCAATATCTGCGTTGTATCGTTGGAGAGATATCATAACTCTCCCAATGCGCCTTGAGAGTAGGGATCCTATGAATTTGTCGAGTGAGGAGAAGCCTAGCATTTCGGACCGTAAAACTAAAAAAGGGAGGGCTTTTCAATGGATTGAAGGCATCAATCCACTCCTACTCTCTTGGATCCCATTGAGGATATCTGATAGAACTGCCACCATATAGCCACAAACACCAAGAGCCATGAGTAACTATCTAAGGAGAAGGGTCAATGAACCAATGCTTCCCCGAACGACCAACAATCCTCACTGGACTATGCCTAGTATCTAGGATGATCTCCTCCCTGCTACATCTCCTCAATCTCCCTCCAGGCATGATAGAATAAATGATGCAATCTGTAGCCTCCTGGCCCGGGAGAGCAATGACCTGCAGAGGTATGCCTATCCTCGAAAAGACTCCCAGCCAACTCGGATGGTAGTCTCCATGAAAGGTCCCAAAGAGCCATTCATGCGGAATAGCTGCATCAATCTCAAGTGAATGGGATTGTGGGCAATGCTATTTATACTACCCAACATGAGCAGTCGGCCAGCATTAAATGCTCCCACAACCAGAAAATACAGCAATAAATGCTATAAAATGTCACTTTGATACTTGGCTGGGCACTTGCGCACATGGGAAATAGGGCCGCCTGCTGCCTAGGAGGCTGGGTACTGAATGCCCCCTGTTTGGAGGCTGGGCAGCCTGTATGGGCTGCCCCAAACTTGCCTTAAACCTCTCCCAAGGCTGGATAACCAGTCGGCTACCCCTGGCCTACCCCTGGCCTACCCCTGGGGCTGTCTTACAGCCCCCCACCCATGGCTGGTGGGTACAGCCAGGGCCTTCCTGGCCCTCATGGGGGTGGTTCCACACCATTCCCATGGCCACACTAAGATCCGGGGTAGCCCTATGGGCTGGCCCCTTGTCCTAAACACTATCTACTCAGTGATCTGGCATCCGGTACCATACCAAATACACAAAACCACTGACATCATTCTAGAGGGAGACTCATAGCACGGACTGGCACTGTTTCATGTGCACGACAGTGCACACCTGACCTTGGACTCATGTGCAGGACAATGCACACCTGACCTCGGACGACTGAGATGGATCCCTGGCTGACTCGTCCCGGACAAGGCTCACATGGGACCAGTTCACCATCCCAGGTCCTGCACCTTTTGTACAGAAATGTCTACGTGGCATCCAAGTGCGGGATGCACGTGACATCCCCTTCTGCTTAACTTGACGGAAGCTGCATAGCCTCCAAATAATCCGTCAATAACGTCAGATAATCTTCGAAAAACTCTTTGTCGAGCCATACCGCTTCATGAGTTCCTCGGTCCTAAAACTTTGCGAGGAACTGTCGTAGTCTTCGGTCTGAGCCATGCTTGAAACGGTGCAGAAGGATTTGTTCTGGAACCATGACTTCTGCTTCATCAACAATGTCTAGTTCCGCTTCGTCTTTGACCTCTGAAGGGGGTGGACTTGCATATGGCTTAAACCAACTGACATGAAATACATCGTGCATAGTCCAACTCGGAGGTAGCTTTAACTGCATAGACACCTCATTAATCTTTTTCCTGATGGGAAAAGGTCCGAAGCTCCTGAAAGAAAACTTTGGGCATCGCTTGCCCACCTGCTTCAATCTTTGCTTCCGAAGATAAACCCAATCCCCTTCCGAAAACTTCATATCCCTTTGGTCTTTATTGGCCTGTCGAGTGTAGGCCTCTTGCGCTTTAGCCAATCTGTCCTTTACTACTGACTCTAAAATCTCCTAGTAAGACTCCGTCACTCTGTTCACCTCCGGTACTGAAGACGAAGTCAACAACGACTGGAAAGGTCTTTCAAACGCTGCCTCATATGGAAGCCTGCCAATAGCTGAAGAAAAAGAATCATTCAAAACAGCTTGAACTAAAGGCAAATACGATTCCCACTTACCTTGCTGATCATGGACATAACACTTCAGCACATCAAAGGCCAACTGGTTGTATATCTCTGTCTGGCCGTCCGTCTGTGGGTGGAATGCACTGGAAAAATTCAACTTAGTACCAAAATTATCAAACAATGCCCTCCAAAATGACTGGTAAACTTGGCATCTCGGTCTGACACTATGGTCCTAGGAATCCCGCCAATTAGGTACCAATGCCGAATGAATAACTGGCCAACATCCTCGGCGGTCACATTGGCCCTGCAAGGAATAAGCATAACAAATTTGCTAACCCTATCAACAATAATTAAGCACTGCATATTACGCTTACTCGGACTAGGAGGCAAATTTGTGACAAAGTCCATCGAAATGTCTTGGAAAGGACCCTCAGGAATTGGCAAGGGTTGTAACAACCCTATCTTCTTTCCACGAGGAACTTTCACCTTTTGACAAATGTCACAGCGTTGTACATATGTAAACACATCACGCCTCATCTTTGGCCAATAGTATTGCCGTTCCAATTTCTCCAGAGTCGAATTCATGCCCCTATGACCACCTGTAATGGCGTCATGGGCATCATGGAGAAGAGCTGCCCTGAACGACTTCATGACACATAGTCAGCCTTTGTAGAAAAGCCAACCATCGCGTATCAGAAAATGGCATGGTCCTGTGGCATCCAATGCCTGTTCCCACTGAGTACCGAATTCCTCGGAATCCGCGTATGTGTGCTTCATGTCCTCTAGTCCTGTACCAACAAGGTCAAGTCTAGTGGTCTGAATCGTAGACACTTATCCCTTCCTGCTCAAAGCGTCGGCCACTGGATTGGCCTTTCCTGGAAGGTACTCAATCATACCACCGAGCTATTGGAATATTTGACTCCAGTGGTGTTGTCAATCACTCCACTGTGCACTTGGCATCGTCTGAATCCAACGTACTGCCTGATAGTCAGTGCAAACCTCGAAGTCGCGGCCATACAAGAAATGGCCACTTAAGTGTGGATACGCTGCAGGTGCAGGCCTTCCGGGAGGACCAGATGGTGGATAGTTTGCCAGTAGATGGCAACAGTTGGCACGAACTCTCCAGTACTGATGTTGGTAGTTCTTGTGTTCGTCAGTCAGAGGAAATGGCCACTTAAGTGTGGATACGCTGCAGGTGCAGGCCTTCCGGGACCAGATGGTGGATAGTTTGCCAGTAGATGGCAACAGTTGGCAGGAACTCTCCAGTACTAATGTTGGTAGTTCTTGTGTTCGTCAGTCAGAGGAAACTGAACAGGCAACTTATGCTCTGATGTCTCGTAGTATTCGAGACAAAGAACCTCCAGTAGCTGAGGATGTTCTTTCCACCGGGACCTTTCGGAAAGCCGAGCAGGTGGCAGTTGATTACTTGCAGAAGGAGGTGGTTTCTCCAGGCTTTGTGGTTCCGGATTCAGAGAGGGTGGTTGACAGGTTTCAGAAGGCCTTGCGTGGTCTTCAGCAGGTTTCCAAGACTTGTTTTTGCATCGTAACAGGTGTAGATCCTTGTGAGCAGTGTGATGCCTCTTTGACTCAGAAGCAGAATGGTTCATTGATCTGGTTGATGGACACCAGATTGGACGGGAGCTTCCTGATGAGGCAGTTGAGCTCATGGTTGCGGATTACTCTTTGGGAGGCAGGATTGTGTTTCCTGTGGTTTCTGCGGCATGCGAAGGATCATGGACTCTTGTACACATGAGGGGGATTGTTGGATGGAGTCCGACTCCACGGTTGGAGTGACTCAGTTTGGGGAGGAGATCAGGACACGAGGAGATCTACTTCAGGCCCAGGAGCAGTTTTACAAAGCAGTAAGAGGCAGTCATCTTTTGTCTTGTCGAGGACAGAGACAGAGTACCGGGCTGTTTGTGATACTGCTTGTGAGGTGGTGAGGATGCAGAGGTTGCATTGCAGGATTGGGCTTCCACTGTGCAGGAACCCATGGTCATCTAGAGGCACTTTGTTCGTGAACAGATCGTTGCTGATGACATCTTGCTAGAGTTCTGTTTGACGGAGGACAGTACAGTGGACCTCTTCACGAAGTTGCTATCTCAGGTGGCACCCCTGCTCCCTGTGGTTGGTTTCACAGCCAGGAGCTGAGAGGGGGTGTTAGAAGTCATCTCCTGTCTACTTTTATACACCAGGGTCTTTGTTGTGGGTGTGCCCGCCCTTATGAGGTGTTTTATCATTTTTCCCCACTCTCCGTATTTTTTCCCATTTTTCTGTGGCTTGGGAGGCAGCCCTGAGTTGGCAGGAGGATCCAGTTGCTGGCCGACTGCATCAGCATGTGTGTGTTCCCATTCAGTGCTGGCCGACTGCTGTTGTTGCAGGTCGTGGATGTCCAGTCGACTGCCTCACAACTGGCCGACTGGACATCCACGACCTGCATCAGCATGTGTGTGTTCCCATTCAGTGCTGGCCGACTGCTGTTGCAGGTCGTGGATGTTTAGTCGGCTGCCTCACAACTGGCCGACTGGCTACATATGCTGGTCGTGGAGATTCAAGACCAGTCGGCTGCTTGTAGCATAGGCCGACTGGTATATGGGGCCATATAAATAGGCCCCCAGTCCCCATTCCATTTTGTACTATTTTTCGGGATCTTCTTGTGTATATAGAGCAATGTTACATGCCTCTATCTCTCACACTCTTGTGCTGTGATTTTTTGCACTGCGTTTTGCTCGTGTTCCCAGATCTGGTCATCATCTCCGCTGCGTATTCTGACAGGAGTATGCCTGGCATATACCCACAAAGGATCTAATGTCGTAGGCTGTCTGAGGTACTTCCCAATTGACAATCTCGGCTACCTTAGCCGGATCAAGTCGAATGCCTTCAGCACTAATTATATATCCCAAGTAATGCACCTGGAACAAATAAAATTCTGACTTCTTTTCATTGACATAGAGCTCGTTGCTTTCCAGTAACTTCACGACTTTTTCCACATCAATGTCATGCTGCTCAACCGTAGCTGAAAATACGAGTATGTCGTCCAGAAATATGAACACACACTTTCCAATCAAATCCCAGAAAACACGCATCATCATGCGGTTAAATGTAGCTAGGGCGTTCGTCAAGCCAAATGGCATGATCACAAATTCATAGTGGGCCCGTTCCGTACAAAAGGCTGTCTTGGGGATGTCCCCCTCCTGGTGGTACCCACTCTTTAAATCCAGTTTTGAGAACACCTTTGCTCCATTCAGCCTCTCGAGAATATAATCAATTCGAGGCATCGAAAATTTGCTCTTGATAGTTAGCTTGTTGAGTGCACGATAATCGACACACAAACGGGAAGACCCGTCTTTCTTCTTGACAAATAAGATCGGTGCTGCAAATGGCGACACGTTGGGGCGGATGAAGCCAGAGTGCAACAATTCTTGGAGTTGCTCCGAATCCATTGCCTTGGAAAGGCGATACGGAAACTTTCTCGGGGGTTCCGAGCCTGGGAGGAGGTCAATCTTGTGGTCCTCCGCCGGTCTGGACGGGGGGAGCTGGGGAGGGAGGCTGTCCCGAAGAAAAATCTTATGAAACTTTTCATGGAGAACCGAATACTTCTCCGAAGCACTAGCCACCATCTCGGCTGTCTGGATGTAAATCATCACACTATGCGCCTTTCCTGACTGCTCGCTTAGCCTGCAAGTGGCTTATGAGCGGAAAGTTCGGAATTCATGGCTCACACTTAATGGTCATGGGGCGTTTGACACATTCCGATTGATCTGGAACGTGTGCTTGTCCCACTTGACATCAGGAAGAAACTTGTGAAACCACTGAATACCCAAAATTATGTCTGCTCCTGCAAGAGGGGCAAGCATAAAGTCACGCACAAACTATATGCCCTGAATCACTAACTTAGCACCTAGAGCTTCACACTTGACGCTCGTTGTCATGCCTATGCTAAAACCCTCAACCTGTTTGTCCACCGAAGTCAGCTCGAAATGGGCACGCCTAGCGACCTGTTCCGTGACCACATCCTCCGTGCTGCCGCTGTCAAACAAGACAACGACTCTCTGGCCACCTATGTAGCCAAAGGACTTGAGCAATTCGTTGCGCTCATACTCCTGGTCATGGGCGCCCTTCTGCTTATCTTCGAGCTCCCGACTAATAATTGCTCCAACTGAAGCACCGGGGTTTGAAGAACTATGGGTAGCTGTTGGGTCTGTGCGGGAGCTAAGCTCACCACAGAAGCTGTGGAGGCGGTGGTGGCGGGCTTTGGAGGCTTCTTCGGACAATCCCGAGAAGTATGTCCTTTTGTATGACAAAAGAAACATCTACCCTCCTCCTTGTACTGAGAAAGCTCCTCAGCACTCAACTTGCCACCTGTCTTGCTTGCCTCCGCTTTTTGGTCTGGAGTAAGCTTTGACGCATTGTTCGAGTTCTTGGAGCCAAAGGCTCCTGGGCTCTGTCCTAGGGAAGACCCCGTCTGGTTCTGGCTTTTACCCCCGAGGCGTTAGCCCTGGGAGAAGCCGGCTGGGAAGTCTTGGGCTTGCCACCATTATGTTTCATTTGTGCACTCTGCGCAAGCGAGAGTGCGTCCTCAAAGGTGGCTGGGCTAAACATACGCACCTCCCATTGGATTTGCCTGTCCAGGCCATACAAAAACTGCCCTTTCTTGTCCGTATCAGATAAGTCTAATTGCAGACATAAAGTCAAAATTTTATTGACAAACTGAAGGAGTGGTTGCGCGTTCTGACGCGCTCCCCTGAGCTCATCTTCGAGTCGCTCAAGGTAGTGGGACGGTAGAAACCGCTGCTTAAGGTCGTGGACGAACTCGTCCCACACATAAGCTGCCATACCTGCTCTGGTGTGGGCATGAGCCCACTGAGTCCACCAAGGAATGGCCTCACCTTCCAAGTACCAACTGGCTAAGATCACTCTGTCAGTATCTGTTTTCCTAACTGCGGCAAAGTAAGCTTCAAATTGATGTAACCATGAATAAAGAGTTGTGGGATTGAGTTTACCATTATACTTACTAAAGTTCGTTTTCTCAGGAAAATGATTCGAGGGCGCTGCCGGTGGCAATCTAGCGTCCAAGGCTCTCAGGTAACGCTCGTGTTCCACGCGTCGCATGGCTTCGTCTTCTCGTTGTCGGATCTCCAATGCACGCATCTGCAACTCGAGCAAAGAGCTTGATTGCGGCTGTGACTCCGCGAGAGGGTCCCTGTGTCGAGGATCTGGTATCTAGGATACGGAAGGAGAGGGAGGAGGAGATGGAAAACGTGACGCTGGAGAGCGGATACGCTCCTCGAGAGCCAATATCTGCGCCTTCTGCTCATCCAACTTGGCTGTCTGTTCTGCGATTGCTCGCATCATCTGCTGGAACATGTCTGTGACACTCAAGCCTGGTGCCCTAGCTAGGCTGCCTGGTGCACTCTGGTCCCATGGTTCTTGGTCTCTCTCGTCATCGAAGCTCGCCATAGCAGGAAAATGCAATTCCTTTCGGAAACGCAAGCTGACCATCCACTATCTGTGTGGGAGATGTACGGAGGCTTCCGGAGGCTAAAAACCAACCGTCCTTCGAGGGACAGGAGTCACTCCGAAAGGGGTAGTCCACCGGTGTCTAAAAACCAACCACACGAGCGAGAAAAAAAATTCTGGTTTCTTTGCTGAATCTTTGTACATGAAGTAGGCTCTGATACCACTGTAATATGCGAAAGCTTCGGAGAAGAATCGGTAACTTCAATACTCAGAATTCAGCACTCTTTTTGCGATGGAAATTAACGCACAAACTGAAAGGAGAAGTGCAGAAAAGAGAGAGAGAGAGAGAGAGAGAGAGAGAGAGAGAGAGAGAGAGAGGTGGAGAGGACACAGTATTGGGTCCCAATTACCCTCTGTAGGGCCCCCACCACGGATGGTGTATTTGCTTTATTAGAATGATGAGAAATCTGAAAGAAAATACAGCAATCTTTGACCTTTTCTTGGCTGGGAATACCCTGCCCTTGACCTGAATCCTTCACCCCTTTGCTTAGCACCCTCTTGGCTTTGTCTAGCCTCTTCTGCTTGAGCTCTTGGTGGAGAATGAGATGAGTGAATGGGATTGTGGGCAATGCTATTTATACCACCCAACATGAGCAGTCGGCCAGTACTTCAACAGTCGGCCAGAATTAAATGCTCCCACGACCAGAAAAGACAGCAATAAATACTATAAAATGTTGCGCATCACTTTGATACTTGGCTGGGCACTTGCACATGGAAAATAGGGCTGGGCACTTAGGCGCCTGTTGCCTAGGAGGTTGGGCACTGAATGCCCCCTGTTTGGAGGCTGGGCAGCCTGTATGGGCTGCCCCAAACTTGCCTTAAACCTCTCCCAGGGCTGGATAACCAGTCGGCTACCCCTTGCCTACCCCTGGGGCTGTCCTACAGCCCCCCCATGGCCTACCCATGGCTGGTGGGTACAACTAGGGCCTTCCTGGCCCTCATGGGGGTGGTTCCACACCATTCCGATGCCCACACTAAGATCCGTGGTAGCCCTATGGGCTGGCCCCTTGTCCTAAACACTATCTACTCACTGATCTTGCATCCGGTACCATACCAGATACACAGAACCACTAACATCATTCTAGAGGGACACTCACAGCATGGACTGGCACTGTTTCATGTGCAGGACAGTGCACACCTGACCTTGGACTCATGTGTAGGACAATGCACACCTGACCTCAGACGACTGAGATGGATCCCTGGCTGACTCGTCCCAGATTGGGCTCACATGGGACCAGTTCACCATCCCAGGTCCTGCACCTTCTGTACAGAAATGTCTACGTGGCATCCAAGTGCGGGATGCACGTGACACTCTGACCACAAGTTTACACAGCAACGCCCTGCACTGAACATCCGGATCAATAATATTCAGCTTCCCCTCTCATCTAGGCTGAATATCCATGAGCCAAGCTACCTTGTGTTTGTGGTGCCATCCAAACCGGACCAAAGAAAATTGCGGATCAATCTCCGCAATTGACTAATGTACGCACGAGAGAAGCACCAACAAGAGGCAATAAACCAAGGCGAGCCAAGCAATACCTAATTGGCCACCAAAGCTCTGGAGGCTAAATCTAATCTCCTCGAGCTCCAATGAAGAAGCTTCTTGCAAATACTCATAAGTACCGGAGCAAACTGCTGTGCTCGAGAAATATCAACCCCAACCTGGCATCCCAAATATCTAGGAATGCATCCTCTATTGATCCAAGGAAAACCAAGCTCTGCACTCCAAGCAACTCTTGGTGAGTCACTAATCCAAAAACCAACAGATTTGTGCCAATTAATGAGTGCCCCTACTGCCAAACAAAACTCTTCCAAGGCTACCCAGAAGGAACATAAGCATATGTGTGAGGCCTCCAAGAACATGGCTATGTCATCAGCTAACTCAGAGTCAACCAGCTCCTCTTGACTAGGAAGAGATAGCCTCAATCCAAAAATACCAACAGTGGAGCGGCGGAGGAAGATGCTCATGGCCTCTACAACTATGATACATAATAATGGGGCTAAAGAGCAACCCTGTCGTACTCAGCGCGAAATCTGAAACCACTCTCCTCTATCACCGCAAGCAAGCACACTACTTGTTACATGTTTTGAGATGCTTCTTTTAGCTCCAAACACCATCTAGAACATGTTGATGCAAAACGCAGACAGAAGGGAGAGTAGAGAGAGAGAGAGAGAGAGAGAGAGAGAGAGAGAGAACTGAAAATTTAATATTTCATATGGTACAAAAAGGTACATAAATCGCTACCTTCCATGAAAAGGTGTAAACCCTATTCTAGGCCTATTTCTATGACTCAGCCCATTGCTGGCTTGAATGAGAAAAACGATGAGCATCCAACACTGTTTATAGGCTGGATATGACATAATAAACTCGCCGACTGCTGGTCCGCCAGCTTCCTAGACAAATAATATGAATATTGCTACAACCGACTAGACATGCTCCTGGAAATGCTGGCCGACAGCCCTCTTTGTCCTCCATTAGTCAAACCCCTGCCAAAACTAGCAACAATGCTCCAAATCTGTGTTTTCTAGTGAGTCTTTATCATGTTGCCTCTAGGATTAGCCCTGAGATAAGCATGTACATGTGTGTGCACATGACATCCCCCTATGCTAAACTTGATGACGGGATTCCAATCTGCTTCTTGGATGACTGTCATCATCCCATTCTATTCCCGGAGTCCCTCTGTCATCCTTCCTACTCTGGCAACCTTTTCACTGAATGCCCGGCTCGGTCCCAAATCCACTCTAGCTCTAAATAAGATCTATGCATCTATTACATCCAGTCCCCATTCCGTTCCTGCCCTGTCTCTGAACAATGTCTTGGTCTTCATTCCTAAGAAATGAGTCTGGCACTCTCACTCCACCCCTTGGAGGATTATCCTCCCTTGGAACCATTGCCCGAAAGCCTTTCCTGGCTCACAAGATTGCCATCCCCTTTGGGCTTTGTGGAGCACCACCAACAAACCTCCTAGGAGCTCTTCCCGGTCTTGTGTTCCTTGCCTTGGGCTTCGTACCTGTGCACTTTCCTATACCTTGGCCTATACACCTTCATATGGGACTAAAGCAGTGTTTAGCCTTGCTGAGCCTGATGCCCTGATACCAATGTTACATGCGGAAGCTCTGAGATGCTTCTTTTAGCCCTAAACACCATCTAGAGCATGTTGATGCAAAACGCAGACAGAAGGGAGAGAGAGAGAGAGAGAGAGAGCTGGAAATTCAGTATTTCATATGGTACAAAAAGGTACATAAATCCTTGCAGCCCTTGGCTGCTTCCATGAAAAGGTGTAAACCCTATTCTAGGCCTATTTCTATGACTCAGCCCATTGCTGGCCTGAATGAGAAAAACGATGAGCATCCAACACTATTTATAGGATGGATATGACATCATAAATTGGCCAACTCCTGGTCGGCCAGCTTCTTGGACAAATAATATGAATATTTTTGCAACCGACAGGACATGCTCCTAGAAATGCAAGCCGACAGCCCTCTTTGTCCTCCATTAGTCAAACCCCTGCCAAAACTAGAAACAATGCTACAAATCTGTGTTTTCTAGTAAGTCTTTATCATGTTGCCTCTAGGATTAGCCCTGAGATAAGCATGCACATGACACTACTGTGGGCATCACGATACATGCATGAAACTCCCTTGATCCATCTCTGAGAGAAACCCATATGGCTAAGAGTACCCTCAAGGAAATCCCAATCCACTCTATCATAGGCGGCCTCAAAATCCAAGAGCAGAATGGCTAAGGGCTGATTGCTCGTTTTGGCCCATTCCACGGCCTCCCAAAATGAGAAAATGTTATCAAAGATGCTCGTTCCGTGTAAGAATCCATTCTGAGTATCATGAAAGACATCCTGCAAAATTGGCTGCAATCTGATTCTCACTGCCTTAGCAAGAATCTTATATGCAGTCCCAAGTAAGGTGATAGGTCTCCACTGGCCAATCAATGTCTTATCCCCACTCTTAGGGATAAGATAGATAAGCCCCTTAGTGAGAGAAGAAGGCATAGAACCTGTGTCCCACATCTCCTAGAGAGCCGATGTGATCTCAACCCCAATCTCATCCCAAAAAGTAATGAAAAAAACAGAGGAGAGGCTAATTGTGCCCAATCTCATCCTCAATGGTGCTTGGGAATGATTTTTACACTTGCAATTGGGGTTTTTGGCTGCAAAAAAAAGATCCATTAAATTAGGATTTCTTAAACCTAATTATTTGTTTATTGGATCCATTAGCATCATTGGCTTGCCTATTAGCCAAAGTCGCATGCTATTTTTGTTGAATGGTGGACCATGCCACTCTTATGTTTCCATTTGAACACAAGGATTGCCATCATTAGCTATCACATTCTATATGCATTGACACATTGAGCTTCACATATTCCCATTGAGTACTAAGATTTCTCCTTGGAAGCTTGCTCTAGCAAGGATTGGATGGTTTCAATGGATTGGCTTGATTGAATGCATTGTTGGTGAAAGGGGATTTCATTGAGGATTGGATGGTTTCAATGGATTGGCTTGATTGAATGCATTGTTGGTGAAAGGGGATTTCATTGAGTATTGGATGCATTATGATGGATATGGCACATGATTATGCTTAATGTGGATGCCTTCCATGTATTTCTTGAGCCCATGGTGAGGGGCTTTGTACCGAAACCATTTGGGAAAGCAAAAGACTATTGGATCTATGTGTTATAAGAATTTGACATGTTTCTATAAATGCCATTGGGATGTGTCTCATGCTCTCATCCATTTCTATGCTTTCCATTGATTCTTGCACTATTAGAAAGCTAGTTATGTGGTGAGGGTACCTTGGCACTTTGGAGAAGTGGCCAAGGGGAGAGTTTACTTGAACCTTCCTTGCCATAAGTGCCATGGAAAAGTGGTAAGGAAGGGGATTAGGTACATGGTGATTAAGACATGGCCTCAACTCTTGCCATTGGATTTCAAACTTTGGTAAGGGGGTGAGAAGGCTTGGCTAGGAGATGGGTAAGAAAAATCTCTCCATCGACTTGGTATATTGAATCAAATGGGCAATGGTTTATGCATACAAGTGAGAATGATTTGAAATGACAGCCAATGAGAGTTTGCAAGGATGCATAGTTGGTATTATTGGACACATTGATGTAGCGATTGAGATTGGCTCATAAATGCACTAAGGTCATGCTGAAATTTTTCCAAAATCTTGTCAAAATGCCTTGGATGGATGCTAATTGGATGTATATTGATACTTTGGATATGCCAGGATACAAACATGCATTGATTTGCAAGTTGGTGGCTTGTAGTTGGCAATTTGACATAATCTGCAGGTTTTGAGCTGAACCTAAATTGAATACGGGTGGTTATTTCACATCATTAGGGCTTCCCATAGAGCCCTTAACCACCCCGTTTGGTTTCTGGGTTAAGGAGTTACACCCGTTTCTCTATTGCATATCCTATTTGGATAGATTCATTTGAACCAAGTCTCAAATCATAAATTTGGCTTCACCATGTGTTTTCCACTTGCCAAATACCTTAACCACTACGTTTCAACTCATTTGGAGCATTGGAGTGCTAGTGGTGGGGACCAAACTATCACTATTTGACTTGTGTGGGAAAAGGTCAAACACAGGCATATAGAGGGTTCACTCTACCCCCAAAAGTGACATCATAGGCTTATCCCTTATCCTAATACCTTCATATAGAGCCCTAGAACACCCAAATCCAACACTCCTACATCATCCTGTTGCAAATTCGCCAAAATAGTTCTACTATGGTGGCCGGTAAGCTGAGAGGTAGACCTAGAAAGCTATCATTGGCAATGGAGGATATGGAAGGGGAGGCGTTGATGGAACAGGGCACTATGGACACACTAGAAGAGTGTGAAGAGAAAATGGTTGGGGGAAGCACTCATAAAAATTTCTCTTAATCCATGGGTCAAACTTTAAATGGAGTTAAAGCGGAAGACCACCTACCCTTAAAGAGGCTATGAGGTTGGTGGAGATTTATGAGCCCAAATACAGAAAATCAGAGCCCTAGAATACCCAAATCCAAGACTCCTACATCATCCTGTTGCAAATTTGCCAAAATAGTTCTACTATGGCCGGTAAGCTGAGAGGTAGACCTAGAAAGCTATCATTGGCAATGGAGGATATGGAAGGGGAGGCGTTGATGGAACAGGGCACTATGGACACACTAGAAGAGTGTGAAGAGAAAATGGTTGGGGGAAGCACTCATAAAAATTTCTCTTAATCCATGGGTCAAACTTTAAATGGAGTTAAAGCGGAAGACCACCTACCCTTAAAGAGGCTATGAGGTTGGTGGAGATTTATGAGCCCAAATACAGAAAATCATAGCCCACTTTACTCATGACTGACTCATTTAAGCCACCCATTATTTCTTTTAATAATGGTACAAACTCTGTTCCTCTACCACCCTCTTCCATTGCTATATTTCCTACCATTTATGGGGGTGGATTGGCCAAGAGTGAAGCTCGTTTGATGCAAAAAAAGGGAATACTTCCACCAAAAAGTCTCCTCAAACCTTCAACAAGACTCAAAGAATGGATGACCTAAAGATTGATGAGTTAAGAAGAAGCAAAAGCTTATGCTTCAAGTGCAAAGAGACATGGTCACGCGGGCATGTATGCAAAGCTAAGAAGGTTGTAGCCACCATGATTCTCATGATGCAAAGAAAGGAATAATTCCACCAAGAAGTCTCCTCAAACCTTCAACAAGGCTCAGAATGGATGACCTAAAGATTGATGAGTTAATAAGGAGAGGCTTATGCTTCAAGTGTAAAGAGACATGGTCACCCAGGCATGTATGCAAAGCTAAGAAGATTGTAGCCACCATGATTCTCATGGATGGAGGAGAGGATACCAAGGAGTCTCATGAAGTTGAAGAGTTTAAGGATTTCCACGAAAGAACACAAGTTGAAGAGTCACATGAAGATCAATCTTTCATAAAACAGGGTGATGCATTTCCATTTGACCGGAGTGGTTGGAATAATGGCCACATTGTGGATGACACGGCATTTCAAAAGGATACATTTACATTTGACCCCGGTGGTGGGATTCATCTATGAGAGAGTTGTGCACACTTTAGCGGATTTACCTATGGATGAGGATACATGGCAACCACTTTCTTATGTGCAACAACAAGGTATATTATATGGAAGGATGTGGTTTGATAATTTAATGCATTATATGGGCTTTTATGACTCCTACAATGGAAGATGTGCATTCTGGAGTTTTCTGGATAGATTTGGTAGAGGCAACTTTGGGAGTCTTTTGGTGATCTCAATAAGCTCTAATGGTTACAATGGTGGTGGTTTATGATATATAGATGCTTTGGCATCATGCACATATCATTTGGGGCTCATTTTGAAGTGTTTTCATGAGAGATTTGCAAGTGGTTTCGAGGTTGTCATAAAAGTCCACTATGTTTCAAGAGCACTTTTTTCATGATTGGAGGGTCTAGTTCTACATTGCTCATGCTATGGATTCAGGGAATCTATTTGGAGTTCACACTACTTCAACATGGCTACATTTGGAGACTCTACCATTTTCTTGTACATATGATGGAACCTTATCTTCCCATTGATGTATATGGGAGATATGGCAATTGTACACATGATAGATTTTGAGGAGAAAATCTTTGGGGAAGGGATAATTTGTAATGGAGTAGCAACTTTAATAGTTAGCTTAGGTTTATGGTCATATAGCTTAGGTTTATGGTCATAGGGATCAAGTATAAAAGGGGCTCATGGATCCTCATTTGTATCTTTTGATCATATGACTTTTGAATATACATTGAAGCCTTGAGCTACCATACATTGGCCTATGGAAGGTTATTTCCATCCTTTGGTGAAAGGCTAAATCACTTGGGCATTATGTGTGTTTCTTGCTAATTACATGCTAATCCACATGATGATTTGTCCCAAATCTTAACTTATGGTTGCTTCATTTCAAGGTAGATTACATTTGTCAAGGGAATGGAAAGAGCATTGATTTATGTTCGTGCTTAGATAGCTTCTACCTCATCGTTAGCGGGGCTGTCTCATCTTCATCTTCAGTCGTGCAGATCTCCTTTCTCAACATTTGGACATTATGCTTAGGGACGATCTCCCACCCTCTCGTTCTGAGGATTATCATATTGATTTGGTCCCTAGGACAGAACCTCCTGGCAAGTTTCCCTATCGTCTTTTCAAGACTTTAGAGGGCAAGCTAGTAGAAAAGCAGTCAGTGTGATCACAACAGTTAAACATTGGAAACCAATTCTTTATGGACGAGTTTTCATAGTCAAAATAGACCACCAAGCATAAATGAGGCTGTCTGGAATCCTCGAGCTCACATGCATGTCCTCTAAGGACATAATAACTAGGGTGTGATCAGAAAATGAAGTGCCTACCAAGATACCAATCATACCCCCTCGGCTATAAGCCCACTCATCAACATAAAACCTGTCTAGTCTAGAGAGGTTGGGGCCGGTGCTCCTCCTATTCGATCTCAAGAAGCAAAGGCTCCTAGGGCATTGCCCTATCTCTGGAAGATGCCAAGGGTCCAGTCCCTTGAGTGCAAGAATCATCTCCTCCCAAGCTGAATACTCTACTCCTCAAACTGTCATGTGCTGCCTCTATCATGTTAAAGTCACCGCCCAAGCACCAAAAGTGAGCCTAAGGGAGGGCTTGCCGGACTGAGCTCCAAAAGAGGGCTCTACCTGCTGCAGCAACGTTTGGAGCATAAACATTGAGGAAGTCAACGCTATCCTCTTTGATCATAATGGTAATCCATTGTGCACGCCTCGGGACAATGACTTCTGAGCCAGTCACACTTTCGGCAGCAGCTGCTCCTCGTTTCACTGATACACACCCCTCCCTACGTCCTAGAGGGGCCAAAGGATGGGGACCAGAAAGTGTGACTCCTTCTTGGAAGAATCTTCCTGCATCTGCGGGTGCGCCCCTCTGAGAGGTGATGCTCCTGGAAGAATAATATGTCTATGGGTCCCCCAACTATGGCTCTCTGAAGCTTACCTCGTAGGACGCCTTGTCTCTGAAAGCACTGAGGCCCCCCTAAACCCTGAATGTTCCATGAAACAATCCACATATCAATCTCTATGTGATGTGGCACTAGCAGAACTGCCCTCCACTCGAAGAGTCTTGGGCAAGGGTTTAGACGAGGAATAATCACAATCCTCTGTGCGAGGGTGAAGGCACGCCAAGTGGGCACTAATCATGTCCTCCATGTGACATGACTCTATAGGAACGCGAGCATATGCATACTCTAGACTCCACTGATTCACAGTGGAGGTATCTGTAAGAGGCAGGAAGAGGTACCATGGAAAAGTATGCATGAATACAAAAAGGAACACCTCCAAGCTGGAGACCACCATCTCATCCTGGGCCTTGAGTGATGGGCTGAACCTACAACATCCATCCTAGCCAAAAGCCAAAATGGGTGAGAATGTTGGTGATGCAAAGATCGTGGAGATGGTGGGAGAGCTCAACTGCCTGACCCTGGATGGCAGCTACCACCAACTCGGGATCCCACTCTATCCCTGGATGCACTGAAGGGAAAAGAGAAGATCATCGTGCCACTATCTGGTGTAGATGGCCTGGAGTGGTGAAAAACCACACACTCGAACAGGGGCTACTATCTCCTCAAACATATCGGTCCCTTTCGTCAGCAGACATTGGAAGAAACTATAGTCCACAGGCTATCCCAGGATCCTGGGGGCTCCACCTGGGGACTTTGGCGGGAGAGCCCTCATCGAGGAGGTGACAATGGTCATCTCACCGGCTTAGAAAATCGCTGAATCAAGCAACATGCGGATCCTATCTGTCTTCGCTCTAGGTTAGGGGTTGCTAGGGGGCGACGAGAGTGCTTTGGATGAAGGATCAAACAACAAAGAGTTTGATGAATAAGTTAACAGACATGTGTTTTGAGATGAATCCACGTAGCATGATTGTGCTAAGGTGTATTTTGCTTCACTCAACATGGAAGGGTATGTACATACTTGATGAGGCATTTGCATGATCAAGGCCGTAAAGTCACCATATGGGAAGCATTCAAGGATGAGATGCAAGATGCCTTTACTTCCAAGTATCTTAAAGATAAATTGATAAGTGAATGGGACAACTTGGAATAAGGGTTTGACAAAGTCAAGAATTATACCCAAAAATTCTTAAAGATTATTCTTCATGTGGATGGATTTACCGAAAGGTTCAAAATGATCAAGTTCTCCCTCAGTTTTTTCTTCTTTGGCTATGCCACTTTGATTTGCATAATCAAAGTTTTATTGGATTGATAGCAAGAAATGTTAAGCTCATTATACTTTAGTTCACATGAAAACATTTGCCAGGCACCATAGCGGTGGAAACACAAACATCACTGACCCATGAATTGGCACACATTCCAAGCAAACAAATCAAACATTTCATATGAAAACATTTTCCAGGCATGCAAACATGAAATACAATACACATTTGTAAAAGAAAAGCTCCCATTCATGTAGTTTACACACCATGGCTATCCCAGCTTTAGCAAAGAGCCCCCTGGCGGCCTACCATGGCCTACCAGAATCCCATGTTGAGACTCCAAACTTAGGACATAAGTCCTACTCACAAATAATATGCTAAAATTCTCTTTTAATGCTGCGCTTTCATTGATGTTGTGACACTTGTTGCCATGCCATTGGACCCTTGCTTCCTGTAGCTTGGACAGCTCTGCTCGTCGTCGCTGAGCCCTATTGGCTGTTGATAGGGTGCCAGACTCCCTCATGTTCATGATGATGATGTGCTGATGAGACTACTAATGATGATTCTGATGATGACTTAACTGCTAAATAATTAGGGATCAAGACTGTTCATGCACAGGATTAGCCATGGCACGGGCGTGCATGTGACATTCCCTTCTGCTACACTTGATAGCGGGATGGACACTCTGTCATCCTTTCTCCCTGTAGTACTGCTATAGCCATGGCATGGGCGTGCATGTGACATTCCCTTTTTCTACACTTGATAGCGGGATGGACACTCTGTCATCCTTTCTCCCTGTACTGCTATTGACTTTGACTTACTCCCACTGACTTTGACTTACTACCACTGACTTTGACTTCTACTTTAATTGACTTTGACTTGAACTGATATTTTTGTTTAAACACCTTCACTCCTAATCTCCACTTCCAAGCATCTAAGACCGTATTAGGGAGTTTGGAAAAATGTCGTTACTTTGGGAATTTTCTTTTCAATCTTCTTTTTAGTGTACCTTGAGCATACAAACTCCAAAGTTGTCGGAGAATGTGGATTTAGAACCTACTCTTCAAGAGCTTTCCAATGATATGCTACATGAGGGGGTTTTGATAAAATCTTAAAAGGATTTACCATGCCCTCCATTTTTTAATCCTGCAAAATGGGAATTGGGATGTTCCCAAACTCCCTAATATGGTCTTATCTATTCAACTACTATCTCCATGCCTGCTTTCCCTATCCTTAACATAGCGATGGGTCACCTATTGAAACTGATCATGCTGTTGCTAGGTCTTTGGAACTGATCTAAGAGCCTAATGATGTACTGGTTCTGCATACATACCCTCAGAGAATGCTTCCTTTGGCTTCGCCTGTTGCAAAACCAATCCATCTACTACCCTGTTGCATTCTTCTCCTGGAACTATGCACCTTTCTCGAGACCATGCACCTTTCTCGAGACCATTCTTAGTGTGCTGAGCTTGAATGCTTTGATACCAATGTTGCATGCGCATGTAGCATACGCTGAGCTAGGATAGTGTGAAACAACGAGACTTTCTTTATACCTGAGTTTAGTGAGTCTTTAGCAATCCTTTAAATAGCATACATGAACTGAAAGATGTAGTCGATACCATACCAGATGGGGTCCCAAATTACCCACTGAAAGCCCCACTTGCAAGAAGAAGTATTTGCTTTATTTCTTCTTGAGAATTGAATACAAGCTGAACTAAGTTCACAAGACTAAGTGGACCAACTAACTAATTGACTGCCAAGGTAAGGACAAAGTGACCAAATGCTAGGCAGAACTGTGAAGGTAGCTTCGAAGAGAACACAGCTACCCGAGATTGAGGGATTGTGTGCTGAGAACTCTGGGAAGAGATTGAGCTTCGGATGCCTTGGGCTTAAAAGCACAAAGGATGTTGAAAGTATGCAAAGGCAGGCTATATGTAGCTTGTGCCTGACATGTCCCGAACTGGGGCTCACAAAGGGGTAGGGCATACGACAAAATATGCTATCAAGGTACTACTTTGTACATGTTTCTTGAACTCTTGATGAACCAGTGTGTCACCGTGTACTACAGTGCATGGGTGCACGTGACATTCCCTCCTACTTAGCTTGGTGGCAGGTTCAAGGCTTCGAGGTAGTCCGCCAATAACTGCGGATACTCAAGGAAAAATTCTTCATGTAGCCAAACGGTCTCATGGGTCCCTTCATCTTTGAACTTGGTATAAAATTGGCGAAGTCGTCGTCTGGAACCGTGCTTCCAATGATGTAGAAGGATCTCCTGGAGCTCTATCACCTCTTCTTCATCGACCATTTCTAGCTACTTCTCTTCTGGAACACTCTTCTGTAATGAAAGTCCGATATAAGATTTTAACCAAGAGACGTGGAAGACAACGTGCATCGTCCAACTCTGTGGCAATGTGAGTTACATGGTGACATCACTTAACTTCTCAGTGGTGGGAAAAGGACCAAAACTCCTGAATGATAACTTTGGACATAAATTGCCCAGTTGCTTGAGTCTTTGCTTCATGATCCTTAAGTATACACAATCGCCCTCTTTGAAGTTAACGTCTCTCCGTGACTTATTTGCGTTTGGTAAGGCGATCTTTAACTGACTACTCAATGATGGCTGAAAATGTTTCTGATGTCTTGTTGGCTTCCAAGGAAGGAGATATCATCCGTGTGAGAAAAGATGAAATTTTTCGAACAAAGGCTATCTCATAAGGAGTTCTGCTAACACTTGATGAGTGTGTGTCATTGAGAATCGCCCACGCCAATGGGAGATGAAGCTCCACTAGTACGCTTTAAGCACATCGAAAGCCAACTAGTTGTAAATCTCTGTTTGGCCATTGGTATGAGGATGGAATGCATTGGTCAATTGCAATTTGGTACCAAAGCTGTCGAACAGAGCTCACTAGAAGTGAGATGTAAACTTCGGATCCTGATTTGAAGTAATGGTCTGTAGCAAACCACATACTGGATACCAATGTGTTGGAGAAAGATCCCGGCTATATCTTATGTTGTTATCGTCTGTTTGCATGGTATAAGCATACAAAAGTTACTGAATCTGCCAACTATCATCTTACACTAAGTATTCCGAGATCCAATAGATGTGGGAAGCGGTCCAATGAAATCCATCGAAATGTCAGGAAACGGACTCTTAGGTACGGGCAATGTCTGAAGCAACCCTGCCTATTTGGTGTGAGGTACTTTCACTTTCTAACATATGGGACATATGGAAACATAGTTGTATGCATCCCTACGCATCTTCGGCCAATAAAATGATCTTTCTAACTTCTCCAAAGTATTGTTGATCTAGCGACGATGACCACCAATGAGTGAATCATGAGCATCATGGAGGAGTGCCGGTCTCTTCTCCCAAAGAACACATAGTCAACTCTTACACTCCCTTCTACACTTCGTACATCCTCCATCCAGAGTATGTCTAGATTGCCATCTAAGCTCTACTTAAGAGCGGACGGGTGGACAGCACCATCACTTGTACCTCTTTGGTAGTATAATTAAAATTTTAAATTCTCTCCATTGTGTATCTATTGCATTGTCTATCATGCTTTATCTTGCTATCTCCTGAGCCATATTCTTATATGGTATCAGAGCTTAGGAACTCTTAGGAGGAGGAATAGTGCACAAAGTTTAGTCTTTCTTTGTATAGAATCCTAGGAGTGATGGCTTCTATCTCTGTTGCTTCTACTGTTTCTGTTGCACCGATCTTGCGCATTCGTCCACCTGCCTTCACGAAAGGTAAGCTTGATGGGACAAACTACACCCTCTGGAAATTCAAAATCAATGCCATTCTAAACTCTTATGTGCTCCTAGATACTGTTTTGGGAATGGATGCAGAACCAGAGGGAAGTCCCGACCCCAACAACCGTGCAAACATGCTTCCGCCAGATGCTACACCTCTTTGGGCATGGAGAAGGTGCAATGCTGACACACTTTGTGCCATCATCACTAGTGTAAGTGATTCTATTCTCACTCTAATTCAACTTTACTACCAAGGCTGTAGAGGCTTGGATCATAATGAGAAATCAGTATGAGACTCGCAATCAGACCAAGATTTTGAACCTGGAGAATCAGCTTACTGTGCTAAAAAGTTTGCTAAAGGAGAAGCTACTAAACCATTTATCTCACTGATCAAAAAATTGCGAGATCAAATGGCTGCTGTAGTAGGGATTACACAGACTAGTGAGGAGTTGGCCCAAGGTACATCCGAATTCTTCCATAGAAGTATGATGGCTTGGTTACATCACTAAACACTCAGGTTGGAGTACCATCTTTATCATTTGAAGAATTTAGTGCTATGTTACTTCAGGAGGAGATGCAGCTCAAGACCCCGCGATGGTGGTGATGCTGCATTTTTGGCCAATGCTAAAGGCAAAGGTGCAACATCTTTTGATGAGAAGAAGAAGAAGCGAAAGAAGAAGAAGTTTCAAGGGAGTTGCTATTACTGTGACAAGAAGGGTCACGCTGTGAAAGACTGTAGAAAGAAGCAAGCTGACGAGACGAGAAGAATGGCACCTTGAAGTCTTCATGGAAGGGAAAGAAGTCAGTCCAAACAATGTCGAGACCGAGCTTGAACTTTGGGTCGCCATTGAAGAGGTATGTTCATCTGCTGAGGCTCTAGTTATTTATGATTCATGGATTTTGGATAGTGGAGCATCCCGACACATGACCAGTAAGAAGGGCTGGTATAGTTCCTTGAAGCCTCTACATGAACCCATCAGTGTTGTTGGGAATAATACTAAACGTCCATCCAAGGGGTCTAGAACCAGAGATGAGCACTCTCTGATGAACCATCAATCATAATAGCTCTATGGTCATAAGTGACATTCCCTGCACTCATGGGTGCTAACTCTTTGCAAATCGAGGGTAATATAATTAGTAGAAACCAAAATAAGCTAGGTAATTGTGAGGAACCGGAGCTCTACATGAGCCCATGTTAGCGCTTAATCAAGTGAATGAAAAGGAGATCATAAGAAGATAGACAACTAGCCAGTGCTCTCTCTCTCTCTCTCATCTCCCTCCCTCTCGCACACACAAAGCTTTGGGGACTGTATATGTAGGCTTTCATGATCTCATAACAATTTATGTGTATGCTCTCTCTCCCTCTCTCTCTCTCTCTCTCTAACACAGCTTCGCAATATATACCTCTATCTAAGCTTTCATCTTATAACAATTTTATGAGTATGTTTGTCTCTCTCTCACGTGCGCACACACGCACGCACCCCTTTTGGAGATATATCTCTATCTAAGCTTTCATCTCATCTCATATCGTGTTATGTGAACGTCTATTTGTCTTGCACAACTACTGAAATCACTGTATGACTGCGAGAGTACTGCATAATTTTATGAAAAAAATGCGTAAATATAGTTGAATGCGAGTGCATTTCTTACCCACCAACATGCACTTCTAGTAGCCGACACGCACTTCTAGTAGTGAGCTATCATCATGCAAGCTTCTTCTTTTTTCATGGCTCATTCAGTCACAATTACCAAAGGTGCAGAAAATGATGTGCGGCAGGCGGACGAGGCAGAAAAAGGGTATGGTAGCTAATTTGAATGCATTTGCAGAATTGCAGGAACCATGTGAAGCTTGCATGATGGGCAAGCAACAATGCAAGGCATTTTCACAAGAAAGTAGCAATCGGGTAAAGACTCCTCTAGAGTTGGTACATGCTAATATTTGTGGTGAAATGTCTACTACTGCATTATGGAGATCTTCTTATTTTATGCTGTTAGTCGACGATTACAGTAGGAAGATGTGGGTTTATTTCCTTCGAGATAAAGCTGAAGCGGGAAAATCGGTCTAGGAGGGAACCTTTTTTTGTCTTTGATGATATAACTACACTCATAATAGAATAATCCTAACAAAATTGAAAAGGATCTCTTCATTGAATGCAAACAATTGTATAGTCAATAAAATATGGTTCTTATTTCTTCTTTTTGGGAATTTAACTTTGTTTTCACAATTTCCCCAACGTTACATTGGCCTTTCTCTAATTGGTAGAGAGGGGTTTTTCGTTTTGGGCAAAAGACCCCAAAATGAGCTGCATTTTTCCCTAATGGCTAGGTAATTCTTATCTCCACCACAAGATGAAGATGGTAAGTTGCTTGTAAAACAAGTGAGAAGTATGAAGCATGGAAAAAACTACACATAGTTGTCCCTGATTAGAGCAATGGGAGACAGACACGGATAGCAGAGGAAAATGTGTGGATTGTACTCAATAAATTGGCATCACTTTTACAAAAGATGACACTCAATTTCGATGATGCCAATGCATTTAAAAAGGAGGTTCTAAACTTTTATAACTCAATGACAGAGGCATGGACTTCACATTGCATTATACACTATATGGTCAAAGTAGTCTCCATTTTGTTTTTACAATTAAAATGTGAATGTAATATTTTGAGTTTGACTGTGGATCCTGTGTTTTTGAATGCAGCACATACTTGAGACTCATGGTCCATACTTTGCTCAAAAATAAAGTTTGGCTATATGGTCCACACAAGGCATGGAGCAATCTCATTGGCAAGCTTGATGCAGATTTCAAAAAGCAACAACGCATGGAGGTGGAATCAATGATTCCAATCCTATGAGGCAGTTACTCCAATGTTGGTATAGGAGAATAGAGATAAGGTATGAGAACAAATTATTAAAATCCAAATCTAATGATACAGTAGCTATTCGTAAGGCAATATATAAAGTGAGGAAAGCAAGATATGAAAATAGCATGGCTAGAGAACATCATACAGAATCGTTGATACAGAATCGTTGACAACCCAAGAGAAAGTTAGTAGCAAATGGAAACATCGAACACAAAGTGGTGATGGAAGTGATTTAGAATTGTATTAAGAAATAACATTTTATGTTTATGAGAGTATTGGAGCAATCTAATGTTTTAAACAAATAGATGTTTATAAGAGTACTGGAGCAATCCAATGTTTTAAAGAAATAGGTGTTTGCTAAAGTCAATATGGATAACTTTTTTAAAATAAGTGTTTGCTAAAGTCAACATGGATAACTTTTTCAAAGTGTTGATATTTTTTAAAAGTAAGTGTCAATAACTTATAGTAAGTTCCATTTATAAATGAAGGAACTTCTTTTATTTCTCTCCATTCCTCCATTTCTCTCCATCCCTTCTAGTAATGTTCATCCACCTATGCATAATAAGAGAAGATGGAGACCAAACACCACTGCTCTTCATGAAATTAGGAGGTTCCAAAGGAGTCCTGAGTTTATTATACCCAAGGCACCTTTCTCGAGATTGATGCAAGAAATATTGCAAGATCTACAAAGGGAAAATCACTACAGGTACTTTTCAAGAGATCAAGCATGTAATGTGGAGTGATGGTCAGCCCAAGCGTTGCTTGCTCTTGAAGAGGCGGCTGAAAGTTACTCGGTGGATCTCATGCATGATGGTTAGTTGTTAGCCATCCATGCTCGGTGCATCACACTCAAGCCCTCAGATCTCTATCTTGTTTGTAGGATTCGTAAACAATAGTGATGCATTCAACCTTAACCATGACATGGTTTGAAGAGTTGTGTAAATGCTCGTGTATCATTTTGTGTTTTCATGTTTTTGTTCAGTCCTACTCAACTAGTTGTACTTGATGTAATGTACCAAATTTGGATATTTTAAGTTTTCATTATTTCCAATGTTGTGTCCTTGATGTGATGTACCGGATTTGTTTATTGATTTGGATATTTTAAGTTTTCTTCATTTCCAATGTCAGTGTGTATTCTTATATTTTCATGAAAATAAATTGCATGTGCATGTTCAAGCAAGTGCATGTGCATGTATAGGTGCTTTTTTATATGTGCATGTGCATGTGCATGTGCAAGTGTATATTCATAAATTTTCTGAGAAAAAATCGATTCATGGTGTGCAGGGATCGTAATGGGCTGAAATTTGTTCTATGCATAGATCATGTGGCTTACATCATGAGCATGCATGTGCATGTGCAAGCAAGTCCATGTACATGTTCAAGTGCTATTTTATACAATAATATTTTTTTTCCAAGAAAAAATTGATACAGTGTGTAATGATCAAAATGGGTTGAAATTTATTATGTGCATAAACCAGTCAGAGGCATGTAGGGCCTCTGATGTGTCATAGATCATATGATTTACATAAACTACATAAAATATCAGACCCATAAAGAGGCGTGTAGGGCCCCTATATGAAGGCTCACGTGTGTGGAGGCCTTCTTTTAAAAAAAAGTAGGTCTCTACACGATCCTTCGGACAAGGGCTCTACAGGCCTCTGATGGGGCCAATATTCTATCTATGAGGTGGTCGATACTTCTATTATGTACACATAAGATTTGACATCATTCTGATAAGGAAACATATTTTTAAAATTTGAAATTGTCAAGCTCATGTATTAGGATATATTTTTTTTGAAATTCCATCTATAAGTATGGAAGTAACCCTCATTTCATCTCATTTCTCTCTCTCACCTCTCCAAGAGTATGGCTCGTACCAAGCAAATTGCAAAGAGATTTTGGCTCCCCAAAGTGGGACGTGGAGCGCCCCCCATCCAACCACCACCGCCCCCTGGCAACATCGCAAAGTGCATGTGGAGGCATCGCACTGTGGCTCTCCATCCATGAGATTAGGCAATACCAAAAGATGGTCCAGCTGCTCATGCCAAAGTTGTCCTTCCAACATGTGGTGCGCGAGATCATGCAAGATTTGCAACTCCATCATGACAGGAGATTCTAGGTCATGCAGCATTAAGCCCACTACCTACGCGGTGGACAGGTAAGGCCTTGGAGGCACTCCAGGAGGCTGCGGAGGCATACCTAGTGGATATTTTTGGTGACACAATGTTTGCAGCTGTCCATGCGAAGAGGGTCACCACATCAGTGAAAAGCGCATGTAGTTGTTGGTGTGATGCATGTGACGCTAGAGAGATCCTCCGGGCCACGATCTTTAGTTATATTTTATATATCTTGCATGAATGTAATTCTCAAAAGCTATGTAAAGCTTAATGTATATCTTGATAAATATACAAAATTTTTGCTCTTATCTTGTGTTGCAAATAAATCTCTTTTTATTTGAGTTTATATAATTTGTTGATTTATCCGTATGAAACAAAAAACTCCGCAACCCAAATTTCCATTCACAACATAAAAAATTACATAGTCATCATGGCTATATCCTAGGCTTCTTATTACTAGGCTCTCCAAACTCTGAAGCCACCTTGATGGGTGGAATCAAAACATGGAACCCTTCAAGCTTTACCCTGATGAGAAGGTGGGATCCTGTATCCCGCAACAATGCCACAGGCCACCACAGAATGTAAGGGGCCCCACCTTTGAGTCTAGAACAAATAAAGCAACTTTGAGCGTGGAAGTAGAACAACATTTTTCAAACTTGAATTAGGCGAAATAAGTTGAATGAAGCACCCTTATAGGCCTCTGATGGCCCCAAATTTGATATGTGAGACCTCTTTGGCATGTAGACCCCACACGTGTGATCCCATGTCCATTGGGAGCCTGTAAGGGCATTGTCCGCCCCGCAGGCTCACGTGAGGAGGCCTAGATCTGCAAAAATAAGGCCTTCTCACACGAGCCTTTGGACAGTGCCCTTCCAGGTCTCTGATGGGCATGGGATCACATGTGTGGGGTCTACAACCATAGAAGCCCTATATATCAAATTTGGGGAGCATTTGGTAAAAGGAAGTTACCTTCTCTACTTTGTTGAGCATGGGTTTCCCATCGTTTGACTCGACGATAGGTGTCGCATGTTGTGGTCAAGGTCTGAAAATTTTTGCACTCAAACTCTTCATCTGAAATCTCATATTGAGGAGCTGCATCCTCAATCTGCTTTTGTATCTATGTATTCCACAAATGGGAGAACATGGATGTCACCATCCTCAAGCTCTTCAACATCAAAGTTCAAGATATAAATAGCAAAAGCAATATCCCACTCAATGAGATCGAGTGGGATGTGCTCTTCATTAGGAGGTTGGGACAGCGGTAGTGTGGAGATGTTGTCCGACATGAGCTAGATCTTTGTTCACTACCTCCTTGTGGTTGGATCCACTCTTCATGCCCAAGAGGAACTCCAAAGGAATCCAACTCAAAGTGGAGTTTGGGGATAGAGTAGGTAAAGTCACCGATTGCATCACAAAATGCAGCTAACAAGGTGGAGTTTGGGTCCAAGGTGGTAATGGCATCCTCGAGGTCTAAACTCTTGCAAAACGTGGGATAGATCTGGTCCCCCAAGGTGAGCATAGCGGGTGCTACTAATCCACGCAGCAAAAGCAGGCGAGACAGCCATGATGGGTAGCGGGGAGAGTTAGCACACAAATGGAGAGCTAGAGAATAGATAGTATAAATGAGTTTGATCTAGCTTATACTCATATTTATGCTTACACTCAAATTTATAATATTTTTAATAAACTTATACTTATGTTTAATATTATACTTACAAATAGCGACGATAAACTTATATTTATTTTTATACCTTACGTTTATACTCTAGTAAATAAAGGACATTTCATTAAAATATAATAAATAATAAATCCTACTTCTATTTCATGTTATATTATAATATTATTATTATATTATATTATTTACATAGTTACGTATATTATTATTTGCACTTAACTATATTCTTAAAGCTATATTTATTTTTATACTTATATCTATAAACTTAAAAATTAATGATACTTCATCAAAATATAATAAATCATACTTCTATTTCTAGCATAGTTAATTACATAATTATTTACACTTAAATATATACTTATACTTATATTTACGTTTGTACTTACTTATACTTATCATTATTTTCTTACATATTCATAGATTTGAAACACATTACACTTGAAAAACCACAACACTTTATTAAAATGAATTAAAATTAAATTTACAACACTTTTAGAGAAACAAATTCTTATATTCACTTGGAAGAATAAGAATTACATTGACTTCACAAATCTTAAGGATGTGTGGAGCAACACACTCCTTGCATGTTTTGCAATGTTCACTCCGACTCCTCCCAAACAGATTCTTATATTCACTTGGAATTATAATAATTACATTGACTCCACAATCTCAAGGATGTGTGGAGCAACACAATGCTTGTATGTTTCCTACCATCCAATTTGAAATAGAAGTTACAAGGGGGATCATTCGATATCAGTTGAATTTCTTGCCCCAGAAAAATAAGGGGCCAATGACTCTCTACATTAATGCTAAAGGTTCATGACCCTCCCAAAGAGTAACCACATCAATGAGTGCTGAATGTGTGCCATCTCACATGTCTTGGTCCAACCTGAGCCACTCCCCTCGTAGAAGTTACCACCTCCACAAAGTTTGTCTTGCAATGAAGCACCTGTCATAAAATACAAACAACAACCAACATAAAAACATAAAAACAACAATAACAATCAACATAAGTACTTGTTTTGTGAATAAAAACTATCAAAAGTCAACATAAGTGCAATCTTACCTAAAGGTAACATCTAACATAGTGATTCTACACTTAATGATATATTCATGGTGAGTTCTCTTGAGATGCCATGACTCACCTAGTAATTGAGTCATCCAATCCTCAGATGGGCACTTGCATTGGTAAGTAATCTTAGCTTTCTTCACTACTTCACAGGATCCAAAAAAATGTGCGAACAAACCAACTTAGATGCACATCTCTAGGGCCTATGGAGGGTCTCATGGCACAATGAACATCAATTTTTATCTTGACCCTACATGCTTCTAATGTGTCTAAGCTAGTATTATACCATTCCTGTGGCAAGACAACGGTGGTAGTGGCATGTACTCCAAACTATGTCTCTCCACAACATACAATGAACCATAAAAGTAAACATTTTGATATAACAATTCACTTGCACTCTTGTTATCATAGATCAAGGCACCTATCTCTGCATGTAAAACATTCATGTGGCTAGACAACGGTGGTAATGGCATGTACTCCAAACTATGTCTCTCCACAACATACAATGAATCATAAAAGTAAACATTCTGAGATGACAATTCACTTGCACTCTTGCTGTCATAGATCAAGGCACCTATCTTTGCATGTAAAACATTTAGCTTTCCGTTTAAACACTCTACATTCAACCATTCATGTAGAGTAGATGGATATAAAGTTGTAAGCAATAAACATGTTTACAAGTAGTAAAACTCTATCTAATAACCATGGACTCAAAGCACAAGAACACAAAGCACAGAGATATAAACTTACTGTTAGGATTATGTCTTGTACTAAAGCTGTCATGATGCACTCGAATCTCTTTGTGCATATAAACATGCTGAATGAAAGCCTTTGTTATTGTACGCATACCATTGGTGTGTCTCCTGAACTCTATGATTCTACCTTTTCATTATTTTTTGGGGTGTGTTACATCTTTTTTGAGCTTGACCTTGAAACTCCCACGAGAACTTGGTTGCATTAAAATCCAATTTAACTTATTGTACTGATCAAGGATCTAGTCTCTCCTATTGAACACCTCCACTGTGTGAATAATACTGATAATCCTCCTTCTTGAAGACATCTATAATAAAAAACAAAGCACCAAATTGATAAAGTTAGACTGCATGATTAATAACTATCTGTGTTAAGATTGTAAGCAACAAATAAAGATTAAAACAACAAGAAATAAATAGCAATCTACTCCTTTGATTGACATAACCTTGTTGCTCACAACCTTGCTCCTATGAAAATAAACATCAACACATCAAGACAAAACATAAACAAACCCTGAACCTATGATCATCACTCACATAGAGACAAAACATAGACAAACCCTAAACCTATGATCATTATTCACATGAATTTGATGCCACTTCAAATCAAGATAGCTTTTTGTGGTGTAGAGAAGATTGTAAGCAACAAATAAAGACTAAAACAACAAGAAAGAAACAACAATCTATTTCTTTGATTTACACAACCTTGTTTCTCACAACCTTGCTCCTATGAAAATAGCAGCAATGGATCAAGACAAAACATAAAAGAACCCTAAACCTATGATCATTACTCACATCAAGACAAAACATACACAAATCCTAAATCGATGATCATTACTCGTAGGTATTTGATGCCACTCAAGATCAAGATAGCTATCTGTGGTGTAGAGAAGAGAAAGTTCATGTGAGAAAACGAGCATAACTCACTAAGTTTTTGTCCAAATGAGATGAAATTTTATAAAGAGAGAGCTATGGTGGAGAACAATATAACTGTAAAAACATGAAGTAAAAACTAGAGTTACAGAAGATATGACGAAATTGAATTCCGCCAAAAAAGATTGGTAATGGAAAGGTAGTGAAATGCAAAATTTCATCGTCCGTCCATTTTTGTAGAGAGAGAATGTGTGGAAATCCTTAAAGGGCCCAATTTGAGTCCAAATTTTCCCTAATATATGTTTCATTCATTTTTCTAACATATGCATAAGCAATCTTCATGAGTTCAAAGGTTATCATCCCCTTATATTGCTAGATTCTCCCTATTCTTGTGCAACTATTTCCTAAGACTTGATAGGAGGGATGTAGGGAAATGCAACCAAGTTGGGTAGGTTAAACATATTTGTATCAGAAGTTAGTTTTTGTGGTGGGTGAAGAGGTTGTTGTTATGAATGAAGAGGTTGTTGTTGTGAGTGAAGTTGGTTGTTGTTGTGAGTGGAGAGGTTATTATTATAATATTTATTGCTCATGTTATTGCAAAGGGATGAACTTTTAAGATATCTAAAGTTGATTTTTTGTGAGTGAAGAGGTTGTAGTGATTTCTCTTGTTGTTATTGGGGATGAACTTTTAAGATATATAAAATTGATTGTTTGTTAGTGAAGAGGTTGTTTCTGAGTGAAGAGGTTGTTATAGTGATTACTCTTCATGTTATTGGGGACTCATGAACTTTTAAGACATCTAGAGTATCATGAATCTCCTCATAAGTTGTGCCAGGTTATTATTGCCAACTTTTATGAAGAGGTATGTCAGCAGTTGCCTCATCCATTTCCGTTCCGGTGTTTCTAACTAGCCTTAATTGTAGCACAGATTAGTAGAGGCTTGTAATACTCACCCTAGCAACTACTACTCCATAATAGAAAATGCTATCATACTTATGCCATTAGCTTATATGCATTGTGCTGCAAACACATACATAATGATCTTATACCTATGTCTCTTCCATTCTTTTCACTTCACACATACATGCCTCAAAATTTTCCTATACAATTTTGCTAACATCTTGGCTCAATTCAAGCACTCATAGGGTTAGTTATCCCCATCTTTTAACCTCACTGAAAGCTGCATATACACAAGAGACGAGAAAAGATGACCCAATTGACTATATATATATATATTGTTGGGGGGAGGTGCTCGCAGATTGACGTTCTCAACATAGCAATAATTTAGTTGATGGTGAATCCATGATCAATGCAAAGTTTTCGCACTTGCTGTGCAAAGCCCTTAGTGACCTACAAGATGGAACACAACTCCCTAGGCAAACCTAGTGCTCTGGTACCAATATAACATCCACTGTAGAAGCGTGCTTGATTATGCTGATTCAAAGGCTCCTTAACGCTAATCACTGAAGGCTCCTAGGCCTTATGAAGGGTGCCCTCTAATCTTGCCCCTAAGTTTGTTGACACCATGTCCATGTGACACCTTATCTCCTGGGGTCCTCCTCGGAAGAAGATGAAGATGTGGACCTCCTCGAATCTCTTGGGGTCCCAGGTCGAAGCGTGCCATGGACGAGAGCTGGTTAATGGCAAGGTGCGAGAAGCCTATCATCTAGTCGCGTGAAGTGTCCTCCTCAGAAGAAAATGAAGATGTGGACCTCCTCAGATCTGGCTTTTGTTAAATTTTGGGGTGCCATGATACGTGGCACCCCGTGGGCCCCAGCACGGGCAGTCACCGGCTATAACCGTCTCGGTCTAGACCGTGGTGCAAAATAGGTATAGGTATAGGCACACATCCGTGTACTTGTTGGGATTCAAACCCAAGTCCCTGCTGCCAAGGGAGGCGAAGCATCTATCCACTGCACCGCGCACACACTCATGATATGCACACATGTCCTTAACATCTTATGGACACATGCTTAGACATGGGCCCATCACCGACCATTGACCGGGCCCACGGGGTGCCATGTATCGTGGTACCCCAAAATTTAACGTAAGCCCTGAGATCTATTGGGGTCCCAGGTTGAAGCGTGCCGTAGAGCTGGTTGATGGCATCTATGATCTTGAGGTCATGCATAAGGTGCGGGAAGCCGATCATCTGGTCCCATGAAGTGTCCTCCACTGTAGGGCCATCCCACTCCATCTCGAGGGCTACACGTAGAGGAAAAGAAAAAACTGCCACTCGACATCTATATGGCTGGTGGGGCAGGAGGGGTGAAGAATCATGCGGACTGGAAGCGGCACCACCACCTCCTTGAGTTAACTGACGCCAAAGGAGAGGGGCATAACGCCAAAGGAGAGGGGCATAATGACAAAGGAGAGGGGCATAATCCACAAGGTGACGTATAATACGTGCATGGGTACCCTTGGAGAGTTAGAGGGAAGAGACAAGGTCGAGGAGGAGCAAATGAGGGTCTCCATTGGGTAGGAGATCTGTTTGCTAGGACTGGTACTAGAAGTGTAGAGGATCCGAGCTGTAGGAGGGCACGACATATGTTAAATTTCGGGGTGCCACAATACGTGGCACCCCGGGGGGCCCAGCACGGGCGATCACCTAGCGGATGACCGCCTCGGTCTAGACCGTGGTGCAAAAGAGGTATAGACACATGTCCGTGCATAGACACACGTTCGTGCATTTGCTAGGATTCGAAACCCAGGTCCCTGCCAAGGGAGGCGAACCATCTATCCACTGCACCGCGCGCACACTCATGATATGCACACATGTCCATAACATCTTATTGACACATGTCTAGACAATGGCCCATCACCGGCCATTGACCGGGTGACTGGGCCCGTGGGGTGCCATGTATCGTGGCGCACGGCAATCTCTTGGAGGAGTGGGCAGATGAAGGTGGTGAGGTTGAGGAGAACTTGGATCATTTTGAAAAAGATTTGGGAGGGAAGGGGGAGGGAAGAGTTTGGGGGTGGGGGGGCAACGAGGTTACTGGGGATAGGACTCAAAGAATCATCTGTCAAACCTGGCTCAAGATCGAAGATTAAATACACATAAGGGTTCACGTTGACTGAATGGAGTTCTCATGGGTAGGGGCCTTGTGTGCACGGTGCACACCTCCAACCTGCTTCGACAAAGGAGGAAATTGGCAATGCTCACCAGGCTGCTGCTATTGCTGCTGCTATTGCTGGCAGGGGGAAACCCCTTCCAAAGTTGTGTCTGGTGGAGTGGTAGTTGGGGGAGGGAGAGAGACAAGGAGAGGAAAAAGGGGCGGTGTGTCAAAATAATGGGGAGTACGCACAACGGAAGCAATAATTGATAGCAAGATAGAGCAACATATATGAGAGAGCAAGAACACAAGATGTATAGAAAGCTTCTATATTACCTTCTATTTTAGCCACTCCAAAGTTGGTTTAACCTTCACCCTCATGTGTTGGTTATGTTGTGTTACAAAAAGTGAGGCCTCCTGTCCTTTATATAGGGTTCACCAAGGGATAGGGTTGGGCCAACCCTAGATCCCTTTTCCACCCACATGCCCACTTTATTTGGGGTATGTTTACACCTACATGACCTCTTTCTCTCACCCTTTATAACTTGTACATCATATATTTCAACACCCCCTCTCAATGCCACCATGGGACAATGCCAGACATGGAGCAAGGTGAGCATTGGACATACAAGAACAAAATGACCCCCTCTCAACCATAGGATAGATGACAAGGTAGGTAGCCTTTATAAATTAGTCTTTTACAAAAGTGATGAGTTATAGAGAAATGTGGTTCACTCCCAATTCTAGCAAACATGTTTCACTCCTGAACTAGAAGAGTTGCTTATCATGTGAGGAACTTCCAAAATTCCCCTCAATCTTAGTAATATCTTTGGTACCATCTCGTCCATATTGGTTTCGTGCACCACCCTTGTTGCTCCTTCGCTTTGATGAAACCATCTTCTTGCAAAAGACAATCTTCAAGTGGGATTTGGATGTACCATTCTTCATTACATTGGCTTCATTGGTTGCATCTTCGTGCTTCTCCAATCCTTTCTCATGGTAGACACGCTTCACACGTACATGTCTCCTTCCAATCATGCTAGCTTTCTTAGTCCAACTGCCACATAGACTAACATAAGGCTGCCACCCATGTTTCAATAGCTTATGCATGTGCTCCTTAATATGCTTCTTGCTTTCACCTTCCACTTCATCATGATGCATAAATACATACACCAATGTGGACATTGATTTAGGAGAGGTCTTACCACTTGTTTATCATCAACACAAGGGTAGTGTCTAACTCTATTAGGTAAATGACTTCCATGAATATGAGTTCATCAAAACAATTTAGGATCGGATTTCATGCTTAATGCGCCGAATTTTGCTTGGTTTCAGAAATTGTGCATGCCTTGCACTTTCCAAGTGAAAATGGCAAAAATAATTTCTTCCTCCTCTTGCCTCGAGCTTGAAAGAAATCAGGGAAAAAATTTTATACAATCATTGACAAAAAAATTTGAAGACCTTTGAGATCTCGTGACCGTGACCGTCTGGCAAAAAGCTTTGATGTGCAATCTAAAGGTTTAAAATAACCTTGGAGAAAGGTATAAAGTAACTTTAGAAAAAAAAGGTTTTCTTTTTTCTTCTTCTTGAAAAAAACCTTTGATAAAAAAAACTACTTTTTTTTTCTGAAAAAAAAAACGCAGAGCGTTTTGCTGATTGCCAGGCACTTCCTCTGCTTGACGGCAGATGTCGTGATGCGCTGTGTGTTTTGCTTGCTACCGAGGCTGTCATCGAGCGTTTGGCTGCATTTTCTATGCACAAGGCGGGGTTGTTCTGCAGTCTAGACTACAGTCAACGGAAAATGAGCTGATGCCGTCAACGGACAACAATGCGACAGACGGCGATGGAGAACCTGCGTTTTGTTGCTGCTATGCGTCGACTGCAAACTATGTTGCTCACCAAGGTGTTGCTTTACCATACACAAGGCGGCAAGCGATGGACGGATCGTTGACGGGGCGACGGAAAACATTGGATGGCCGACGGAAAAAACGTTGACGGAACTGTAGAAAGGCGGTGGCTGTGTTTTTTTTTTTTAATGCTCCTACTTAATGATGTTGCCCTCTTTAATCAAAGAGAACATACCCAGCACGCCTTCCACTCCTTCAGACCCTCACGAAAAAGCTTCGAAGAAGATGAATGACGGAAAAAGTAGACGAAACTCTTTGACGGAAAAAACCAGAAAATTACCAAATTTTGCTTGCGTTTTTTCATTCTTCTCTTCCCGCTTTCTTCTTCTTCTTCTTCTTGTTGAAGGTGAGGATCGTCTTCTTCTTCTTCTTCCAAGCTTCAAGAACTTGTTGATGACGAACTCTTCTCTTGATGAAGCTCTTTTGTTACCTTCTTTCTTGACGCCTTTTTGCTTCTCACCTTCTTCTACCGTCGTCCTTCTTGATGAGGATGTGAATGGCTTATGATAGTGAGAGAAAAAGAAAAGGGGATTGAAGGGGAACTTAGCCTTTGCAAGGCTCTGATACCATATTAAAATAATGGGAAGTATGCACAACGGAAGCAATAGTTAATGGCAAGATAGAGCAACATATATGAGAGAGAGCAAGAACACAAGATGTATAGAAAGCTTCTATATTACCTTCTATTTCAACCACTCCAAAGTTGGCTTAACCTTCACCCTCAAGTGTTGGTTGTGTAGTGTTACAAAAAGTAAGGCCTCCTGCCCTTTATATAGGGTTCACCAAGGGCTAGGGTTGGGCCAACCCCAGATCCCTTTTCCACCCACATGCCCACTTTATTTAGTGTGTGTTCACACCTACATGACCTCTTTCTCGCACCCTTTATCACTTATAAATCATATATTTCAACATGGTGTCGTCGAGCTTCCCGAGCAGGGGGTAGGACTCCTAAGGTGTCACCTCCTAGGGCACATAGAGAAGCCGAGCAACAATGGATTTCTCAATGATGGTTTCCTTCCCTGGCGGCCCCAAAGAGTATCACTTGCTTCTCCCTGCATTGGGGTGCTCTTTGGGTAAGCTTTTGGATTCCCCCCCTTTGGCTTTCACCGGGGTCGCAAACCAGTGGTGGGGATCCCCTTGGATATTACTTGCATTGATTACTCGAGTGATTCCAAATCCGAGGAAAAAATGTGCTTCTACAGTGGAAGTAGAATTGGAAACTCCACACTGCTAGCATGCTCAATGACAGTTACTTCTCGGCAATGGTGTGTGAGGAAAACTTGACCTGTGATGTACCCATTGCCTAGAAATAATGGATGTTCCTTGCCTGAAGGAAATTGCGATGAGAGTGGCCTCAAATGGGAATAACAGTGAGGATGCCATAGAGTCCTTCTGAGTGGTGAAGCCAAGGAAAACCCTCAATCGCAAAACAAATCAGCCTGCAACAACAACGAAGCTTCTGGGAATATAGCAGATGGGAAGGGGCAGAGGGAAACTGGAAAATAGGATGGCGACTGGAGGAGGAGTGGGGGAGCAGGTGCTTCCACAGGGGCATAGTAGTCTTTTGAGGTTTTATTTTTCTCTGAGATGTGGAAGTCTCATTCATACATATATGCTTCTGTATGCAAGTTCTTTGGTCGAATGGATTTCTCATGGTTTTGTATTTATAAAGCTTCTTTTAACTGGTCAATTAGCTTAAATTAAATCGTGTAAAAGAGGTAGTTATTCCCATATAACCCATTTTAGCTTTGAACTCTCCTTGTTGTTGAGGAGGTTGTAACTCAGCATGTGTCATGAGCTCACCGCGTTGGTGTATCTATCACCCTTGTTGGCTCATAGCCTACTAGTTTTGGATTTGTTTTCCACCCAACTATCTTCCATAAGCTCTGCACTTGGAGATTATAAGCATCCCAACAAATATGACTTGCTGCTATTCCAGCTAAATGAGTGAAGAAGTTCTCATGTCATAGTTAAATTGTACTGAGGTGTAGCTTTTGAGGAGCTTAGGTATATGCTTATTGTATCTTTGCATTGTATGCATGATATTTGTGATGTTTCAGTCTACTAAAATGCTGACAAGTTACGGTGTAGTCTTTTAACACTCTCCTTTTTGTGAATGCAGAGGACATCACTGACTTCGACGGCTTTGCATTGGTTGCAATTTTATGTCTGAAGAGTGCGTATGCAAAGTCGCTCACAAGGTACATTGGTTGCAATTTTATGTCTGAAGAGTGCGTATGCAAGGTACACTCCATCACTTGTTTGGACATCTAACTAGAAATATTTCTTCTCATATTTAGCCATCCAAGTATTTGGGTGGCATTGAAAGTTTTCATACTCATATGAGCATACATTTGAGCAATAGTGAAGAGCGCCTAGCCATTACCCAGCACATGCCACAAATGGACTATTTCTTAATTGAGAGAAGATGCAGGATCACATTTGGAGAAAGGCATGCTAACCATATTAGAAAGTTGCCGAAACTTGAAAGCATCGGATTTTCAGGGTTGGCTTATGTTGGAGGGGAGTGATTTGTTCTCTTTTACAATCAAGATATGTGATAAAAAGACTAGAGCACAGATGTCTAGTAAGTTGAAGTAAAAAAAGCTTCCACAAAAGCACTCTTGTGGGTAAAAGTGTTGCTCAGGCCCTTGCATTAAGTGTAATGGATAGATGGTGCTGCCTTGGAGACTTCTGGGGAACCATAAACCGTTAAGTTGGTCTTTGGTGTTCCTCTTATTCCATGATCTTTGTGTTTTAATGGCGTTTGAGCCTCCACGCAGTGTGCCTTTGTTCATTTTATTTTGAAGTTTTTATTCCTCGTGGTCCTAGAAAAAAAATCTATCTAGATATGTGGGTTTTCATGGATCTAGTTAAGCCATGCAATAATGATGGTGGGTAGCTCTTATTACCATTGGAATGAATTCTAATCCGAGTTGATTTTGAACTTCTGCTTGTTCTAAGCCTCTTCTGTACCAGGATGATATGGTTACCATCTTTTTTTGTTGATTGATAGATCTATAGTCATTACAATTTCTCTATTTCAGGACTTCTTGAAGGGTCCTTGCCATTTTCCTTGGGGGCTTTTATGAAATCCCTTCCATTTTTGTTGTAATAATCTCATTTTAGGCTTTGGTTCTAGTCATAATGCATTGTAAGTATGTGGATGAGTGAAGTATAAAGATATACCATATAAAGTTGTTAAATCTTTGCAACTGAAATTTGGAAATGGAGTAAGATCTCATGGTGAATTTCAATGTGGATCGAACAATGTGCAAAGTGTTTCTCTTCTTAAGAGCTAAGCTATGGCAGGTAAAGTAGACAAATTGTGCCATAAATCCCTTAGGACACTGCTTGAACAAACTGTGCTATAGGTCAGTGCTTGAATTTATGCCTATCCCATAAAGAGCCAGTAGGAGTACCTAGAAATAGCAAGTGATTTTAAGATGTAGAAACATTGCCAAAATAATTAGCCAGACGTCAGGTTCATCCATGCATTGTGTTTGTGATGTTTTGAATTATGATAGTATGTGATGCTGCTGCAGAAGTACATCCTTGGCATAATAAGATAATATCCCTGATTGTTATTGTTGAGATATATCAATGTACTCATACTCATCTAGAGTTTCTAATCGTTTCTGCTGCTACCTGCTACATTCTTCCACTATCACTGACATATAGGTCAATGGCCATAATGAATAAATCTAGTGGCATGATGATCTTAAGTATAGTATATCTTGGTATTAGGTTTTTTTGAACTTGAATACTAGATAATTATGCATGAACTAGGTAGGTAGGTTTGGGTATTAGAGAATTATGCATGCCCTAGGTAGGTAGGTCTGTATTGGTGACTTTCATTGTATACAGAATTGTTTATTGTTTAGAGTACATAATTTCTACACAGATCTTACCTCTCCAAGAAACAATTTTGTTAGTACATTAGGTATTTGCTTGTGCATGTGATTTTTTGAGTCTTTCCTTACTCTTCTCTACTTCCATGTCACCACTTGAACTTTAGACAAGTATGCATTACATTTGATATCAAAGCTTAGGGTTTCTCAATAACTTTGTTTTCTAGACATTATTAATAGTTGATTGTTAGATTATCGTCATTCTTAATTAACATTATATATTTGTGAAGAGGACCCTTCTTCTACACCAAAGCTTTAGCTTAGTTTTTCTTATATCATTATGTGTTTCGCTAAAGCAATGGACATTTTTCTACTTCAACCACTGATTTTCAAGTGCATATGTCTCCTCTTTTTGCAAACCCCCTTCTATAGAGTAGTCGTGACATACAACTTGCAAGTAGCACAATAGTAGAAATTCATCAATATGCAAAAAAGGCCTAAACCAACAAAGAAAGGCTACAAGAGTTTAAAGTTACAACAGCCAAGAAGGGGGAGAGTAATGGCTAAATTACAAGGATATGAATACTAGAACAAGCACTACAACACTAATAGGGAGCTCCAAACAATGTTGAATTACATGAAATAAGGTCAATATGATGGTCCTTGCGTTTCGAAATAGGAAGCACTAAAGGGATTTTGTCTCTTAAGGGGTGTCCATAAAGAGCCATGAGTTGCTATTATGCCTTGTAGAGCTCATCCAATGCCTTGGATGCATAAATTTTAACATTAAATTTGTAACATTATCTACCTTTTCTTGTATCATATATTTCCTTTGAATGGACATTAAAAAGAGGTGGTGTGAGAACAACCGCTTCCTAGAAACCTCTATCCCCCCTTAACCTAAAGCAAGCCAAAGAATGACCTTCCCTCACTCTAGGTAAACCATCCCTTGAGAATCAAAATGATAAACACCAGATCCAACTATGCCACCTTGTGAATGTACAACTCATGGAATGTGTTCTTAAAATCCAAGGGGCTTAAATCTCTTCTTCTTACCAATGGCCCCGATAAGTCCACTCCTTTTCACTAGTGGTTGCACCTTTAACCAATCCACCAAGCAGTTATGCATGATATCTTGTAAGGAACAACCATGAATACCCAAAAATATCTCTTGTATTGTGCAAGCACAACTAAAATACAATTTGATGTAGTCAATAATGGGCAATTGCAATACCTTATAAGATGGGAGTGCGTGGAGTTTGAGCTACTAAAGTTGTAATCTCTAGACTTGCCTAGACACTATAGCTCAAGATATGTTTTCTCCTCACCCTTGCTAATATGCTCCTATGATTCTTTGGTCCAAACCTCTTGGCATGAGCCTACTTTTGAGAGAGAGATGATGATGTAAGGATTTCCTAGTAGTCTTTCCCTTAATATCTTAAGCCTTGGATTTCCCTTACTTGTCCCCGCCTTCGTGCTCTTTAGAAGCTACTACTATGCACTACTGTCCTTAAGACCTTTTCATGTCTCAAGTGGCGTTGCCAAGAAATCCTATAAATCTCGTGAAGTATAAACAACTTCTTTCTCAAAGAAGCCAGGTATGTTGTTACCTACTTGCTCTATTGTTGATCCCTAGAACCTTGCATTGTCTCTTTAATCTATGTTGATGGCTCAATGGTGTGAACTACTTGAAGATGGTTTGATGTCATCCATCTAAATTACAGAATAAATAAATCTTCAAGAAGACTGCACAAAAAAGATACTTGAGCTGATGTCTAAAAGTATAAAGCTCAAACGCCTCAGATCCACATGCTAATGGAGAAAGGGAACCTCTGGAGAGACCAACAATGAGTGTCTCTATATAGTTACAAATATGTAGGATGTAGTAGATGGATGCATACCATCATAAATGCCTCCCATGATATTTTGAACATATGCTTCTATAGGCAACTCTTGTGGGGAGTTTCATGGCTCTTGAAGAGTTAGTGACTTTCATGACAATAAGAACACGTTTAGGAGTGCCCATTGTAGTGCTTGTTCTAGTATTCATATCCTTGTTATTTAGCCATTACTCTCCCCTTTCTTGGCTGTTGTAACTTTAAACTCTTCTAGCCTTTCTTTGTTGGTTTAGGCCTTTTTTGCATATTGATGAATTTCTACTATTGTGCTACTTGCAAGTTGTATGTCACGACTACTTTATAGAAGGGGGTTTGCAAAAAGAGGAGACATATGCTCTTGAAAATCAGTGGTTGAAGAGAAAAATGTCCATTGATTTAGTGAAACACATAATGATATAAAAAAGACTAAGCTAAAGCTTAGGTGCAAAAGAAGGGTCCTCTTCACAAATATATAATGTTAATTAAGAATGACGATAATCTGACAATCAACTATTAAGAATGTCTAGAAAACAAAGTTATTGAGAAACCCTAAGCTTTGATATCAAATGTAATGCATACTTGTCTAAAGTTCAAGTGGTGACATGGAAGTAGAGACGAGTAAGGAAAGACTTAAAAAAATCACATGCACTAGCAAATACCTAATCTGCTAACAAAATTGTTTCTTGGAAAGGTAAGATCTATGTAGAAAGTATGTACTCTAAATAATAAACTATTCTGTATACAATGAAAGTCACCTATACAAACCTACCTACCTAGGTCATGCATAATTCTCTAATACCCAAACCTACCTACCTAGTTCATGCATAATTATCTAGTATTCAAGGTCACAAAAACCTAATACCAAGATACACTATACTTAAGATCATCATGCCACTAGATTTATTCATTATGCCCATTTGGCCTATATGTCATTGACAGTGGAAGAATGTAGCAGGCAAAAACGATTAAAAACTCTATATGAGTATGAGTACATTGATATATCTCAACAATAACAATCAAGGATATTATCTTATTATGCCAAGGATGTACTTGTGCAGCAGCATCACATATTGTCATAATTCAAAACATCACAAACACAATGCATGGATGAGTATGAGTACATTGATATATCTCAACAACAACAATCAAGGATATTATCTTATTATGCCAAGGATGTACTTGTGCAGCAGCATCACATATTGTCATAATTCAAAACATCACAAACACAATGCATGGATGAACGTGACGTCTAGCTAATTATTTTGGCAATGTTTCTACATCTTAAAATCCCTTGCTATTGCTAGGTGCCCCTACTGGCTCTTTATGGGATAAGCATAAATTCAAGCAGTGACCTATAGCATAGTTTGTTCAAGCAGTGACCTAAGGGATCTATGGCACAATTTGTCTACTTTACCTGCCATAGCTTAGCTCTTAAGAATAGAAACACTTTGCACATTGTTCGATCCACATTGAAATTCACCACCCATGAGATCTTACTCCATTTCCAAATTTCAGTTGCAAAGATTTTATAACTTTATAGGTATATCTTTATACTTCACTCATCCACATACTTACAATGCATTATGACTAGAACCAAAGCCTAAAATGAGATTATTACAACAAAAATGGAAGGGATTTCATAAAAGCGCCCAAGGAAAATGGCAAGGACCCTTCAAGAAGTCCTGAAATAGAGAAATTGTAATGACTATAGATCTATCAATCAACAAAAAAAGATGGTAACCATATCATGCTGGTACAGAAGAGGCTTAGAACAATCAGAAGAGGCTTAGAACAAGCAGAAGTTCAAAATCAGCTCGGATTAGAATTCATTCCAGTGGTAATAAGAGCTACCCAACATTATTGCATGGCTTAACTAGAGCCATGAAAATCCACATATCTAGATAGAATTTTCTTCTAGGACCACAAGGAATAAAAAATTCAAAATAAAATGAACAAAGGCACACTGCATGGAGGCTCAAACGCCATGATAACACAAAGATCATTGAATAAAAAGAACACAAGAGACCAACTTAACGGTTTATGGTTCCCCAGAAGTCTCCAAGGAAGCACCGTCCATCCATTACACTTAATGCAAGGGTCTGAGCAACACTTTTGCCCACAAGAGTGCTTTTGTGGAAGCTTTTTTTACTTCAACTTATTAGACATCTATGCTCTAGTCTTTTTATCACTCACAAATCTTGATTGTAAAAGAGAACAAATCACTCCCCTCCAACATAAGCCAACCCTGAAAATCCGATGCTTTCAAGTTTTGAAAACTTTCTAATATGGTTAGCATGCCTTTCTCTAAGTGTGAACCTGCACCTTATCTCAATTAAGAAATACCCCATTTGTGGCATGTGCTGGGCAATGGCTAGGCACTCTTCACTATTGCTCAAATGTATGCTTAGATGAGTATGAAAACTTTCAATGCCACCCAAACACTTGGATGGCTAAATATGAGAAGATACATTTCTAGTTAGATGTCCAAACAAGTAATGGAGGGTACCTTGTGAACGACTTTGCATACGCACTCTTCAGACATAAAATTGCAACCAATGCAAAGCTGCCGAAGTCAGTGATGTCCTCTGCATTCATAAAAAGGAGAGCGTTAAAAGACTACTCAGCATTTTAGTAGACTTAAACATAACAAATATCATGCATACAATGCAAAGATACAATAAGCATATACCTAAGCTCCTCAAAAGCTACAGCTCAGTACAATTTAACTCTGACATGAGAACTTCTTCACTCATTTAGGCTGGAATAGCAGCAAGTCATATCTATTAGGATGCTTATAATCTCCAAGTGCAGAGCTTATGGAACATAGTTGGGTGGAAAACAAATCCAAAGCTAGTAGGCTATGAGCCAACAAGGGTGATAGATGCACCAACGCGGTGAGTTCATGACACATGCTGAGTCACAACCTCCTCAACAAGGAGAGTGCAAAGCTAAAATGGGTCATATGGGAGTAAGTGCCTCTTTTGCATGATTGAATTTCAACTAATTTACCAGTTAAATGAAGCTTTATAAATACAAAACCATGAGAAATCCATTCGACCAAAGAACTTGCATATAGAAGCATATATGTATGAATGAGACTTCCACATCTTAGAGAAAAATAAAACCTCAAAAGACTACTATGCCCCTGTGGAAGCACCTCCTCCCCCACTCCTCCTCCGGTCGCCATCCTATTTTCCAGGTTCCCTCTGCCCCTTCCCATCAGCTATATTCCGAGCAGCTTTGTTGCAAGCTGATTTGTTTTGCGATTGAGGGTTTTCCTTGGCTTCACCACTCAAGGACTCTATGGCATCCTCACTGTTATCCCCATTTGAGGCCACTCTCATCGCAATTTTCTTCAGGCAGGAAACATCCATTATTTCTAGGCAATGGGTACATCACAGGTCAAGTTTTCCTCACACACCATTGCCGAGAAGTAACTGTCATTGAGCTCGCTAGCAGTGTGGAGCTTCCAATTCTACTTCCACTATAGAAGCATGTTTTTTCCTCGGATTTGAAATCACTGAAGTAATCAATGCAAATAATCCAAGGGGATCCCCACTGACTTGCGACCTCGGTGATGAAAGCCATAGGGGAGGAATCCAGAACCTTGCCCAAAGAGCACCCCAACGCAGGGAGAAGCAAGTGGTACTCTTTGGGGCCGCCAGGGAAGCATACCATTATTGAGAAATCCATTGTTGCCCGGCTTCTCTACGTGCCCCAGGAGGTGACACCTTAGGAGTCCCACCCCTTGCTCGGGAAGCTCGGCATCACCATGTTGAAATATATGATGTACAAGTGATAAAGGGTGACAGAAAGACGTTATGTAGGTGTGAACACACCCCAAATAAAGTGGGCATGTGGGTGGGAAAGGGATCTAGGGTTGTAGCCCTCGGTGAACCCTATATAAAGGGCAGGAGGCCTTACTTTTTATAACACTACATAACCAACACATGAGGATGAAGGTTAAGCCAACTTCGGAGTGATTAAAATAGAAGGTAATATAGAAGCTTTCTATACATCTTGTGTTCTTGCTCTCTCATATATGTTGCTCTATCTTGCCATTAACTATGGCTTCCGTTGTGCATACTCTCCATTATTTTAACATGGTATTAGAGCCTTGCAAAGGCTAAGTTCCCCTTCAATCCCCTTTTCTTTCTCTCTCACTATCATAAGCCATTCACATCCTCATCAAGAAGGACGACAATAGAAGAAGGTGAGAAGCAAAAAGGCGTCAAGAAAGAAGGTAACAAAAGAGCTTCATCAAGAGAAGAGTTCGTCGTCAACAAGTCTTGAAGCTTGGAAGTAGAAGAAGAAGACGATCCTTACCTTCAACAAGAAGAAGAAGAAGAAAACGGAAAGAGGAGAATGAAAAAACGCAAGCAAAATTTGGTAATTTTTTTGGTTTTTTCCGTCAAAGAGTTCCGTCTACTTTTTTGGTCATTCATCTTCTTCGAAGCTCTAGAGCCATGCCTGGAGCTTTTTCGTGAGGGTCTGAAGGAGTGGAAGGCGTGCTGGGTATGTTCTCTTTGATTAAAGAGGGCAACATCATTAAGTAGGAGCATTAAAAAAAAAAACACACAGCCACCGCTTTGCTACAATTCCGTGAACGTTTATTCCGTCGGCCATCCAATGATTTCCGTCGCCCCGTCAACGATCCGTCCATCGCTTGCCGCCTTGTGTATGGTGGTAGGTATTCGTTAAGCAACACCTTGGTGAGCAACATAGTTTGCAAAGCTGTCTCAAACAGCAGTCGGCAATCAACGCATAGCAGCAACAAAACGCAGGTGCTCCATCACCGTCCGTCGCATTGTTGTCCGTTGACAGCATCAGCTCATTTTCCGTTGACTGTAGTCTAGATTGCAGAACAACCCCGCCTTGTGCATAGAAAATGCAGCCAAACGCTCGATGACAGCCTTGGTAGCAAGCTAAACACACAGCGCATCACGACATCAGCGTCAAGCAGAGGAAGCGGCTGGCAATCAGCAAAATGCTCTGCGTTTTTTTTCAAAAAAAATAGTAGTTTTTTTTATCACAGGTTTTATTCAAGAAGAAGAAGAAAAAAGAAAACTTTTTTTTTTCTAAAGGTGCTGTATACCTTTCTCCAAGGTTATTTTAAACCTTTAGATTGCCATCAAAGCTTTTTGCCAAACGGCACGGGCACGAGATCTCAAAGGTCTTCAAAATTTTTTTTGTCAATGATTGTACCAAGTTTTTTTCCTGATTTCTTTCAAGCTTGAGGCAAGCGGAGGGAGAAATTATTTTTGCCATTCTCGCTTGGGAAGTGCAAGGCATGCACAATTTTTGAAACCAAGCAAAATTCGGTGCATTAAGCATGAAATCCGATCCTAAATTGTTTTGATGAACTCATATGCATGGAAGTGCAAGGCATGCACAATTTTTTGAAACCAAGCAAAATTCGGCACATTAAGCATGAATTCCGATCCTAAATTGTTTTGATGAACTCATATGCATGGAAGTCATTTACCGTAATAGAGTTAGACACTCCCCTTGTGTTGATAAGCAAGTGGTAAGACCTCTCCTAAATCAATGTCCATATTGGTGTATGTATCTATGCATCATGATGAAGTGGAAGGTGAAAGCAAGAAGCATATTGAGGAGCACATGCATAAGCTATTGAAACATGGGTGGCCGCCTTGTGTTAGTCTATGTGGCAGTTGGACTAAGGAAGCTAGCATGATTGGAAGGAGACATGTACGCGTGAAGTGTGTCTACCATGAGCAAGGATTGGAGAAGCACGAAGATGCAACCAATGAAGCCAATGTAATGAAGAATGGTACATCCAAATCCCACTTGAAGATTGTCTTTTGTAAGAAGATGGTTTCATCAAAGCGAAGGAGCAACAAGGGTGGTGCATAAAACCACTATGGATGAGATGCTACCAAAGATGTTACTAAGGTTTGGGGGAGTTTCGGAAGTTCCTCACATGATAAGCAACTCTTCTAGTTGAGGAGTGAAACATGTTTGCTAGAATTGGGAGTGAACCACATTTCTCTATAACTCATCACTTTTGTAAAAGCCTAATTTATAAAGGCTACCTACCTTGTCATCTATCCTATGGTTGAGAGGGGGTCATTTTGTTCTTGTATGTCCAATGCTCACCTTGCTCCATGTTTGGCATTGTTCCATGGTGGCATTGACAGGGGGTGTTGAAATATATGATGTACAAGTTATATAAAGGGTGAGAGAAAGAGGTCATGTAGGTGTGAACATACCCCAAATAAAGTGGGCATGTGGGTGGAAAAGGGATCTAGGGTTGGCCCAACCCTAGCCCTTTGGTGAACCCTATATAAAGGGCAGGAGGCCTCACTTTTTGTAACATAACATAACCAACACATGTCTTGTGTTCTTGCTCTCTCATATATGTTGCTCCATCTTGCCATCAATTATTGCTTCCGTTGTGCATACTCCCCATTATTTTGACACACCAGCCCCTTTTTCTCCTTTGCTGAAGCAGGCTAGAGGTGTGAATCCTACACACAAGGCCTCTGCCCATGAGAACTCCACTCAATCAGTGAACCCTTATGAGTATTTAACCCCAGATCCTGAGCCAAGTTTGACAGATGATTCTCCAGTCCTGTCCAGTAACCTCATTGCTCCCCCACCCCCAAATTCTTCCCTCCCAAATCTTTTTCAAAATGACCCAAGTTCTCCTCAACCTCACAACCTTCATTTGCCCACTCCAAGAGATTGCCGTGCGCCCTCTGGCTTACGTTAAATTTTGGGGTGCCACGATATGTGGCACCCCGTGGGCCCGGTCACCCGGTCAATGGCCGGTGACGGGCCCATGTCTAGACATGTGTCGATAAGATGTTATGGACATGCTTCGCCTCCCTTGGCAGGGACCTGGGTTCGAATCCCAGCAAATGCATGAACGTGTGTCTATGCATGGACATGTGTCTATACCTCTTTTGCACCACGGTCTAGACCGAGGTGGTCACCGGCTAGGTGACCGCCCACGGGGTGCCACATATTGTGGCACCCCAAAATTTAACATACGTCGCGCCCTCCTACAGCTCGGATCCTCCACACTTCTGGTACCAGTCCTAGCAACAGTTGTCCTACCTAGCCAGTGACTGCCCGCGGGGTGCCACGTATTGTGGCACCCCGAAATTTACCATACGTCGCGCCCTCCTACAGCTCGGATCCTCCACACTTCTGGTACTAGTCCTAGCAGCAGTTGTCCTACCCAATGGAGACCCTCATTTGCTCCTCCCTGGCCTTGTTTCTTCCGTCTAACTCTGAGGGTGCCCATGCACGTATTATACGTCACCTTGTGGATTATGCCCCTCTCCTTTGGTGTCAGTTCACTCAAGGAGGTGGTGACGCCGCTTCCAGTCCGCATGATTCTTCACCCCTCGTGCCCCACCAGCCCCATAGATGTCGAGCAGCGGTTTTTTCTTTTCCTCTACGTGTAGCCCGCGAGATGGAGTGGGATGGCCCTACACTGGAGGACACTTTATGGGACCAGATAATCGACTTCACGCACGTTATGCATGACCTCAAGATCATAGATGCCATCAACCAGCTCTACGGCACGCTTCAACTTGGGACCCCAGGAGATCTGAGGGATTGCGTTAAATTTCGGGGTGCCACGATACGTGGCACCCCACGGGCCCGATCACCCGGTCAATGGCTGGTGACAGGCCCATGTCTAGGCATGTGTCCATAAGATGTTATGGACATGTGTGCATATCATGAGTGTGTGCGCGGTGCAGTGGATAGATGCTTCGCCTCCCTTAGTATAGGGACTTGGGTTCCAATCCCAACAAATGCACGAATGTGTGCCTATACCTATACCTCTTTTGCACCACGATCTAGACCGAGGCGCGGTCATAGCCGGTGACCGCCTGTGCTGGGGCCCACAGGGTGCCACATATGGTGGCACCCCGAAATTTAACATAAGCCAGATCTGAGGAGGTCCACATCTTCATCTTCTTCTGAGGAGGAAACTTCACGGGACCATATGATAGGCTTCTCGCACCTTGTGCATGACCTCAAGATCACAGATGCCATCAACCAGCTCTCGTCCATGGCACGCTTCGACATGGGATCCCAAGAGATTCGAGGAGGTCCACATCTTCATCTTCTTCCGAGGAGGACCCCAGGAGATAAAGTGTCACGTGGACATAGCGTCAACAAACTTAGAGGCAAGATGAGAGGCCAGATAGGCAACCTTCATAAGGCCTAGGAGCTATCAGGACATCCCCAAACCAGGCACCCAAGTGTGAAGCCAGCCAGTTGGCCAACTGGCATAGTTGGCACATTTGGCGGCCAGTCAGCCAACCAACCCTGCATCATATCCCTAAAGAAAACAATAAATAGGAGGCTGTGGGGTCAGACGAGACCATGCCCAGATGAAGTATCCAAGGTCTGTTGTCCAAGTCAGGAACAGCAAGAGGTGAGTTGAGATCATTAAAAGGGTGTTTCCTAGGAGCCAGATCTTGCCAAAGAAGAGCTGGAACAATAACATTTTCCAGTTGTTGCATTAGCGCACAGTAGGAAGGTGTAGAATCTAAATTTAGATCCAGATCAGCAATGTACATATTCATCTTTTGCAATATATAGGGTCAATCAGGTCATATTTGCTTGTCTCTTGTGTATTTGCAGCTTTCAGTGATTAGCGTTAAGGAGCCTTTGAATCAGCGTAATCAAGCACGCTTCTGCAGTGGATGTTATATTGGTACCAGAGCACTAGGTTTGCCTAGGGAGTTCTGTTCCATCTTGCAGGTCACTAAGGGCTTTGCGCGGCAAGTGGTGCGAAAACTTTGCATTGATCATGGATTCACCATCAACTAAATTATTGCTATGTTGAGAACGTCAATCTGCGAGCACCTCCCCCCACCAATATATATATATATATAGTCAATTGGGTCATCTTTTCTCGTCTCTTGTGTATATGCAGCTTTCAGTGGGGATAAAAGATGGGGATAACTAACCCTATGAGTGCTTGAATTGAGCCAAGATGTTAGCAAAACTGTATAGGAAAATTTTGAGGCATGTATGTGTGAAGTGGAAAGAATGGAAGAGACATAGGTATAGGATCATTATGTATGTGTTTGCAGCACAATGCATATAAGCTAATGGTGGTGTTGCACAGAAACACCGGAACGGGAATGGATGAGGCAACTGCTGACATACCTCTTTATAAAAGTTGGCAATGATAACCTGGCGATGAGCTCTTCATCATCGTCTCGACCCTGCACAAGAAAGAGTTTCACCTCGGGTCAGAACACAATAGGAAACGCTAGGCCAAACCCGAACCCTAATAAAGACCTGTCGCTTATAGCCCGAATCGGGGGATCACACAGTCGATGATTATGTGACCCTGATTCTGAAACCATAGCCTTTCGATGGAAGAAGAGCAGAAAACGCTCGCCGCAGCAGCAGCAACGTGGCTCCAGAACTGCTGCTTCCGATTTTGTTGAGTTAGTTATAAGCGATTGTTGACGACTCGGGAAATGTAGTTGTTCTCCACCAACCGCCGCCGGACTCATCAGATCACAAACGTCGCCCTCCCGGCAAAAAGTGATCTCATTGTGATTTCCGCCTTCCATGCCTAGTCACAAAAAATCTTCGGATTGGGAGCCTCGTGTCCAACTCATGTGTGTGAACCTCTGTTTGTGTGTGTGTGTACGTCGGACAATGAGCGGATGCCTGATATATAAGATAGAATATGAGCCTTTTTTTTTTGACAAATGCATCTTTGAAGCATGGTCACTTTGGAAGAGCATAATCAAGAGCTAGCCAAAGGTACTGAAGCATTGTCACTTTGGAAGAGCATACTCCGGAGCCAGGCTACCCTACATCGATGACGAGACCCAAAAAAAGAAACAACAACCATGACACGAATTTTCCAAATCAAGTGCCACGATGGGAAATTTTTCCTATTCAAGAAGTCCCCAAATTTGGTGATGATGTAAAAAACTCAAGAAGTCCCCAAATTTGGTGATGATGTGCCATGTCATCACTAAGTTTGGGGATTTAAAATTTCCCATCATGCTGTATATCATTAGAAAGGTCTCAAAGAATAGATTCCAAATGTCCAAACTCCGCTCACTGCTTAGTTGATTTGTAAAAAATTCACCATGCACCCATTTTTGTAGAGAGAGAATGTGTAGAAATCCTTAAAGGGCCCAATTTGAGTCCAAATTTCCCCTAATTCATGTCTCAAGAAGAAGCATTTGAAAAGTTAGCATCATGCTCTATAGAAATGGATTTACTCGTCCTACAAAAAAGAGTATCAAGAGAGTTAGAAAATTAGTTTACTATAGTAGATGAAGGCTTAATAAGAGACTGACGACGAGTAAAGAAAGGAAGAGGACATGAAGGAAAAAGAAGGTTTGCTCACAATGTACAATAGAGTCAATGCCAACTATGATAAGCTCTTTTCATATTGTATAACAAAAAAATGCCACTTTTAAAAAAATTTACACTTGTAGATCCTTCATCTATTACGTATTCATGATAGTTATGCATGCTCTATAACTTGCTCCATAGGAACGTAGAAGTACAAAATAAAAATAAATGCTCTATAGCTTGCTCCATAGGAACATAGAAGTACAAAAAAAAGATTAGTGCTTATATCAAATGTGTGATAGAAGAAGAAAGTAGAAATAAATTCTCTAATCAATAGTTAGATCAAATGTGGGCAGTCTAAGCATGCTCTTGCTCTTGGCCAGATATATGCAAGAATATTCTATGCATCCAAATGAGCACCCTGGCACCTTCTTGCCAATGAGAGAGTGTTGAGAGCTATAAAAAAATTCAACATAAAAAATCATTATTTCATACCACTATAAAAAAGAATAATAAAAAGGCATGTGATCTAACACAGCTCCATGATCTCCACCAAACGCAGTTCTAAGCACCATTACACACGAGCTAATGTTTTGTAGTAAGAGGTTTTGGACCCTTTTGTTAAAAGCAGAAGGGTTCCTTGATCTCTTTAAAATTGATGAAGTTAATGGCCTTCTTATGCTCTTACCTCCTCTTCCACTACATCCTTCTCTACAAATTCTTACTTAAAGTACGTGGCTTACATAGGCATTGTCAGATGAAATTGACTAAAGCTAATGGACTCAAAAAATGGATGTTTATTATTTGTAAAGAGCTAAGTTTAGTATTCTCTTAGTTCCTAGAAACACAAACCAATAAAAAAAATCTCCATCTTGTTTTTGAAAACACCATTAGTGTCTTCCAACACCTTGCATCATCTAGAAGTTGGTGGGATTTGGGGACCTTTTCACTAGTGAGCAGGTCTTGAGAGGGAAAAAAAATCAATTTGGCATTCATATACGTAAACATAAATGTCTAGGGTTAGGTGGGTCTATTATATATTACCAAAGAGGATAAAATTATTTGATAACATCTCCCCTTTTAATGTGAAAAGTGGATATATATAGTTTCAAATTATTATGTATGCCCAACATTATTTACCTTTGCTCCATGGTGGTTGCATAGTCATCTGTAAAACTTGTGACCATAGCCGAAGCCTACCTTTTTAGAAGTCTCTATGTAGGGAAGTCATAGTCTTGCATTTTTTCATGCCTCATTAGGAAGTGAATGGGGTCTTCTTGGGCCCTTTAATTTGCCCAAGCCTAATCAAGGTGATTAAGGAATAGCCAAATGGGGGGTTGCCATGTGGACTAAAATGTTGGGTTTGTAAGAGAGGTGTAAGAGTGGTCAAAGGGTGCACTTTTTCCCCCAAAAAGGGGGGGGGAGGCAATTTTACAATTTTCCGACCTCCATAACTTCTACATACAAGCTCCGATTTGAGCGGAGATTATAGATCCGTGATCTACGCATCAAGAGCTTTCCATAGATATGTTACATGATATGGTTTTGTCCGCTAGATTTTAAATTCCATTTTCCTTCCAAAATTCAAATTCAAATAAAGTAGCCGTTTTGAAGCTTCTAATTAGAAAACGTTTCTTCTTAAGAGAAAAGGTTTGACTCCTTAAACTGCCAAATAAAAGGGCCCAAGAAGCCTTCCATTGAGGTCCTAATGAATTAAGAACACCTTTTATAAGAAGGGTTAAAATTGAAATAATGTTTTGATAAAAGATCAATTTAGATGTCTTATAAATTCACTAAGCTTGAAAGGTGAAGGGTTTTTAGCTGGAAAAATGGGAGGAACAACTAATGTTAGGTACTATTAGATGGAGTGGTAAGATGAAGATGTTTTATGGGGCCTCTAGATTGATGGTGTCATTGAGAAAGCCATGGCCACCACCAAGGGATATGTGTATTGTGTTGTGTGCGCTACAGAACATATGAAGTGGTGTGTGATAGGAGTGGCCTAGTGCACTTAGTGTTATGTTGTAGAAAGGAGAGGGTTAATGTTGAAATTGAGAGGTTAAAAATTGAGACATTAACCTCGAAGACCTAGGGTACTCACATTCTCCATTGCCTAGGATGGATAGCTTTGGCCATAGGTTGTCTGCTTAATCTTTTAGTTGTAGCTTTGGTTTGTTGTAGTGTCTCATCTACCACCTAGATGGATTTAATATTGGTTAGAGCTCTCTATGGTGGTAGCATCTCCTTTAAGTGCCTATAGATTGCATTTGTGAAAGCACTTGAGTTCTAGATCTTAGCTTTTTGGGCCTTGTAGGCCATTTGGATGTCTTTATAATGCCCAGTTGATAGGTTGTATCTTTGATTGATCATGTGCATCATGTTTACAGTACACATGTTGTTCCTATTAATGGAATAAAGAAATAGTATGCCCAGTGTTGACAGGCTACATCCTTAATTGATCATGTACATCATGTCTACATTGTAAGTGTTGTACATATTTCATTAGGAGAAATGTGGACTCTCCATGTTGCCCCTTAAGGAGTGAATAAAAAACATTGGCCTAAGCAATGAGAGAGCTGGGACTCTAGATCCATGTAACATGGATATTTTTGTCATATCTTTACCCAAATCTCTTAGTACAATTAAATAATAGAGCCCATAACTTTAAAAAATAGAGAAATGTCAGATTTCTTGTCATAATCTATTCTTTCGTGTCAGATGTACCTTGTGGTCAGCATATGGAAGTTTGAAAACCAAATTTAAAATTTTTTCCTTTTTTTATATTTAACTTTCTACTTTCCCTCCTTTTGCATTTCACTACCTTTCCATTTCACCAATCTTTTTTTGGCGGAATTCAATTTCGTCATATCTTTTGTAACTCTCGTTATTTCTTCATGAAATTTTATAAGTATATTGTTCTCCACCATACCTCTCTCTTCATGAAATTTCATCTCATTTGGACAACAACTTAGTGAGTTATGCCCATTTTCTCTCATGAACTGTCTCTTCTCTGCACCACAGATAGCTATCTTGATCTTAAGTGGCATCAAATACCTGTTAGTAATAATGATCATAGGTTTAGGGTTTGTCTATGTTTTGTCTTGATGTGAGTAATGATCAAATACCTATTAGTAATAATGATCATAGGTTTAGGGTTTGTCTATGTTTTGTCTTGATGTGAGTAATGATCATAGGTTTAGGGATCTTTTATGTTTTGTCTTGATCCATTGCTACTTATTTTCATAGGAGCAAGGGTGTGAGAAACAAGGTTGTGTAAATCAAAGAAATAGGTTGCTATTTCTTTCTTGTTGTTTTAGTCTTTATTTGTTGCTTACAATCTTTTCTACACCACAGATAGCTATCTTGATTTGAAGTGGCATCAAATTCATGTGAGTAATGATCATAGGTTTAGGGTTTGTCTATGTTTTGTCTCTATGTGAGTAATTATCATAGGTTCAAGGTTTGTTTATGTTTTGTCTCTATGTGAGTAATGATCATAGGTTCAAGGTTTGTTTATGTTTTGTCTTGATGTGTTGATGTTTATTTTCATAGGAGCAAGGTTGTGAGCAACAAGGTTATGTAAATCAAAGTAGTAGGTTGCTGTTTCTTTCTTGTTGTTTTAATCTCTATTTGTTGCTTACAATCTTAACATAGAGAGTTATTAATCATGCAGTCTAATTTTATCAATTTGGTGCTTTCTTTTTTATTATAGATGTCTTCAAGGAGGAGGATTATCAGTATTTTTCACATAGTGGAGGTGTTTAATAGGAGAGATTGGATCCTTGATCAGTACAATAAGTTAAATTGGATTTCAATGCGACCAAGTACTCGTGAGAATTTCAAGGCCAAGCTCAAAAAAGATATAACAGATCCCAAAAAACAATGGAAAGGTAGAATCATAGAGTGGCATGAACAGGTATAATAATGTTTTTCAATCTTGTTTTGTGTAGTCTCTAATTGGATTAAAGGTCACATAGAGCAATCCCTTGTGTAGGTACTCCATTTTTTTTCAGCTACCATATTGGACCCATCTTAAGATCAACCATCTTCTTGATCCCATGCACATCTTCAAGAATGTGGGATCTGGTATTTGGAAACATATTATTGGTAAACGAGACAATGTTAGCGTACATGAGGACTTGCGGGTCGTAGGACGTATGCGTCAAGCTTGGCCACGAGAGGAGGGTGGGCACGTTCGTCTTCCGCCTGCACCATGGATTATATCAAAGAAAGAGGAGAAGAAGGTAAAGCAGGCCATCACCACTTTGCGTACTCCCACTGGATGCATGAGATCATTGAAGGGAGCCTTACAACCACTAAGAAAAGAGGCGTTGAGCAACTATATGGGTTGAAGTCCCACGATTGGCACAAGATGCTCCAAGTAAGTGTTTTCCAAGTCTTGTACGTTGAAATTAAATTTTGTAATGCCATAAACCATACATACATGTGCTCTTATGTGCGCAGTTCATACTACCTACTAGCATCGACCATTGTACAAATAAGAGTTTGAAAAAATATATTTATAAGATGGGCGAGCTTGTGAGGTATGTAAAACCCATGTCAGATTACCCTTCATTATACCTTGCAAAATGAACGTGCATGAGGTATAACGTGCATGAGGTATAACGTACTATTTATTTATTTTTCAGATATGTTAGTTCCAAAGCAATTGATCCAGCCACGTTGGATGATGCGCGTGTTATGGCAGTGGAGGTGGTTTGTTTGGTAGAGGAGACTTTTCCGCGAACCATTTTCACAAGTCAACTACATCTCATTGTGCATTTAGTGGATGAAATCGCTTTATGTGGCACTGTGCATGCACGTTGGATGTTCTTCCTAGAGCGCTTCATGAAGACCTTAAAAGACTTTGTGAGGCAAAGTGCAAGGCCTGAAGGAAGCATGGCCGAGGGTTGGTTGATACAAGAGTCTCTTGTATATATTTCAGAATTTCTTGGTCAGGTGGACAGCTCTTTGCCACGACTATGGAGCAATGAAGAGGACTTGAGGATGACCTCTATTGTGCCTCAAGGAAAAGGACAGAGTAAAGTAATTGACAGAACATTGATTGATGATCTCAATTTCACTTGCATCCTTAATAGTGATGTGATAAGCAGATGGGTTACAAGATATGAGGATACAAAGACAAAAAGGCAAGCAGAAAGAGCTCTCTTTCGGAGGCAACATGGCTCTCGTAAGGCGTACCCTAAGCATCTAGCAACACTTTCGAATGATATCCATGTTGATTGGTTGCATAAGGAAATGGAGAGAGCAGAGAGCGACGAGGGGCTGTATATCACGACGGAAGAATGGGAGTATGCACGAGGATGCACGTTAAAGGTACATAGAACTAATGTTTTGCATTAGTTGTAAGTGATTTGCTTTTAATATTTATACACATTGCTTACACAAATATTGCTTCTATTTTGGTCCAGTGCACTATGTTCAATGCTATATGATGTGAAGACAAGCATTTTCGAACACAAAGAATTGATGAAAAGAGGAATACACAAGGTTGCGGTGTCATTAGTAGCTTTGAGGGAGCTAATGGAAAAATGGATGATTATTGTGGCACAATCCAAGACATATTTAGGCTTGACTTTCGTCGCTTCTTTGTGTATGTTTTGGATGTCAAATGGCAAATGAACGTTGTGGAAAAAGGGCCTAATGCAACGATAAAACGCCATGCAAGTGGCCATGTAACTATTGACTCTACAAAGTTTTGGCAAACAAAGAAAGATAGGCTCGTATTGCCACAACAATATGAGAAGGTATGCATTTTTTTACTAATGTGTTTCATGTACATATATATCTAAGCTCGCGTACCCCATGACTTTTGATATGCTAATTAATTACTGTAGTATGTGTATTTGAGTAGGTTATCTATCTACCAATGGTGCATGACATTAAATGGTGGTACGTCATCCCTATTGCACCACGTTCCAAAGTGATGTATAATACATTCACTGATATGGAGCATATGGAGGATATGGAAGATGTAACAAGCCGCAATGAAGATGATGTCGAACATGCCAATGAAGATGTTGTGATCGATGATCAAGAAATAAGAGATGATCATGATAATGAGGATGAGCGTGCCATTTCTCATCATGATCATGAGAATGACCCTACCATTGAGGATGATGGTGATGTTGATGAGGATGATCAGGACATCGATACCATTATCAATGGAGTACAGAATATCGATGGTGGAATAAATTTAATCGTAGCCTTACAAATTGATCAAATGGATATTGATGTTGATCGTTTGGCAAGGATGGATCTTATTGAAGATGAGATCGCCGAACCCGAACCAATCTGTCACTGTATCGTTCTAAATTGATGACATTTCTATTGTATGTGTTGTATTTTAATTATCATCTCATGATTTATTTTTGAATATATTTCATTGTTGTAAATGCATGTAGTGGGATTGTGTAATGATATATACTGTAATGTACTATGAGATGATTTAAAGAAAATAGTTTTTAATTTTGTAAAGGAATTCAGTTTTTCTTTACCAAGCGTGTATTGATGCGTGTATTAATGCGTGTATTGATATGTGTATTATTGCGTGTATATACACGCACTTATACACGCGCTGATAAATGCCAATGTACACGCGAATTTAAATGCCAAAATACACGCGCCCGATTCTATTCAAATACATGCACGACCATCGCATGTATGAAATGCGTGTATGGCAGCATTGTCTTGTAGTGTATCAAGTACAAGTGGTTGAGTAGGACTGAACAAAAACATGAAAACACAAAATGATACACGAGCATTTACACAGCTCTTCAAACCATGTCATGGTTAAGGTTGAATGCATCACAATAAAAGAAGTTCCTTCATTTATAAATGGAACTTACTATAAGTTATTGACACTTACTTTTAAAAAATATCAACACTTTGAAAAAGTTATCCATGTTGACTTTAGCAAACACTTATTTTAAAAAAGTTATCCATATTGACTTTACACTACAAGAGCTTGAGGGCATACCGACGCTCAAATACCGACGCAAATGTCGAGCGTCGGTATGCCCGTCGGTATGCCCGTCGTAATATTGGAGGATACAAGTTTGGCGGGGTAATTTTAAATTTTGGTTTACCGACGCTTATACCGACGCTCATACCGACGCTCATACCGACGCTGATACCGACGCTCATACCGACGCTCATACCGACGCTCATACCGACTCTCATACCGATGCCCATACCGACGCCCGTAAGTTTTTCACAGCCGAGAGCCTATTTTCTGGTTTTTTCGCAGCGTTGCTCTGTTCGAAGGTTTTGTGTCCAAACTCCCTCTCTCCTTCACTTACCATCCTCCCTACACACCATACTCCCTCTCTCCTTCTCTCCTAACTCCCCCCTCCTCCCCCCCTATTTCTCCTACCCCTTATCTTCTCTTTCTTTCTATGGTTATGTTGATTTTCCCCTTTTTTTTGCTATGGTAATGTTGATTTGTGTTTTCTTGTTTTCTGTTTGTGTGTTTTTGCAGGAGGGCAAGTATTCTCTACACGCGTATCTTGTTTGAGGTAAGTGCCCTAAACTCTAGCTCTTTTTTGCTTCTCTCAATTTTCAATATGCCCCATTGTGGGAGTTGGGGTAGTATAGGCATGCCTTTATGCATGGGCATAGCCATGCCTAAGCTTGGCTATGCTTTTCCTTATGCATGGGCATAGTCAAGCGTAGGCCAAAGGCAAGTAAGGCCACACAAGGGTTTTGTGTTTAATCTCTATGCTAGCTCCCCCTCCCCTTCCCTTTCTCCTACCCCCTTATCTTCTCTTTCTTGTTGATTTTGCCCTTTTTTTTTACTATGCTAATGTTGATTTTGTGTTTTTTTGTTTTCTATTTTTGCATATTTTTGCAAGAGGGCAAGGGTATCTTGTTTGAGGTAAGTGCCTAAACTCTACCTCTCTTTTATGCTTCTCTCAATTTGAAAAATGCCCCATTGTGGGAGTTGGGTAGTATAGGTATAGTCATACCTTTATGCATGGGCATAGGCTAGGCATGGCTATGCCCATGCATAGCCAAGCCTTGGTCAAAAGCAAAAAAGGTCATGTATGGCCTTTTTTTCTTGGATATGCATGAGCATAGCCATGCGTATGCTTTTCCTTACGTATGGGCATAGGCCAAAGGCAAGAAAGGCCTAGCCATGCATAGCTAAAGCCTAGGCATAGCCATGCATAGCTAAGCCTAGGCCAAAGGAAAACAAGGCCACACAAGAGGCTATGCAACCACGGCTGCATAGCCTCTTGTGTGGCCTTATTTGCTTTGACCTAGGCTTGGCTATGCCAAGCCTAGTCCAAAGGCAAGCAAGGCTTGGCCATGCATAGCCAAGCCTAGTCCAAAGGCAAGCAAGGCTTAGCCATGCATAGCCAAGCCTAGGCATAGCCATGCATAGCCAAGCCTAGGCCAAAGGAAAGCAAGGTCACACAAGAGGCTACGCAGCCGTGGTTGCATAGCCTCTTGTGTGGCCTTATTTGCTTTGGCCTAGGCTTGGCTATGCATAGCCAAGAAGTTTAGGCCAAAGGCAAGCAAGGCTTAGCCATGCATAGCCAAAGCCTAGGCATAGCCATGCATAGCTAAGCGTAGGCCAAAGGAAAGCAAGGCCACACAAGAGGCTATGCAACCAACGATTGCATAGCCTCTTGTGTGGCCTTATTTGCTTTGACATAGCCATGCCCATGCATAGCCTAGGTCAACGGCAAGCAAGGCTTAGCCATGCATAGCCAAGCCTAGTCCAAAGGCAAGCAAGGCATAGCCATGCATAGCCAAGCCTAGGCATAGCCATGCATAGCCAAGCCTAGGCCTTATTTGCTTTGACATAGCCATGCCCATGCATAGCCTAGGTCAACGGCAAGCAAGGCTTAGCCATGCATAGCCAAGCCTAGTCCAAAGGCAAGCAAGGCTTGGCCATGCATAGCCAATCCTAGTCCAAAGGCAAGCAAGGCTTAGCCATGCATAGCCAAGCCTAGGCTTAGCCATGCATAGCCAAGCCTAGGCATAGCCATGCATAGCCAAGCCTAGGCCAAAGGAAAGCAAGGTCACACAAGAGGCTACGCAGCCGTGGTTGCATAGCCTCTTGTGTGGCCTTATTTGCTTTGGCCTAGGCTTGGCTATGCATAGCCAAGAAGTTTAGGCCAAAGGCAAGCAAGGCTTAGCCACAAGCCTAGACCAAAGGCAAGAAAGGCTTAGCCATGCATAGCCAAAGCCTAGGCATAGCCATGCATAGCTAAGCCTAGGCCAAAGGAAAGCAAGGCCACACAAGAGGCTATGCAACCACGGCTGCATAGCCTCTTGTGTGGCCTTATTTGCTTTGACATAGCCATGCCCATGCATAGCCTAGGTCAAAGGCAAGCAAGGCTTAGCCATGCATAGCCAAGCCTAGTCCAAAGGCAAGCAAGGCTTGGCCATGCATAGACAAGCCTAGTCCAAAGGTAAGCAAGGCTTAGCCATGCATAGCCAAGCCTAGGCATAGCCATGCATAGCCAAGCTTAGGCCAAAGGAAAGCAAGGTCACACAAGAGGCTACGCAGCCGTGGTTGCATAGCCTCTGGTGTGGCCTTATTTGCTTTGGCCTAGGCTTGGCTATGCATAGCCAAGAAGTTTAGGCCAAAGGCAAGCAAGGCTTAGCCACAAGCCTAGGCCAAAGACAAGAAAGGCTTAGCCATGCATAGCCAAAGCCTAGGCATAGCCATGCATAGCTAAGCCTAGGCCAAAGGAAAGCAAGGCCACACAAGAGGCTATGCAACCACGGCTGCGTAGCCTCTTGTGTGGCCTTATTTGCTTTGACATAGCCATGCCCATGCATAGCCTAGGTCAAAGGCAAGCAAGACCCATGCATAGCCAAGCATAGCCAAGCCTAGTCCAAAGGCAAGCAAGGCTTGGCCATGCATAGACAAGCCTAGTCCAAAGGCAAGCAAGGCTTAGCCATGCATAGCATATACACTCCCTTAGACACCCCCATATACACACCCCAACCTTCAGGCATGCCCACACCACAAACCTTACACCCATACCAATTTTACCATTTCATTTTACAAATTTTGTGCTTTACTGGTGCTGTCTGTTTGCTGTTTGATCCTGTTCATTGCAGGCAGTCAGGCAACAGCCAGGCAGCAGCATTTTGCCCAAAAAAAAATTTGGGACAGCGTCGGTATGAGCGTCGGTATAAGCGTCGGTAAATATCCCCGACAGTTATACCGACGTTACGGTACCGACGGTTATACCGACGTTTATACCGACGACGAGGCTTTTTTATACCTCGTTATATTTCGTCGGTATAAACGCCGGTATTAGGCTAACATGTAGTAGTGTTAGCAAACACCTATTTCTTTAAAACATTAGATTGCTCTAGTACTCTCATAAACATCTATTTATTTAAAACATTGGGTTGCTCCAATACTCTCATAAACATAAAATGTTATTTCTTAATACAATTCTAAATCACTTCCATCACCACTTTGTGTTCGATGTTTCCATTTGCTACTAACTCTCTCTTGGGTTGTCAACTATTCTGTATAATGTTCTATAGCCATGCTATTTTCATATCTTGCTTTCCTCACTTTATATATTGCCTTGCGAATAGCTACTATATCATTAGATTGGATTTTAATAGTTTGTGCTCATACCTTATCTCTATTCTCCTATACAAACATTGGAGTAACTGCCTCATAGGATTGGAATCATTGATTCCACCTCCATGCGTCATTGCTTTTTGAGATCTACATCAAGCTTGCCAATGAAATTGCTCCATGCCTTGTGTGGACCATATAGCCAAACTTTATTTTTAAGGAAAGTATGAACCATGAGTCTCAAGTATGTGCTGCATTCAAAAACACAGGATCCATAGTCAAACTCAAAATATTACATTCACATTTTAATTGTAAAAACAAAATGGAGACTACTTTGACCATATAGTGTATAATGCAATTTGAAGTCCATGCCTCTGTCATGATGAGCTTGCCCAAGAGGGCTGTGCTTTGAATAGCTGGATCAATGATGCCTAATCCACCATGATGATGAGGCTCGATAATAACCCTCTAGGCCACCTTGGCCCACTTGGGCCATGTGTCCTTGCCCAAAGATAGTTTTGGATCATCCTCTGCACCTGACCAAGGCATGCTTGGGAGAACGCCCACGAAGAGGTAATGTATCACATGGTGGCCAAGAGTACCTGGTTGGCTACCACCAAGTGGCCAGTGAGGGAGATCCGGTGGTGCTCCTGTAAAGGAGCTTCTTCCGAATGCTCAAAAGAAGAGGGACAAGTTGTTGCTCTGGCGAGATCAATCCTGACCTGACATCCCAAATATCTGACCGGGGTGCCGTGGAAAATCCAGTGAGAAAAGATGCAATTGATCTCCAAGCTGAGGTGCCAACCCAAAAACCACATGAGTTGTGTCAATTGATATGAGCTCTGTTGAAATATACAAGTGAATAGGGTGTGTGCGGGAATAAGCCCTTGGTTAGCGGCTGTAAAAGAGAATCTGTAAATGTGAGAGAACCTGTGAAAAGGTGATAAGAATCTACTAGGAGAGAATAAAGGGTAGCATGAGAAGATTTAGGAAGTGTGGAGATATTTTGGGAGAGGTGGAGAGAATCAAGCAAAAGAGGTGGAGTGAATCAAGAAGAAATCAGTGGGATTAGATGCTTAGATGTAAACTCTATAAATTGAGGCATTGGCCTAATTAGAATTTGCTGGTTTTTGATTATCCATGCCTACATTAACCTATTAGTTAATTACTCACTAATCACGTCTTAATTATCATCTAATCACTTTGTTAATGATGTTGATTCTAGCATTTGATCCACCATAGCTCATCACATTGCTGTAGTTTTAACATGGTATCAGAGCCAAGAATAGAATCCATCAAGTTTATGAGCCTATTATCAGGTTAATTAGGATTAGTAGATAATTAGAAAATAAATAATTTTTTAGTTATTTTCAAGAAGCTTTCTGTACCCCCCCAGCTAGTGGAGGAGCTCCCTCTCCTTGTAGGCTCAACCATTGCCCAAACCCTTCTAGCCCAACATAGCCAACTCATTTGTGCTCCAGCCAGTCAAATCTTGTGTTTCTTGGCTTAATCCTCTACTAGACTAATTGCTATTGATGGCCTTCACTACTAGAGGTTTAGGGCATACCGACGTTAGAATACCGACGCAAATGTCGAACGTCGGTATGCCCGTCGTAAACTTGGAGGCGAAAAGTCGGGCGGGCAATTTTCAAAATTTCATATACCGACACGTATACCGACGCGTATGCCGACGAATATACCGATGAATATACCGACGCTCGTAAGTTTTTTACAGCCGAGAACCTATTGTTCTCTGTTTTGCGTGGCGTTGAACTGCATCCAGAGAAGGTATGCGTCCGTCCATCTCGTTCAAGCTTTCGTCTTTTTACATTCAACCCACTCTTGTTGTTGTTGTGTGTTTTTCTCCTCTTCTCCTTCTCTACTTTAACTTATCCTCTTGCTTTTACTAATATGCTCTTGCTTTTGCTTTTTAGGATATAGGGCGTTTAGGGTTTTGTGATTTTTTTGGCTCTCTATGCATGTTGAGAGCTCTCTATGTATGCATAGATCTCCTAATGCATGCATAGAGATTTTAGGGTTTTGTATTACTTGTGTATTAGTTCTTATTCTTATGTTTAATTTACTAATTACTTTGTTTAATATTTTATTTTGCAGGTCTTTCACCAATCTTTCACCAATCCTCTCCTTCAGCTTCGCAAAAAAGAGGTAGTCCCTCTTTCGATTTTCCTTGTTTATGCTTTTTTCTACGTATTATTGTACCCTTGGGTGCCAGGTTTAGGGTTAGTTTAGGATTCTTGCAAGCTTATACATAGGATTATTGCAAGATCTATGCATAAAACCTATCATAAGCTTGCAATCTCTATGCATAGCCTTCTTGCAAGCTTTATGCATAAGCTCTATGCATAGGCTTGAATGCATAGAGCTTGCGAGCTTATAAAATCTCTATGCATAAGCTCTATGCATAGGCTTTATGCATAGAGTTTGCAAGCTTATAAAATCTCTATGCATAGGTTTCTTGAAAGCTTGCATGGACATTATACATAGATCTTGCATAGCCTTCTTTCAAGATCTTTGCATAGCCTTCTTGTTGAAAGCTCTATGCATAGCCTTCTTGTAAGCTTAATGCATAAGCTCTACGTATAGGCTTTATACATAGAGATTGTAAGATTATGAAAGCTCTATACATAGGGCTTGTAAGCTTATGCAAGATCTATACATAGAGTTTATGTATAGAGCTATATGAATCTAGTTGAATGCATGAATTAAGATCTATGCATAAAGCTTAATACATAATGTTTTATGTATAAATCTTATGGATGAGCTTTATGCATAAGGCTTCATGCGTTATGTTTTTATGCATAAAGCTTTTTTTGATGTAGAGTGCCTTGCATGGATGGAGAGCAAAAGCTTTTTATACTCTCTTATACATATAACATATATTTCTTATGCTCTGTTTTTCTATGCATAAGGTATTCTCTTTATTCATAGAGTTTATATATGTTATCAAGGTAAGATCTCTTATCCATGTAAGACAAGATCATGTTTATTACACCCTAGGGTGATGGGTTTAAGGGTTAGCATAGTGCATAAGGCTTATAGCATAGAGCTTATGCATAAGACTTATACATAAGGCTTATGCATAGAGCTTATGCATAAGACTTATACATAAGGCTTATGCATAGAGCTTATGCATAAGTCTTGCAGCCTTATTATGCAATCTTCTGCCATGGTTAGCAATAAAGAAAGGTCATTTGTTGCTCTCATTAATAGTTCCAGGAAAGTACAAGGTGAAGAACATGGATGTATATTTGGCACCACTTATTGATGAGTTACGCACCTTGTGGAACGGAATTAAAGTGAAGGACATGTCCAAGCAATAGAGTGGCCAAAGACTTGCAACTGTGCAAGGTATTCTCATGTGGACAATGCATGATTGGCCTGGCTATGGAGAATGCTCAGGTTTGTCTATATCAGGTTACAATGCATGTCTTGTATGTGGTCCTCGACTTGATTCAAGATACTCAAAAGCATTACGAAAGAATGTCTACCATTGACATGTTAGGTATCTTCCAGAAAATCATGAATTGCGGGATGGTAATCTAGGAAGACCTCCTCCAAGTGCACTGAAGGCAAGCGATTGGAAGATCAAATGGGAGGAATGTGGCAACTTGGCATATCCTGGGATGAAGAGGCTCTCTATCTTTCACCAACTCCCCTATTGGGGTGATCTCCTTATAAACCGTTTGCTTGACCCGATGCATATTTTCAAGAATGTAGCTGACATTCTGTGGAAGACCATGACAGGAAAAAAGGAGACTAAAGGCCAAAGGGACGACTTGGAAGAGATAGGTTGCATGCAAGAGTTGTGGACTCGCACTAGACCCAATGGAAAGGTGCTACTTCCAAGAGCCCCATGGGTTTTTAGTAAGATGGAGGAACAACAAGTGAAGAGGACAATTTCAGAGTTTCGGACTACTACAGGTTGTATGCATTGCTTGAAAAGTGCATTTACAAAGGATGATGATCTTAGTGGCCTCAAGAGTCATGATTGGCACAAGTTTCTACAATTTGTGCTACCCATAGCAATAAAAGATTGCCTCACTGAAGACATTAGAGCTACTATCTATAAGATTAGCACATTGGTGCGCTGGATTTCTTCAAAAGAGATAAAGAGAGATACTTTGGAGACAGCGCGTTTAAACTCCATAGAGGCAGTCTGCATGGTAGAGAAGTTTTTCCCTATAAGTTTATTAACAATCTGTTACCATATTATAGTAGTGATGTGTGTGAACACACTTAGGACCGCCGGGGCACTTTTTCCCTCACTAGGAGGTTTTTTCCCCCGTGCATTGTATATACGCCCATTATCTTCTAGGGCTTGTTATCTTTCATTTTTGGCACTCATAATACACTACTGTGTTGTGCTCAAGCTTCCTCATCTTCTTGAAGTTGTGTGTGCATTCCTGCAACCCTAATTCCAACAATTGGTATCAGAGCAGGCTTCCTTCTCCCGGGCAGCATCACCGGCACCTGCCGCTTCATCTCCTCCGATTGCAACGAGGTTTCACGAGCGTCTGCAGGTTAGTATATGCCGTGGGAGAGCCCGTAGGGCTTGGTCGTTTCAGAATTTTGATCTGAAGTCATTTCGCCCTCCGTTTTTGCATTCCAAGTACTGCGCAGGCAAAATCGTCCTACTGTGCAGATTTTCTGTCAAGATTAAAATCTGCAGGACAGGTGCCCATTCGTCTGTTTTGGGCTGTGCTATATAGCACAGGTCGATTTTATACAGGTTTACCTCTTGCAGACAGCATTTACATCTAGTAGTACAGTCATTGGCCATGGCTGACAACAATGATGTATTCCGCATGTTGGCTGCTGAGGATAAGTTGGATGGCACCAACTATCCATTGTGGGCATATATGATGCGACATGTATTGGTAGCAAAGGGGTTATGGAATATTGTGCAGGGTATTGATGCACGTCCTATTGTGGCTGGAAATGCTGCAAACACATCAGAAACAGGTACTGTTGATGATGGTGCAGGCACAAGTGCTGTAGCAGCTGTTCGAGAACCACCACTTTCAGCAGAGCAGATTCGTTGGGATGGTAGAGATGCGCAGGCTCATGCCTTGATTGCGCTGTCTGTCAAACGTACCATTATCCCACATATTCGCTCCTGCAGGACTTCTAAGGATGCTTGGGATGTACTTGCCACATTGTATCAGGCAAGAAATGAGGCTCGTGTTGCTTACCTCCGAAAACAGTTGGAGAATGAGCATATGAACGAAGGTGATTCTATGGATAGCTTTTTGACAAAGATCAAGGATTTCAAAGAGCAGCTCATTTCTGCAGATGAAATCCTGTCAGACAGTTCACTTGTGCAGACTGTTTTGAATGGTCTACCAGATTCTTATCAGGGTTTTGCTTCCACTCTTCGCTTGATGATGAAAGGCAATCCCAATGCCTTATCATTTGAGGAGTTAGTTTCTGTTTTGCTGCAAGAAGACCAGTCAAGGCAAAACAGGAATAATATGCGTGTCGCAGATCAAGCTTTCGGTGCTAGTCAGAGAAGCGGGAAAGGTAAAGCTGGCTTTTCTTCTAGTAAGCAGAAATCTGCAAATGCTGCGCAACCAAAGAAGGAAGACAAAGATGAGAAGAAGGGTGACAAACAGAAGACATTTTGTAAGTACTGTAAGGGAAATGATCATGTCATCAAAGCGTGTCCTAAGCTGGCTGCGAAAGAGGCTAAGAAGAAAGAGGCTGGTATGGCTGTTGCAGATGCCTCTCCTTCTAACAATGAATCTGCTAATGTTGTGCTAGATACAGAATGGGCATTCAATGCGCAGTGCAGTTATGACCCATCTTTGCATGACACATGTATGTCTGCAGTAGATTCAGATGTATGGTACTTTGACAGTGGTGCCACTAAGCATATCACCTCGCAGCGCAGTTTATTCACTTTCCTTGAGTCTGCTCCCACAGGGAATACTGTCACTTGTGCCAATAACTCCTCTTATCCCGTTAAAGGAGTTGGACAGATTGTGCTGAATGTTGCAAATGGCAACACCTTTACACTTTTTGATGCATTGTATGTGCCAGGGATCAAAAAGAATCTGCTGTCAGTCTCCGCATTTGCCAAAACAGGTTTGGTTGTAAAATTTGTGGATGACAGATGTACTGTTCATGATCTCTCTTGTGGTGACATCATTGTAGCATCTGGTTCACTATGTCGAGGGCTGTATAAGCTCAATATGGATGGCAAATGTGTAGAGGATTCAGCATGTGCTATTATGGATACGCAGGCTATTTCAAATGCAAAACTGTGGCATGCACGTTTTGGTCATCTGAATTTTGCAAGTTTGCTGCGCCTGCAGAAATCTGAAATGGTGTCTTCTTTGCCTAAGCTTGAGGCACCTGTCAAGCATGTTTGTGAGGGCTGCATATTGGGTAAAATGCAGCGTGCTTCCTTTCCCAAAGATGGATCAGTGAGAGCTGAACGCAGATTGCAGCTTGTTCACAGTGATGTTTGTGGACCCATGCAAACTCCATCATTTGGAAACTACCTTTACTTCGTGACTTTCATTGATGATTTTACCAGGCATGCATGGGTATATCCTTTGAAGGCAAAGTCCGAAGTGTTTTTGTGCTTCAAACAGTTTTTGGTTATGGCTGAAAATGTGTCAGAAAGTAAGATGGGCACCCTCCGTTCAGATCGAGGGGGGGAGTATATGTCTTCAGAATTTAATGCATTTCTGGCTGAGCGTGGGATAAAACACCAATGTACAGTGCCGTATACACCACAGCAAAATGGTGTGGCTGAGAGAAAAAACAGGTCTCTCATGGAAATGGCAAGATGTATGGTTAAGAGTCAAAGTCTACCACATGGTTTTTGGCTTGAGGCTGTCATGTGTGCCACTTATGTACTAAACAGGTGTCCCACCAAAGCATTACAGGTTGTCACTCCATATGAGGCTTGGCATGGCCGCAAGCCATCTGTTGGCCATTTACGTGTTTTTGGTTGCCTGGCATATGCATTAGTGCCTGTGCAACATCGCAGAAAATTGGATGACAAAGCTGTCAAATGTATTTTTGTTGGATATAGTGCTGAGAGCAAAGGCTATCGTTTGTATCATCCACAGACAAAGCGCATTTTGGTTAGCCGTGATGTTGTATTTGTGGAAGATGCAGTTCAGCCCTTGGTTTCATGTACTAAGGAGACAGATATCAGCTCACGTGATGTCTATGATACATTGTTGCCTCTTTTCAGTGGTGCACAGTCAAGTGCAATACCTCATGAGGCAGTTTTTCAGCCTATGCAGGTTTTAAATGATGGCACAGATCAGCCTATATCTGATGCAGATGTGCATGATGCACTTGAGGATGAGAGACAAGAGATTGAGGGCTCTAGGAATATGCCTAGATGGCTGGTGCAGACTTTGCGTAACAGCAAGTTGGATGCCCCTTTGTCTAGTCGCACTCGTTCTGGCTCTCATGGTGCCTCTTATGCGTCAGATTGTTATGCATTGGCTGTTTCTAGTATGTGCGATGAAAGTGAGCCTGTTTCATTTGATGAGGCACAAAGTTCAGAAAATTGGATGGCTGCTATGCAAGCAGAATACGATGCTATTATGAAGAATGGTACATGGTCTTTATGTGACTTGCCTCCTGGCAAGAAGGCCATTGGCACTAAGTGGGTATACAAATTGAAGCGTAAGCCTGATGGCACAGTGGATCGCCATAAGGCTAGGCTTGTTGCAAAAGATTATGCTCAAGAGAAGGGCATTGATTTTGATGAGACTTTTGCTCCCACATGTCGTATGACCACTGTTCGTAGCATCTGTGCATTAGCAGCTCATAATGGTTGGAATGTACATCAGCTGGACATAAAGACTGCGTTCTTAAATGGAGATTTGCATGAGGAGGTGTATGTATCGCAGCCTCGTGGTTTTGTTCAAAGAGGGCAGGAAAACAAAGTGTGCAGGTTAAAAAAGGCTTTATATGGTTTAAAGCAAGCTCCACGAGCTTGGTATGAAAAAATACATGCATATTTGACTGCACATGGGTTTCAGAATAGTCCAACAGAAAGCACTTTGTATGTTAAACGTGTGGATGGTGTACATCTAATCATTGCTCTCTATGTCGATGACATGCTGCTCACAGGACCAAATGAGAGTCATATTGCTGATTTTAAGGCTGATTTGAATGCCTCTTTTGAGATGTCAGATTTGGGGCATTTGCATCATTATTTGGGGATACAATTTAAGCAGTGTGATGGAGGAATTGCTTTGTGTCAGACAAAGTATATTGAAACATTGTTGCGGAGATTTGGCCTTGAAGACTGCAAGCCTATTGCTACTCCAATGGAGACAGGTTTGAAGTTGAGTCTTCATGATGCTGGAGATCATTTTGATGTCACACTCTATCAGACAGCTGTTGGTTGCCTCATTTATGTATGCATTACGAGGCCAGACATTCAGTTTGCAGTCTCACAGGTGAGCAGATTTATGCATAGCCCAGGCATTAAGCATTGGCAGGCAGTGAAGCGTATCTTTCGCTATTTGAGTGGTACTCGGCATCTTGGGTTGTTTTATCCCAAGGGGGGATCATTGCCGCCAGATTTACATGTTTTTTCAGATTCTGACTGGGCTGGTTGTTATGACACACGCGTGTCCACGAGTGGTTTTTGCTTCATGCTTGGAAGCTCATGCATATCATGGTTGAGCAAGAAGCAGCCTACTGTGGCCACTTCTAGTTGTGAAGCTGAGTACAGGGCAGCTTTCACAGCTACGGTTGAGTGTGTGTGGCTCAGACGCCTTATGGCTGATTTGGGTGTTGGGCAGCCATCTGCCACCACCATCTTCACTGACAGTCAGAGCGCATTGGCAGTTGCGCGGAACCCAGTGTTCCATGCTCGTACGAAGCACATTGAGGTGCACTACCATTATGTCAGGGAGAGACTCTCTGCAGGAGAGATCAGTTTGGCTTATGTGCCAACGCAGGATAACCTTGCAGACCTTTTCACAAAGGCTCTGCCTCGTGAGAAGTTCGAAGCTTTTCGCAAAGCTTTGGGCTTACTCCCTTTTGTGGATTCGTCCACATAGCTAGACACTTCCCTATACATGAGTGCTAGCTCTTGTTCACCGCATCACTCCAGGGGGGATTTGTTACCATATTATAGTAGTGATGTGTGTGAACACACTTAGGACCGCCGGGGCACTTTTTCCCTCACTAGGAGGTTTTTTCCCCCGTGCATTGTATATACGCCCATTATCTTCTAGGGCTTGTTATCTTTCATTTTTGGCACTCATAATACACTACTGTGTTGTGCTCAAGCTTCCTCATCTTCTTGAAGTTGTGTGTGCATTCCTGCAACCCTAATTCCAACACAATCCAGATGCATCTGCTAGTTCATGTTGTAGATGAGGTTGCAGTTGCTAGAACAGTCCATTCAAGATGGATGTTCTTTTTGGAGAGGTTTATGAAGACATTAAAGGGATTTGTTCGCCAAATGGCTCACCCGGAGGGTAGTATGTCAGAAGGGTGGCTGATACAAGAGTCCCTTGTTTACATCACTGAATATTTAAGTTCTTCAGATCTAGAGATACCTCGACTATGGTCTCAAGAGTCTAACAGGCGAGTCATTGGTGAGGAACCTCAAGGCCAAGGCATTAAGAGAAAGATGGATAACAATTTGAGGAAAAAAATCAACAAATTTTGCATCTTGAACTCTCATGTAATGGAGAAGTGGATTGAGACATATGAAGCTCTCAAGCGACAGCGAGTACAAGATCGTTTAAGTTTCAGAAGGAATCGTACTACAAGAAATCTCCAATATCCAAAAGGTATGCAAGCTCTTCCGGACTTTCCCACAGGTAGATGGCTAGAAGCTACAATTTTAGAAGCCAAACGTGCTGGTTTAACTATAACAGAGGAGGAGGAGGAGCTTACAAAAGGATGGGGTTGGCATGTAAGTGTTTAAGTTCTACATGTCTCTCTTTTTTTTCTCTACATGTCAGTTTTTGTTTGTCCATCAACAATCTTTATGTGCTATTTGTAGTATCAGAAATATGGGGCGTTTTGATCACATGGACGTCATTTTTTAGTAGAACGAATAGACCAAAGAAGAGCAACCTTTGATTGTGGTGTCACAGCACAGTTTGTTCAAGAAAGTCGTGCAAGTGCAAGTGATGATAACACAATTATTGGAATGCTTGATTACTTTGGAACCATTCAAGACATATTAAAGGTTGGCTTCAGAAGTTTTGAGTTGTTTATCTTTGATGTGAAGTGGTTCAAGGTAATCACAAATGGGCCACATGCAACTGTACGTAGAGACAAGAGTGGCCTCATCCAAGTGGACTCCACAAAGGTATGGACCGATCAGCAAGATACTTTTGTGCACCCAGAGCATTGTGAGCAGGTTGTCTTTAAAGCTTTAAAGCGGATCCAAAAGATCCACGCTGGCTATTTGTGGTTCAAGTCGCCCCCCATAGTAAGCAAATTTTTGAAGAATTTGAGCTACAAGGGTGATGTGGATTCACAGGGTGGTGGGGAGCAGCAAGAACAAGCCGATATCAACAATGAAGAGGAGCAAGCAAATGAAGAGGAGCAACTAGAGCAAGATCCAAATGAAGAGGTGCAAACCAATGAAGCTGGAAAACATGTTGAGGAAGAAGACATAGATGATGAGGACATCCTTCATCAAGGGACTTTTAATGATGAGGATGCTGAAATGTACATAGACATAGATCTCTTTGGGGCTACTGATCTTAATGAGGATGATAGAATAGATAATGATTTTTAAAATAATGTATCTTAATGATTATGCAAATAGTTATGACAGATTTGTAATGATTTTATGACATTGAAGGTGCAAAGTGATATGGTTTACCATTGTTGTTTAGGAAAGTTAATGTTTGTCATATGGTCCTTTCATTGTTTACCATTGTTAATGTTTACCGTCATAATCACTAGTGCAGGTGCAAATTGATATGATTTCACCATTGTTGTTTATCATTGTTAATGTTTGTCATATGGTTCTTTCATTGTTTACCGTGTAATTTTCATTTCGCACAAGTTTGTCATATGGTTTTTTGTCCAACAGGCCATGGGTGATGACTCACCACGACTACAGTCTTGATTTCTCATTTAACCCTACACCGCAGGGCATGAGTCCCCAGCAGTTATATGGTTTTCTCTCGTCCATGACTCCAGAGCAGAGAGCCATGGCTCAGAGTTATTGGGGTTCTGGAGCAAGGACATATGCCTCACCATCTGGCTTCACGATGCCAGTTCCCACACCCGTAGGTACGACAGCAGCTCTCACACCTCATACCACACAGCCTTCCACTCCTCTTACAGCTCAATCTACCACCTCTTCACATAGACGTCGCTCACGTAGTAGGTCTTCAGGGGGAGGTTGTTGTGGTGGTAGTGCCACAGATGCTGTGACACCACCACCACGTGAAGCATCGTCCTTCGCTCTCATCTGTTGATAGCACACCCATAGGTTCACCTTCCACTCCCTGGGATGCACATGACCATTACAACAGCAAGATATACACAATTAGGGATGGAGCACCAATAATGAATAGTGCAGGGAAGGCAATGAAGACACGAATTCGACAATTGTGCACTATACAATTTCACAACTCTGTCATGACTAAATGGGATCAGCAAGATAAGGAGAAGAAAAATTACATAAATACAAAGATAAAGCAAGAGTTTCAGCCATTTGACCCTATGAATGTCATCTCTAATGAGTGGATACAGTATACATCTTGCATTTTGATGGGGCATCGTAGGTCAGAGGCGAGGGATGCATTTAGAGAGGGGACAGAGAAACCTGTTTGGCTAGATGACAGGGAGTGGGAAGCCATTGCTCAGGAGCTCACAGAGACACCAGAGAGGTTTCAACAACAAAGAGAGGCGGCAAGGGCAAGACTCCAAACAGTAGGGGCTTCTCATCTTGGGAGTGGTGGTTACAAAATCATGCGCCATGAATTCGTAAGTATTTGTAACAATTTTATTTATCTAAATGTATATATGTGGGCTAAATGTTGATTTCTAAAAGTTGTAATTGTTAATCGTTTGTGTAGGAGTTGGCCACCATGAATCGCCCACCAACGCGAGAAGAGAAGTACGCTCACAAACATGGCCTTGTGGCCTTATTTGAGATGCTTGAAGAAGAAGGAGAGACCGTCAATTGGGAGGCATTATCATAATGTAAGATGAACTTCAAACTATATTTTAGACAGAATGGTGCTGTCTGTTTACTGCTGTTGATTCCTGTTCATTGCAGGTAGCCAGGCAATAGCCAGGCAACACCATTCTGTCTAAAAAAAATCTGCTATAGCGTCGGTATATTCCCCGGTATAGGTACTGGTACAGGCGTCGGTATAGTTGCCGGTATATGTGCCGGTATAGACGCCAGTATACTCGTCGGTATAGGCGCCGGTGTAACGTCGGTATACACACCGGTATACTCCCCGGTATACGTGTCGATACAGGTGTCGATATAGACGCCGGTATACTCGTTGATATAGGCGCCGGTGTAACGTCGGTATAGACACCGGTATAGGCACCGGTATTAATCCCCGACGCTTATACCGATGTCGTCGTCGTTCCAGCGCAGATATCAGCGTTCATACCGATGACGAGGCTTTTTTAGACCGACGAATACCGACGCCAATGATTAATTAGTGGTAATCACTATATTTTGGTACAATTGAGGGTTCCAATTAACCATTAGGCATCTGATACACATCCCTATAACTTCAGATTGCAATTCGGAGATAGTTTGATACTCCAACCATTCCGTATAAATTGGTTACCCTTGATTTAATGTAATTTCTAGAAAAATTATGCTGATAGATTTGTGGTAATCACATTTAAACCTTGGTTAATGCCTGAAAATCACACTCAAATTCAAGATTATACGGCCAGAGTTGCATTTGGGAATGTGCATAAGAATGAATGCTATATGCATTATGTATTGGGCACATTATATCAGTGTAAAAATGGGATCAGACACTGCCCTTGTCCAGAATAAGGCAAGAGGTAAGACCTTCCGCATAGATTTGGGTTTGCATTACATAATGATACAAGATAAACATCAAAAGCCCAAAAGAACTGTCAACAAAACATTTAAACATGTTGCTCACATGGAGCAAGAAGAACTGACGAACAAGCTCATGGCCCCAGCCATGAAACAAGAAGAACATCTCTTTCCAAGAAGAGGATCCACACCAAGAAGAAAAGCTAGAGGAAGCATTGAAGGAAGACATGGACAATAGAAGAGAAGATGCCACAACAAGAACACTAAAAGAAGAGACGGACGCGTGGAGAGAAGCTGCCACCATGACAAGAAGACTGGAGACAAGAGAAGATGTGAGGCTCCAAAGAGTGAGAAGCCATGTGAAAATCTCACAGAGAGAGAGAGAGAGACCCCACAACCTAATGTAACCTGCCCCAACAAAGTAAAACCACCTCTGAGCCACCGATGATGTAGGCCACATGGTAGATGTATGTGTGAGCACTTTAGTCAAGGTCGCAGGCACTTGTAGTAGCCTTGGACACATAGAGAGAGAAAGTGTCAAGGAGTATGAGTTTAGGGACTTGAGGCACTAGTCGCGGACTATCAAGTAAGAGAGAAACTTGGTACAGGGTCCAGGTGTGCTAAGTTCACTTGAGGGGAGGTGTGCTAGGCACTGGTCGCGGACTATCAAGTAAAAGGGAAACTTGGTATAGAGTCCAGATGTGCTAGAGTATTCACTTGAGGGGAGGTGATGAAATATACAAGTGAATAGGGTCTGTGCGGGAACAAGCCCTTGGTTAGAGGCTGTAAAAGAGAATCTGTAAATGTGAGAGAACCTGTGAAAAGTTGAGAAGAATCTACTGGGAGAGAATAAAGGGTAGCATGAGAAGATTTAGGAAGTGTGGAGATATTCTGGGAGAGGTGGAGAGAATAAAGCAAAAGAGGTGGAGTGAAACAAGGAGAAATCAGTGGGATTAGATGCTTGGATGTAAACTCTATAAATTGAGGCATTGGCCTAATGAGAATTTGCTGGTTTTTGATTATCCATGCCTATATTAAGCTATTAGTTAATTACTCACTAATTATATCTTAATTATCATCTAATAACTTTGTTAATGATGTTGATTCTAACATTTGATCCACCATAGCTCATCACATTGCTAAAATTTTAACAAGCTTCAGAAGCTAGGCAGAAAACCTTGATGGCTCGCACAAGTCTCTGTAGATTTCCCTCCTTTGGTGAGAGGTAGCCGGTGGTATCATCTGCAAACTCAAAGTCTATAAGCTCCTCCAGTGAGAGCGGATGGGGAGATGAAGACCCTGCAGCCCGGTCCCCTGGGCAGCCAAGAAACTACTCACCAGCTCAGGTACAAAGAGGAAAAGGAAGGGGGCGAGACGGCACCCCTTACGGACTGATTGGGTAATCCGGAACCCATCCTTTTGGCACCCTGAATGAGGACCTGATTGGGGACGACAGAGTAAGGCACAAAGTCTCCCCGATCCATATGGCCGGGAATCCCATCCAAAGTATGGTGCCCTCCAAGAAAATCCCAATTCACTCTATCACGGCTTTCACAAAGTCTAGGAGTAGCATTGCCATATCCTCTTGGCAAAAGCGGGCCATGGCAATAGGTGAAGATGTTATCCAAGATGCTCCTATCCTGGATGAAACCTATTTGTGTGCCATGAATTAGATCTGCGAGATGAGGCTGCAGGCAGCAGTTTATGGCTTTGGCGAGGATTTTGGTGCGACTATAGAACCTGTAAACGGCCACCACCCTCCTTGGGAATCAAGTGAATGAGCCCCTCTGGCATGAGGTCAGTGATCATGATCTCATTAACGGCAGCCCGAAAGCCTCCATGAGGTCCCGCTGACAAAGGAAGAGGAAAACCGGGAGTCCATCTGCTCTGGGGCACTTGCCACTAGGCAAGTCCTGGAGGGGGTGACTCCGCTCCTCAGTCGAGAGGGGGGAACTCAGAAATCTCTGCAATCTGGGGGAGACCACCTTAGTCTAGATGGGGGGCGAGCTTGAAAACCACAGCAGAGACCGGGGGAGAGCTTCCCAAGCATGTGGGGTGTGGCGTGTGTTTGAATAAATATACTGCGGAGGGAAGGGTTTTTACCAAGTTACAGTGTTTAAGTGCATGGCCAAATGCGAACCAAGTGATCGCATTCGGCCCTCCATAGGTCCACTCTTCTCTAGCCCTGTTGGGGCTCCATCTCTCGCAATGAAGATAGCGGTATGCTGGCATCAGAGGAGAAGGGACTGTCACTGCCACATGTACGAAAACGAACAAGACAACCTCTAGGCTCGAAGAGTCCAGAGCTCTGTCCTGCTTCCGGAGGCATGAGGAAGCCAGGGGCCAGAAGTGGGTGACAATATCAACGCGTCTCCCGAATGCGGAGAGGGCCGCGACTGCCTGAGTGTGGATGGTGGAGGATGCCATATCACAGTCCCACTCGCTGCCTGGGCCACTATCTGGGCTGGCCGCTCGGGTGTGATGGAAACTCACGCGCAGACGCGGAGGGGAAAAAGAAATTGTGGATTTCCGTGTATCTCGTTTGCACTAGACAAATAGCCTTACATTCATTCTATCTTTAACAGGAGTTTTATTCAATTCTTAGAAATGCCAAAGACAAGTTATATTGAGGTGTACCTTTTGAAGAGCCACCATAATGTTACTTGGCACTGTCCCTTATTTTTGTGATGTTTCACTCTACTCTTAGATGATGCTGGGTGAGGTGGGCTCAAAATCTTTCAACTCCTGTTTGTGTATGTAGAGGAGGTTACTCACTTCGACAGCTTACCATTGGTGACAATTTTATTTCGGGAGTGTGTATATGCAAAGTTGCTCCCAAGCTAGCCTCCATCTCACAAGTTTGGACACGTGCAATTCCTTCTCAAAACCACCCATAGAAGCTTTTGGCTTGCATTGTTAACCTCTCACTCATCTCAGTGCACTTTCAAGGTGTAATGAAGAATGCCTAGCCAGTGCTCAGCACATGCAACAGTTGGAGTATCTTTCAGTGAGACAGAAGTCTAGGAATGTTCTTGAAGAAAGGCATGTTAGCCATAACAAGAAGTTGCAAAAACTTGAAGGTCTTGGATTTTGAGAGTTGGCTTAAATTTGAGTTGATTGAACTACTCTGTTTTACAATCAAGAACCCTAATGAGAAGACTATAGCACACGTCTCTTATCTTTGTTGAAGGAAGAAAATTATTCATGGAAGTAGATGTAGGCATGAAAATGTTGCTTGAGGACATGTTTTCAATTTCAGGTAATCACATGCTTACACGTAGTTGTAATGGATGTTTGGAGACTTTGGAGGCCACCCTAAACTAGCAGTTGGGCACCACCCATACCATCATATTTGTGTATGAATGGTGTTTGTGTCTTTGATTCATCTATTTTTTCACATTATCCTACCATTGTATCTAGTTATGTGGGTTTTCCGGGGGACCAAGTTAAGCTAGGCAATAATGCTAAGTAACTGGAATATCTCACCATTGATTTTTGATTTGGACTGATTTTAAAAGTCTATATCAATCCTAATCATATCAAGCCTCTGGCCAATAATTACTTTTGCGTTCCCTATAGTTGCTCTACCTTCACAGAGTTTGAAAATTGGTCCTTTCCTTTTTCTATCTAGATGTCTCTCATGAGCCTTCATGCAACCATCATAATTGTGGGCGTCATAATGCAATATAGCTTTTGATTCTATTGGTGCCTTTATAGATATGAAAGGGAAATACTAGCAAATACTAAAGCTCCCACCTACCCAAGTATATCTTGATTGGTACACTTAAGTATCAAGTATAATGTTGATTTACCTATTTTTATAGAGAGTTATTAGGATTGGTAACTTAGCCACCTATTTTTTTTAGAGAGTTATTAGAATTAGGCTACATTCTAGAGTGAGGTGTTATCTCCATAAGGTCCACACATGGGATTGGTACAATTTTCTCTTGAATACACTATTTAGATGCTATAGGGAGCAAATGGGCATCCAAATGCTTCACACATGGGATTGGTACAATTTTCTCTTGAATACCCTATTTAGATGCTATAGGAAGCAAATGGGCATCCAATCGGTTCTAGAGATCTTGGGAAATATGGTAAGCCCATCGGTTTTATGTGAGTCACATTATTGGGTGTGGAACGATCATATTGACCTAGTTTACACCTAGATTATTGCGGAGGGCAAGGTAGGCCAGGCATGGTTCACGTAGGCTATCCATGTAGTCACACTCTAGTCCATCCTTACTAGTTTTTTAACTTACTGTGTATTTCACACTAGATTCTACTAGCATAAAATCTCCCATCTCAACAGTTCTACACCAGCCATTAAAGCTCCCTGCACATGAGCACATGGGTCTACAATCCTACTCTTTTTGAGGATTTCACACAATGCATCCATTTACAGTAACATTATTTTTGTCCAAAGTAATCAGAGCAGCTCAAGAGAGACAAGATTGGATATATTAATTCTTTAGTCAATATCTCATGTAACCACAACTTGAATTCCATGACCTTACGCTTTCTCACTAATAGGGAGATCCAAACAATATCGAATTACATGAAATAAGGTCAATATGATGGTCCTTGCATTTCAAAATAGGAAGCACTAAAGGGATTTTGTCTCTTAAGGGGTGTCCATAAAGAGCCATGAGTTGCTATTATGCCTTTTAGAGCTCATCCAATGCCTTAGATGCATAAATTTTAACATTAAAATTGTAACATTATCTACCTTTTATTGTGTCATCTACTTCCTTTGAATGAACATTAAAAAGAGGTGGTGTGAGAACAACCGCTTCCTAGAAACCTCTATCCCCCCTTAACCTAAAGCGAGCCAAAGAATGAGCTTCCCTCACTCTAGGTAAGCCATCCATTGACGATCAAAATGATGAACACCAGATCCAACTATGCCACCTTGTGAATGTACAACTCATGGAATGTGTTCTTAAATCTCTTCTTCTTACCAAGCATAGACATGGCCCCGATAAGTCCACTCCTTTCCACTAGTGGTTGCACCTTTAACCAATCCACCAAGCAGTTATGCATGATATCTTGTAAGGAACAACCATGAATACCCAAAAATATCTCTTGTATTGTGCAAGCACAACTAAAATACAATTTGATGTAGTTAAAAATGGGCAATTGCAATACCTTATAAGATGGGAGTGCGGGGAATTCGAGCTACTAAAGTTGTAATCTCTAGACTTGCCTAGACACTCTAGCTCATGATATGTTTTCTCCTCACCCTTGCTAATATGCTCCTATGATTCTTTGGTCCAAAACCTCTTGGCATGAGCCTACTTGAGAGAGAGATGATGAAGTAAGGATTTCCTAGTAGTCTTTCCCTCAATATCTTAAGCCTGGATTTCCCTTACTTGTCCCCACCTTCTTGCTCTTGCGAAGCTATTACTATGCACTACTGTCCTTAAGACCTTTTCATGTCTGAAGTGGTGTTGCCAAGAAATCCTATAAATCTTCTGAAGTATAAACAACTTCTTTCTCAAAGAAGCCGGGTATGTTGTTACCTACTTGCCCTATTGTTGATCCCCAAAACCTTGCATTGTCTCTTTAATCTATGTTGATGGTTCAATGGTGTGAACTACTTGAAGATGGTTTGATGTCATCCATCTAAATTACAAAATAAATAAATCTTCACGAAGACTCCACAAAAAAGTGACTTGAGCTGATGTCTAAAAGTATAAAGCTCAAACGCCTCATATCCACATGCTAATGGAGAAAGATGCAAAGATACAATACCTAAGCTCCTCAAAAGCTGCAGCTCAGTACAATTTAACTCTGACATGAGAACTTCTTCACGCATTTAGCTGGAATAGCAGCAAGTCATATCTATTGGGATGCTTATAATCTCCAAGTGCAGAGCTTATGGAAGATAGCTGGGTGGAAAACAAATCCAAAACTAGTAGGTTATGAGCCAACAAGGGTGATAGATGCACCAACGCGGTGAGTTCATGACACATGCTAAGTTACAACCTCCTCAACAAGGAGAGCGCAAAGCTAAAATGGGTTATATGGGAATAAGTGCCTCTTTTGCATGATTGAATTTCAACTAATTGACCAATTAAAAGAAGCTTTATAAATACAAAACCATGAGAAATCCATTCGACCAAAGAACTTGCATATAGAAGCGTATATGTATGAATGAGACTTCCACATCTTAGAGAAAAATAAAACCTCAAAAGACTACTATGCCCCTGTGGAAGCACCTTCTCCTCCACTCCTCCTCTGGTCGCCATCCTATTTTCTAGGTTCCCTCTGCTATATTCCTTCGTTGCAGGCTGATTTGTTTTGCGATTGAGGGTTTTCCTTGGCTTCACCACTCAGAAGGACTTTATGGCATCCTCAGTGTTGTCCCCATTTAAGGCCACTCTCATCGCAATTTCCTTCTCAGGCAAGGAACATCTATTATTTTTAGGCAATGGGTACATCATAGGTCAAGTTTTCCTCACACACCATTGCCGAGAAGTAACTGTCACACTGAGCCCGCTCTAGCAGTGTGGAGCTTCCAATTCTACTTCCACTGTAGAAGCATGTTTTTTTCTCGGATTTGGAATCATTGGAGTAATGAATGCAAATAATCCAAGGGGATCCCCACTGGCTTGCGACCCCAGTGAAGAAAGCCATAGGGGGGAATCCAAAACCTTGCCCAAAGAGCACCCCAACGTAGGGAGAAGCAAGTGGTACTCTTTGGGGCCGCCAGGGAAGCATACCATCATTGAGAAGTCCATTGTTGCCCGGCTTCTCTACGTGCCCCAAGAGGTGACACCTTAGGAGTCCCACCCCCCTGCTCGGGAAGCTCGGCGTCACCATGTTGAAATATATGATGTGCAAGTGATAAAGGGTGAGAGAAAGAGGTCATGTAGGTGTGAACACACCCCAAATAAAGTGGGTGTGTGGGTGGAAAAGGGATCTAGGGTTGGCCCCCAGCCCTAGCCCTTGGTGAACCCTATATAAAGGGCTGGAGGCCTATATAAAGGGCTGGAGGCCTTACTTTTTGTAACAGTATACACAACCAACACATGAGGGTGAAGGATAAGCCAACTTTGGAGTGGTTAAAATAGAAGGTAATATAGAAGCTTTCTATATATCTTGTGTTCTTGCTCTCTCTCATATATGTTACTCTACCTTGCCATTAACTATTGCTTCCATTGTGCATACTTCCCATTATTTTAACATGGTATCAGAGCCTTGCATAGGCTAAGTTCTCCTTCAATCCCCTTTTCTTTCTCTCTCACTATCATAAGCCATTCACATCCTCATCAAGAAGGACGACAGTAGAAGAAGGTGAGAAGCAAAAAGGGGTCAAGAAAGAAGGTAACAAAAGAGCTTCATCAAGAGAAGAGTTAGTCATCAACAAGTTCTTGAAGCTTGGAAGAAGAAGAAGAAGACTATCCTCACTTCAACAAGAAGAAGAAGAAGAAAGCGGGAAGAGAAGAATGAAAAAACGCAAGCAAAATTTGGTAATTTTTTGGTTTTTTCCGTCAAAGAGTTCCGTCTACTTTTTTCGTCATTCATCTTCTTCGAAGCTCTGAAGGAGTGGAAGGCATGCTGGGTATGTTCTCTTTGATTAAACAGAGCAACATCATTAAGTAGAAGAATTTAAAAAAAAAAAAAACACAGCCACCGCCTTTCTACAATTCCGTCAACGTTTATTCCGTCGGCCATCCAATGTTTTCCGTCGCCCCGTCAACGATCCGTCCATCGCTTGCCGCCTTGTGTATGGTGGTAGGTGTAGGTGAGAAACATAGTTTGCAAAGCTGTCTCAAACAGCAGTTGGCGATCAACGCATAGCAGCAACAAAACGCAGGTGCTCCATCACCGTCCGTCGCATAAGCTCATTTTCCGTTGACTGTAGTCTAGACTGCAGAACAACCCCGCCTTGTCCATAGAAAATGCAGCCAAACGCTCGATGACAGCCTCGGTAGCAAGCAAAACACACAGCGCATCACGACATCAGCGTCAAGCAGAGGAAGCGGCTGGCAATCAGCAAAATGCTCTGCGTTTTTTTATAAAAAAAAAATTATCAAAGGTTTTTTTCAAGAAGAAGAAGAAAAAAGAAAACCTTTTTTTCTAAAGGTACTGTATACCTTTCTCGAAGGTTATTTTAAACCTTTAGATTGCCATCAAAGCTTTTTGCCAAAGGGCACGGGCACGAGATCTCAAAGGTCTTCAAATTTTTTTGTCAATGATTGTACAAAGTTTTTTTCTTGATTTCTTTTAAGCTCAAGGCAAGCTGAGTTTTTTTCTTGATTTCTTTCAAGCTCAAGGCAAGCGGAGGGAGAAATTATTTTTGCCATTCTCGCTTGGGAAGTGCAAGGCATGCACAATTTTTGAAACCAAGCGAAATTCGGCCCGTTGGGGGTGTTCGTGTTACTCGATGGTGATGCGTCTCCTACGTGCGTTAGTCTTCTGCTGCGCATTCTGACAGTTACTTGCATTGATCACTCCAGTGATTCCGAATCCGAGGAAAAAATATGCTTCTATAGTGGAAGTAGAATTGGAAGCTCCACATTGCTAGCGGGCTCAATGACAGTCACTTCTTGGCAATGGTGTGTGAGGAAAACTTGACTTGTGATGTACCCATTGCCTAGAAATAATGGATGTTCCCTACCTGAAGGAAGTTGCGATGAGAGTGCCCTCAGATGGGGATAACAATGAGGATGCCATAGAGTCCTTCTAAGTGGTGAAGCCAAGGAAAACCCTCAATCGCAAAACAAATCAGCCTGCAATGAAGCTGCTAGGAATAGCAGTTGGGAAGGGGCAGAGGGAACCTGGAAAATAGGATGGCGAGACAGGAGGAGGAGTGGGGGAGGAGGTGCTTCCACAGGGACATAGTAGTCTTTTGAGGTTTTATTTTTCTCTGAGATGTGGAAGTCTCATTCATACATATATGCTTCTGTATGCAAGTTCTTTGGTCGCATGGATTTCTCATGGTTTTGTATTTATAAAGCTTCTTTTAACTGGTCAATTACCTGAAATTCAATCATGCAAAGAGGCACTTGTTACCATATAAACCATTTTAGCTTTGCACTCTCCTTGTTGAGGAGGTTGTAACTTAGCATGTGTCTTGAACTCACCGCGTTGGTGCATCTATCACCCTTGTTGGCTCATATCCTACTAGTTTTGGATTCTTTTTCCACCCAACTATGTTCCATAAGCTCTGCACTTGGAGATTATAAGCATCCAAATGTTATGACTTGCTGCTATTCCACCTAAATGAGTGAAAAAGTTCTCATGTCAGAGTTAAATTATACTGAGCTGTAGCTTTTTGAGGAGCTTAGGTATATGCTTATTGTATCTTTGCATTGTATGCAAGATATTTGTGATGTTATAGTCTTCTAAAATGGTGATGAGTTACGGTGTAGTCTTTTAACGCTCTCCTTTTTGTGAATGCAGAGGACATCACTGACTTCGGCGGCTTTGCATTGATGGTAATTTTATGTTTGAAGAGTGCGTATGTGAAGTTGCTCCCTCACAAGGTACCCTCCAAAACTTGTTTGGACATCTAACTAGAAATATTTCTTCTCATATTTAGCCATCCAAGTGTTTGGGTGGCATTGAAAGTTTTCATACTCATCTGAGCATACATTTGAGCAATAATGAAGAGTGCCTAGCCATTGCCCAGCACATGCCATAAATGGAGTATTTCTTAATTGGGAGAAGATGCAGGATCACACTTGGAGAAAGGCATGCTAACCATATTAGAAAGTTGTCAAAACTTGAAAGCATCGGATTTTCAGGGTTGGCTTATGTTGGAGGGGAGTGATTGTTCTCTTTTACAATCAAGATATGTGATAAAAAGACTAGAGCACATATGTCTAATAAGTTGAAGTAAAAAAAGCTTCCACAAAAGCACTCTTGTGGGCAAAAGTGTTGCTCAGGTGCTTGCATTACGTGCAATGGATAGATGGTGCCTCCTTCGAGAGTACTGGGGGACCATAAACTGTTAAGTTGGTCTCTTGTGTTCCTCTTATTACATGATCTTTGTGTTTTCATGGTGTTTGAGCCTCCATGCAGCGTGCCTTTGTGCTTTTTTTTTTTGAAGCTTTTATTCTCCGTGGTCCTAGAAGCGAATTCTATCTAGATATGTGGGTTTTCATGGCTCTACTTAAGCCATTCAATAATGTTGGGTAACTCTTATTACCACTGAAATGAATTCTAATCTGAGCCAATTTTGAACTTCTACTTGTTCTAAGCCTCTTCTGTACCGGCCTGATATGGTTACCGTCTTCTTTTGTTGATTGATAGATCTATAGTCATTACAAATTCTCAATTTTCAGGACTTCACAATGTCTTCCACATCTCTTGGCTAGAATCCTATATCGGACTTTCATTATAGAGTGTTCCAGAAGAGCACTAGCTAGAAATGGTTGATGAAGAAGAGGTGATAGAACCTGAGAAGATCCTTCTACATCATTGGATGCACGGTTCCAGACAATGACTTCACAAATTTTATACCAAGTTCAAAGATCAAGGGAACCATGAAGTCGTTTGGCTACATGAAGAATTCTTCCTCGAGTATCCACAGTTATTGGTGGACTACCTCGGAGCGTTGAACCTGCCGCCAAGCTAAGCAGGAGGGAATGTCATGTGCACCCATGCACTGTGGTACACGGTGATACGCTAGCTCATCAAGAGTGCAAGAAACATGTACAAAAGTAGTACCTTGATAGCATATTCTGTCGTATGCCATGCCCCTTTGTGAGCCCCAGTTTGGGACATGTCAAGTACAAGCTACGTAGGTCAGTCTCCTAGCCATAAAGGTATGTCAAAGGTTAGTCCTATTAACCTACTTTGGAGAATTCAACAAGTAGTTCTCATGTAGATGTCTGCCTTAGGTTAGAATGCATTAGAGCATGTTAGTTGCAGGGCCAGCCCCAAGGCCAACCCATGGAGGGGACAAGGGACAACCTTGCAATGATGAGTGATAAATACCGTCAGCCATCAACAAGACCCAGTTGCCACCGTTTGAAGTGATTTGGGCTACAGTCGGCAAGGTCTGATAGCAGTTGGCCAACAACTAGGAAAGCCCACGACCAAACCAACATTTAATGCTATTAATCCAGTCGTGGTAAATAAAAACAGGCGACAAGCTTTGATGCCAGCCGACCAGTAGCCTCTAGACATATATAAGGGTGAGTCATCCATAGACCAAAAATCATCAGATAAAAGTTCAAGTTTACATTCTCAAGTCAAGCATGTGTGCTTAGGCAGCCTGCCTTTGCATACTTTCAACATCCTTTGTGCTTTCAAGCCCAAGGCATCCGAAGCTCAGTCTCTTCCCAGTGTTCTCAACACATGTAGGTGTGTTCTCTTCGAAGCTACCTTCACAGTTTGCTATAGCTTATGCATAGTTCCACCCAGCGTTTGGTCACTTTGTCCTTGCCTTAGAGGTCCGTCCATCAATTGGTCCACTTAGTCTTGTGGACTTAGTTCAGCTTGTATTCAATTCTCCAGAAGAAATAAAGAAAATACTTCTGCTTCCAGGGGGGGCTTTCAGTGGGTAACTTGGGACCCCATCTGGTATGGTCTTGACTACATCTTTCAGTTCATGTATGCTATTTAAAGAATTGCTAAAGACTCACTAAACTCAGGTACAAAGAAGGCCTCGTTGTTTCACACCGTCCTAGCTTGGCGTATGATGAAAATGTTGCTTGAGGACATGTTTTCAATTTCAAGTATGCACATGCTCACACGCAGTTGTAATGGATGTTTGAAGACTTTGGAGGCCACCTTAAACTAGCATTTGGGCACCACCCATACCATCATATTTGTGTATGAATGGTGTTTGTGTCTTTGATTCCTCTGTTTTTACACATTCTCCTACCATTGTATCTAGTTATGTGGGCTTTCCGGGGAACCAAGTTAAGCTAGGCAATAATGCTAAGTAACTGGAATGTCTCACCATTGATTTCTGATTTGGATTGATTTTGAAAGTCCATATCAATCCTAATCATTCCAAGCCTCTTGCCAACAATTACTTTTGCCTTCCCTATAGTCACTCTACCTTCACACAAAGTTTCAAAATTGGTCCTTTCCTATTTCTATCTAGATGTCTCTCATGAGCTTTCATGCAACCATCATAATTGTGGGCGTCATAATGCAATATAGCTTTTGATTCTATTGGTGTCTTAATAGATATGAAAGGGAAATACTAGCAAATACTAAAGCTCCCACCTACCAAAATATATCTTGATTGGTACACTTTAGTATCAAGTATAATGTTGATTTACCTATTTTTATAGAGAGTTATTAGGATTGGTAACTTAGCCACCTATTTTTTTAAGAGATTTATTAGAATCAGGCTACATTCTAGAGTGAGGTGTTATCTCCATAAGGTCCACACATGGTATTTCTCTTGAATACCCTATTTAGATGTTAATAGGGAGCAAAGGGGCATCCAAGTGGTTCCAGAGATCTTGGGAAATATGGTAATCCTATCGGTTTTATGTGAGTCGCATTATTGGGTCTGGAACAATCATATTGACCTAGTTTACACCTAGATTGCAGAGGGCAAGGTAGTCCAGCCATGGTTCATGCAAGCTATCCATGTAGTCACACTCTAGTCCATCCTTATACTAGTTTTTTGACTTACTGTGTATTTAACACTATATTCTACTAGCATAAAATCTCCCATCTCAACAGTACTAGACCAGGCATTAAAGCTCCCTGCACATGAGCACATGGGACTAAAATCCTACTTTTTTTGAGGACTGCACACATTGTATCCATTTACACTAACCTTATTTTTGTCCAAAATAATCAGAGCTCAAGGAGACAAGATCGGATATATTAATTCTTTAGTCAATATCTCCTTGTAACTCCCACTACTTGAAATCCATGACCTTAAGCTTTCCCACTAATAGGGAGCTCCAAACAATGTGGAAACACATGAAATAAGGTCAATATGATGGTCCTTGCGTTTTGAAATAGGAAGCACTAAAGGGATTTTGTCTCTTAAGGGGTGTCCATTAAGAGCCATGAATTGCTATTATGCCTTTTGCCTTGGATGCATAAATTTTCACATTAAAATTGTAACATTATCTAGCTTTTTTTGTGTCATCTACTTCCTTTGAGACATAAAAAAGAGGTGGTGTGAGAACAACGACCTCCTAGAAATCTCTATCCCCCCTTAACCGAAAGCAACCCAAAGAATGATCTTCCCTCACTTCAGGTAAACCATCCCATGACGATCAAAATGATGAACACCAGATCCAACTATGCCACCTTGTGAATTTACAACTCATGGAATGTGTTCTTAACATCCAAGGGGCTTAAATCTCTTCCTCTTACCAAGCATAGACATGGCCTCGATAAGTCTACAGTCATTTCCACTATTGTTGGCGCCTTTAACCAATCCACCAAGAAATTATGCATGATATCTTGTAAGGAACAACCATGAATACCCAAAAATATCTCATGTATTGTGCAAGCACAACTAAAATACAATTTGATGTGGTCAATAATGGGCAATTGCAATACCTTATAAGATGGGAGTGCGGGGAAATTGTGCTACTAAAGTTGTAATCTCTACACCTTCCTAGACACTAGCTCATGATACGTTTTCTCCTCACTCTTGCTAATATGCTCCTATGATTCTTTGATCCAAACCTCTTGGCATGAGCCTACTTGAGAGAGAGATGATGAAGTAAGGATTTCCTAGCAGTCTTTCCCTTACTATCTTAAGCCTTGGATTTCCCTTACTTGTCCTGACTTCTTGCTCTTTAGAAGCTACTACTATGCACTACTGTCCTTAAGAACTTTTCATGTCTCAAGTGGCATTGCCAAGAAATCGTATAAATATTTTGAAGTATAAACAACTTCTTTCTCAAAGAAGCCAGGTATGTTGTTACCTACTAAACCTTGCATTGTCTCTTTAATCTATGTTGACGGTTCAATGGTGTGAAGTACTTGAAGATGGTTTGATGTCATCCATCTAAATTTTAAAATAAATAAATCTTCAAGAAGACTCCACAAAAAAGAGACTTGAGCTGATGTCTAAAAGTATAAAGCTCAAACGCCTCAGATCCACATGCTAATGGAGAAAGGGTACCTCTGGAGACCAATAGTGAGTGTCTCTATACAATTACAAATATGTAGGATGTAGAAGATGGATGGATACCAAGAAAGTTATCATAAATGCCTCCCATGATATTTTAAACATATGCTTCTATAGGCAACTCTTGTGGGGAGTTTCATGGCTCTTGAAGAGTTAGTGACTTTCATGAAAATAAGAACACGTTTAGGAGTGCCCATTGTAGTGCTTGTTCTAGTATTCATATCCTTGTAATTTAGCCATTACTCTCCCTCTTCTTACAAGATACTAGAGATTACAACTTCAGTTTCATGGTTGTTCCTTACAAGATATCATGCATAATTGCTTGCTGGATTGGTTAAAGGTGCCAACAATTAAGCTTGGAGGTAGGGAATGAGTGGAATACCCTGAATGCTCCGATCCCCTCGGATGATAGTAGGCTCACAAAAACCCTCGACATGATCATGAAGGTGTCATGCCTCCAATCAAGAATGGGTGTATACTAGTAGAATCACTGAATACCTTGCATAAATGTTCACATTAAAATTGTAACATTATCTACCTTTTCTTGTGTCATCTACTTCTTTTGAATGGACATAAAAAAGAGGTAGTTTGAGAACAACAGCTTCCTAGAAACCTTTTGAATGTACAACTCATGGAATGTGTTTCTTAAAATCCAAGGGGCTTAAATCTCTTCTTCTTACCAAGCATAGACATGGCTCCGATAAGTCCACTCCTTTCCACTAGTGTTGGCACCTTTAACCAATCCAGCAAACTATGCTACTGAAGTTGTAATCTCTAGACCAGACTAGACACTCTAGCTCATGATATGTTTTCTCCTCAACCTTGCTAATATTCTCCATTGATTCTTTGGTCCAAACCTCTTGGCATGAGCCTACTTGAGAGAGAGATGATGAAGTAAGGATTTCGTAGTAGTATTTCCCTTAATAGCTTAAGCCTTGGATTTCCCTTACTTGTCTCGACTTCTTGCTCTTTAGAAGCTACTACGATGCACTATTGTCCTTAAGACCTTTTCATGTCTCAAGTGGCGTTGCCAAGAAATCCTATAAATCTTGTAAGGTATAAACAACTTCTTTCTCGAAGAAGCCAGGTATGTTGTCACCTACTTGCTCTATTATTGATCTCCAAAACCTTGCATTGTCTCTTTAATCTATGTTGATGGTTCAATGGTGTGAACTACATGAAGATGGTTTGATGTCATCCATCTAAATTACAAAATAAATAAATCTTCACGAAGACTCCACAAAAAAGTGACGAGCTGATGTCTAAAAGTATAAAGCTCAAATGCCTCAGATCCACATGCTAATGGAGAAAAGGAAAGGGAACCTCTGGAGACCAATAGTGAGTGTCTCTATAGAGTTACAAATATGTAGGATGTAGAAGATGGATACCAAGAAAGTTATCATAAATGCCTCCCGTGATATTTTGAACATATGCTTCTATAGGCAACTCTTGTGGGGAGTCTCATGGCTCTGGAAGAGTTAGTGACTTTCATGACGAAAAAAAAACATTTAGGAGTGCCCATTGTAGTGCTTGTTCTAGTATTCATATCCTTGTAATTTAGCCATTACTCTCCCCCTTCTTGGCTATTGTATTAAACTCTTGTGGCCTTTCTTTGTTGGTTTAGGCCTTTTTTGCATATAGGGAAAGAGAGAGACCCTACACAACCCATGAAAAGGTCTATGGCACAAAACTTGAGGAAGGTAGATCTTGTCATGTTCTTCTTAAATTATGTCTCCTTCTTTGTTTGTTTAGCTTCTAAAAAGTAGGGATTTGTTTCTACCAGAGAAGAAATCATGTGACATGATGTTGTTTGAGTTCCTTCATAGAAGAAATTCCCATGAGAAATATCACATATTCTATGAGATATTCAACAAGAATCGGACTATGCAAAAATATTGGATCAACACAGACTTCTTGGCTGAGGAGATCAAATTGTTCCCAGGTGTCACAGAGCAAGCAAAGGTTTGTGTTGAGGAAAAAGCTTACATCCACATCAAGGATATATTGACACATGAGATACAAGAATGCAGTCAACAAAATATGAAGAAAACTTAAAATATCCAAATCAATGGACAAATCCGGTACGTCACATCAAGGACACAACATTGGAAATAAAGAAAACTTAAAATATCAAAATCTGGTACATTACATCAAGTACAACTAGTTGAGTAGGACTGAACAAAAACATGAAAACACAAAATGATACACGAGCATTTACATAGCTCTTCAAACCATATCATGGTTAAGGTCGAATGCATCACTATTGTTTATGAATCCTATGAACAAGATAGAGATTCGAGGGCTTGAGTGTGATGCACCGAGCATGGATGGCTAACAACTAACCATCATACATGAGGTCCAGCGAAGTAACTTTCAGTCGCCTCTTGAAGGACAAGCAACTCCTAGGCTAACCATCACTCCACATTACATGTTTGATCTCTTGAAAAGTACTTGTAGTGATTTCCCCTCTGTAGATCTTGCAATATTTCTTGCATTAATCTCGAGAAAGGTGCCTTGGGTATAATAAACTCAGGACTCTTTTAGAACCTCCTAATTTCATGAAGAGCGGTGGTGTCTGGTCTCCATCTTCTCTTATTATGCATAGGTTAATGAACATTACTAGTAGCCGGAGCAACTTTCCTATTTGGAGGATCTTGACCTTTATCATTGTCGGTATTAGTACGTTCACTAGATTCGGATGAATGAACCGGTGTCTTTGTAGGCATCCTCTTTGATCTTTGCTTAGTATGCACCATACTCCCAAGCTAGAAGGGATGGAGAGAAATGGAGGAATGGAGAGAAATAAAAGAAGTTCCTTCATTTATAAATGGAACTTACTATAAGTTAAAAAAATATCAACACTTTGAAAAAGTTATCCATGTTGACTTTAGCAAACACTTATTTTAAAAAAGTTATCCATATTGACTTTAGCAAACACCTATTTCTTTAAAACATTGGATTGCTCCAGTACTCTCATAAACATCTATTTATTTGAAACATTGGATTGCTCCAATATTCACATAAACATAAAATGTTATTGCACCCCGTAGGGCCCAGCACGGGTGGTCACCGGCTATTATGACCGCCTTAGTCTAGACCGTGGTGCAAAAGAAGTATAGGTATAGGTACACGTCCATACGGGCATTTGTTGGGATACGAACCCAAGTCCCTACCAAGGGAGGCGAAGCATCTATCCACTGCACTGCGCACACACTCATGATATGCACACATGTCCATAACATCTTATGGACACATGCCTAGACATGGGCCTCATCGGCCATTGACCGGGGGTGACCGGGCCCGTGGGGTGCCACGTATCGTGGCACCCCAAAATTAAACGTAAGCCCTCAGATCTCCTGGGGTCCTAGGTTGAAGCATGTCGTAGAGCTGGTTGATGGCATCTATGATCTTGAAGTCATGCATAAGGTGCGTGAAGCCAATCATCTGGTCCCGTGAAGTGTCCTCCATTGTAGGGCCATCCCACTCCATCTCGGGGGCTACACGTAGAGGAAAAGAAAAAACCGTTGCTCGACATCTATGGGGCTAGTGGGGCAGGAGGGGTGAAGAATCATGCGGACTAGAAGCGGCGCCACCACCTCCTTGAGTGAACTGACACTAAAGGAGAGGGGCATAATCCATAGGGTGACGTATAATATGTGCATGGGCACCCTCGGAGTCAGAGGGAAGAGACAAGGCCAGGGAGGAGCAAATGAGGGTCTCAATTGGGTAGGAGAACTATTGCTAGGACTAGTACCAGGAGTGTGGAGGATCCAAGCTATAGGAGAGCGCGACGTATGTTAAATTTTGGGGTACCACAATACGTGGCACCCCGCGGTCACCTAGCCGGTGAGACTGCCTTGGCCTAGACCGTGGTGCAAAAGAGGTATAGACACATGTCCATGCATAGGCACACGTTCGTGCGCTTGCTGGGATTCGAACCCAGGACCCTCTACCAAGGGAGGCGAAGCATGTCCATAACATTTTATCGACACATGTCTAGACATGGGCCCATCACCGGCCATTGATCGGGTGATCGAGCCCACGGGGTGGCACCACGAAATTTAACGTAAGCCAGAGGGTGCACGGCAATCTCCTAGAGTGGGCAGATGAAGGTTGTGAGGTTGAGGAGAACTTGGGTCATTTTGAAAAAGATTTGGGAGGGAAGGGGGATGGAAGAATTTGGGGGTGGGGGAGCAATGAGGTTACTGGACAGGACTCGGAGAATCATCTGTCAAACGTGGCTCAGGATCTGGGTTTAAATACTCAAAAGGGTTCACCGCAACTGAGTGGAGTTCTCATGGGCAGAGGCCTTGTGCGTAGGCCTTATGCGCAGGGTGCACACCTCCAGTGAGCTTGGGCAAAGGAGGGAATTGGCAATGCTCACTTGGCTGTTGCTGCTCCTATTGCTGGCAGGGGGAAACCCCTTCCAAAGTTGTGTCTAGTGGAGTGGTAGCTGGGGGAGGGAGAGAGACAAGGAGAGGAAAAAGGGGCTGGTGTGTCAAAATAATGGGGATTATGCACAACAGAAGCAATAATTGATGGCAAGATGGAGCAACATACATGAGAGAGCAAGAACACAAGATGTATAGAAAGCTTCTATATTACCTTCTATTTTAGCCACTCCAAAGTTAGCTTGACCTTCATCTCATGTATTGGTTATGTTGTGTTACAAAAAGTGAGGCCTCCTGCCCTTTATATAGGATTCACCAAGGGCTAGGGTTGGGCCAACCCTAGATCCCTTTTCCACCCACATGCCCACTTTATTTGGGGTATGTTCACACCTACATAACCTCTTTCTCTCACCCTTTATACCTTGTACATCATATATTTTAACACCCGCTCTCAATGCCACCATGGGACAATGCCAAACATGGAGCAAGGTGAGCATTGGACATACAAGAACAAAATGACCCCCTCTCAACCATAAGATAGATGACAAGGTAGGTAGCCTTTATAAACTAGGCTTTTACAAAAGTGATGAGTTATAGAGAAATGTGGTTCACTCCCAATTCTAGCAAACATGTTTCACTCCTCAACTAGAAGAGTTGCTTATCATGTGAGGAACTTCCAAAATTTTCCTCAACCTTAGTAACATCTTTGGTACCATCTCGTCCATAGTGGTTTTATGCACCACCCTTGTTGCTCCTTCGCTTTGACGAAACCATCTTCTTGCAAAAGACAATCTTCAAGTGGGATTTGGTGGATGTACCATTCTTCATTACATTGGCTTCATTGGTTGCGTCTTCGTGCTTCTCCAATCCTTTCTCATGGTAGACACGCTTCACGCGTACATGTCTCCTTCCAATCATGCTAGCTTCCTTAGTCCAGCTGCCACATAGACTAACACAAGGCGGCCACCCACGTTTCAATAGCTTATGGATGTGCTCCTCAATATGCTTCTTGCTTTCACCTTCCACTTCATCATGATGTATAAATACATACACCAATGTGGACATTGATTTAGGAGAGGTCTTACCACTTGTTTATCAACACAAGGGCAGTGTCCAACTCTATTACAATATGTTAAATTACTTCCATGCATATGAGTTCATCAAAACAATTTAGGATCGGATTTCATGCTTAATGTGCCGAATTTTGCTTGGTTTCAAAAATTGTGCATGCCTTGCACTTCCCAAGCTAGAATGGTAAAAATAATTTCAATAGCTTATGCATGTGCTCCTCAATATGCTTCTTGCTTTCACCTTCCAGTTCATCATGATGTATAAATACATACACCAATGTGGACATTGATTTAGGAGAGGTCTTACCACTTGTTTATCAACACAAGGGTAGTGTCTAACTCTATTACAATACGGTAAATGACTTCCATGCATATGAGTTCATCAAAACAATTTAGGATCGGATTTTATGCTTAATGTGCCGAATTTTGCTTGGTTTCAAAAATTGTGCATGCCTTGCACTTCCCAAGCGAGAATGGTAAAAATAATTTCTGCCTCCGCTTGCCTCCAGCTTGAAAGAAATCAGGAAAAAGACTTTGTACAATCATTGACAAAAAAATATTTGAAGACCTTTGAGATCTCTTGCCCGTGCCCTTTGGCAAAAAGCTTTGATGGCAATCTAAAGGTTTAAAATAACCTTGGAGAAAGGTATACAGTACCTTTAGAAAAAAAAGGTTTTCTTTTTTCTTCTTCTTCTTGAAAAAAACCTTTGATAAAAAAAACTACTATTTTTTTTTTTGAAGAGCATTTTGCTGATTGCCAGCCGCTTCCTCTGCTTGACGCTGATGTCGTGATGCGCTGTGTGTTTTGCTTGCTACCGAGGCTGTCATCGAGCGTTTGGCTGCATTTTCTATGCACAAGGCGGGGTTGTTCTGCAGTCTAGACTACAGTCAACGGAAAATGAGCTGATGCTGTCAACGGACAACAATGCGACGGACGGTGATGGAGCACCTGCGTTTTGTTGCTGCTATGGGTTGATCGCCGACTGCTGTTTGAGACAGCTTTGCAAACTATGTTGCTCACCAAGGTGTTGCTTAGCCAACACAAGGCGGCAAGCGATGGACGGATCGTTGACGGGGCGACGGAAAACATTGGATGGCCGACGGAATAAACGTTGACGGAATTGTAGAAAGGCGGTGGCTGTGTTTTTTTTTTTTTAATGCTCCTACTTAATGATGTTGCCCTCTTTAATCAAAGAGAACATACCCAGCACGCCTTCCACTCCTTCAGACCCTCACGAAAAAGCTCCAGGCATGGCTCTAGAGCTTCGAAGAAGATGAATGACCAAAAAAGTAGACGGAACTCTTTGACGGAAAAAACCAAAAAAATTACCAAATTTTGCTTGCGTTTTTTCATTCTCCTCTTTCCGTTTTCTTCTTCTTCTTGTTGAAGGTAAGGATCGTCTTCTTCTTCTTCTTCCAAGCTTCAAGAGAACTTGTTGACGACGAACTCTTCTCTTGATGAAGCTCTTTTGTTACCTTCCTTCTTGACGCCTTTTTGCTTCTCACCTTCTTCTATTGTCGTCCTTCTTGATGAGGATGTGAATGGCTTATGATAGTGAGAGAGAAAGAAAAGGGGATTGAAGGGGAACTTAGCCTTTGCAAGGCTCTATATAGAAAGCTTCTATATTACCTTCTATTTTAACCACTCCAAAGTTGGCTTAACCTTCACCCTCATGTGTTGGTTGTGTAGTGTTACAAAAAGTAAGGCCTCCTGCCCTTTATATAGGGTTCACCAAGGGCTAGGGCTGGGACAACCCTAGATCCCTTTTCCACCCACACGTCCACTTTATTTGGAGTGTGTTCACACCTACATGACCACTTTCTCTCACCCTTTATCACTTGTACATCATATATTTCAACATGGGGACGTCGAGCTTCCCGAGCAGGGGGTGGGACTCCTAAGGTGTCACCTCCTGGGGCACGTAGAGAAGCCGGGCAACAATGGATTTCTCAATGATGGTATGCTTCCCTGGCGGCCCCAAACAGTACCACTTGCTTCTCCCTGTGTTGGGGTGCCCTTTGGGCAAGGTTCTGGATTCCCCCCCAATGGCTTTCATCGGGGTCGCAAGCCAGTGGGGATCCCCTTGGATTATTTGCATTCATTACTCCAGTGATTCCAAATCCGAGGAAAAAAACATGCTTCTACGGTGGAAGTAGAATTGGAAGCTCCACACTGCTAGCGGGCTCGGCAATGGTATGTGAGGAAAACTTGACCTGTGATGTACCCATTGCCTAGAAATAATGGATGTTCCCTCTCCTATAAATCGTGTGAAGTATAAACAACTTCTTTCTCAAAGAAGCCAGGTATGTTGTTACCTACTTGCTCTATTGTTGATCCCCAAAACCTTGCATTGTCTGTTTAATCTATGTTGATGGTTCAATGGTGCGAACTGCTTGAAGATGGTTTGATGTCATCCATCTAAATTACAAAATAAATAAATCTTCAAGAAGACTCCACAAAAAAAGGGACTTGAGCTGATGTCTTAAAGTCTAAAGCTCAAACGCCTCAGATCCACATGCTAATGGAGAAAGGGAACATCTGGAGACCAATACTGAGTGTCTCTATATAGTTACAAATATGTAGGATGTAGTAGATGGATGGGTACCATCATAAATGCCTCCCATGGTATTTTAAACATATGCTTCTATAGGCAACTCTTGTGGGGAGTTTCATGGCTCTTGAAGAGTTAGTGACTTTCATGAAAATAAGAACACGTTTAGGAGTGCCCATTGTAGTGCTTTTTCTAGTATTCATATCCTTTAGCCATTACTCTCCCTCTTCTTGACTGTTGTAACTTTAAACTCTTCTAGCCTTTCTTTGTTGGTTTAGGCCTTTTTTGCATATTGATGAATTTCTACTATTGTGCTACTTGCAAGTTGTATGTCACGACTACTCTATAGAAGGGGGTTTGCAAAAAGAGGAGACATATGCACTTGAAAATCAGTGGTTGAAGTAGAAAAATGTCCATTGATTTAGTGAAACACATAGTGATATAAGAAAGACTAAGCTAAAGCTTAGGTGCAGAAGAAGGGTCCTCTTCACAAATATATAATGTTAATTAAGAATGACGATAACCTGGCAATCAACTATTAAGAATGTGTAGAAAACAAAGTTATTGAGAAACCCTAAGCTTTGATATCAAATGTAATGCATACTTGTCTAAAGTTGAAGTGGTGACATGGAAGTAGAGAAGAGTATGGAAAGACTCAAAAAAATCACATGCACAAGCAAATACCTAATCTGCTAACAAAATTGTTTCTTGGAGAGGTAAGATCTCTGTAGAAAGTATGTACTATAAATAATAAACTATTATGTATACAATGAAAGTCACCTATACAAACCTACCTACCTAGGTCATGCATAATTCTCTAATACCCAAACCTACCTACCTAGTTCATGCATAATTATCTAGTATTCAAGGTCACAAAAACCTAATACCAAGATACACTACCACTAGATTTATTCATTATGCCATTGACCTATATGTCATTGACAGTGGAAGAATGTAGGGCAGAAACGATTAGAAACTCTAGATGAGTATGAGTACATTGATATATCTCAACAATAACAATCAAGGATATTATCTTATTATGCCAAGGATGTAGTTCTGCAGTAGCATCACATACTATCATAATTCAAAACATCACAAACATAATGCGTGGATGAACGTGATGTCTCGCTAATTATTTTGGCAATGTTTCTACATCTAAAAATCACTTGCTATTGCTAGGTACTACTGGCTCTTTATGGGATAGGCATAAATTCAAGCAGTGACCTATAGCACAGTTTGTTCAAGCAGAGACCTAAGGGATCTATGGCACAATTTGTCTACTTTACCTGCCATAGCTTAGCTCTTAAGAAGAGAAACACGTTGCACATTGTTCAATCCACATTGAAATTGACCATGAGATCTTACTCCATTTCCAAATTTCAGTTTTGCAAAGATTTAACTTTATACGGTATATCTTTATACTTCACTCATCCACATACTTACAATGCATTATGACTAGAACCAAAGCCTAAAATGAGATTATCACAACAAAAATGGAAGGCATTTCATAAAAGCCCCCAACGAAAATGGCAAGGACCCTTCAAGAAGTCCTAAAATAGAGAAATTGTAATGACTATAGATCTATCAATCAACAAAAAAAGATGGTAACCATATCATGCTGGTGCAAAAGAGGCTTAGAACAAGCAGAAGTTCAAAATCAGCTCGGATTAGAATTCATTCTAGTGGTAATAAGAGCTACCCAACATTATTGCATGGCTTAACTAGAGCCATGAAAACCCACATATCTAGATAGAATTTTCGTCTAGGACCACAAGGAATAAAAAAATCAAAATAAAATGAACAAAGGCACACTGCTGCATGGAGGCTCAAACACCATGATAACATAAAGATCATTGAATAAGAGGAACACAAGAGACCAACTTAACGGTTTATGGTTCCCCAGAAGTCTCCACGGAAGCACCATCCATCCATTACACTTAATGCAAGGGCCTGAGCAACACTTTTGCCCACAAGAGTGCTTTTGTGGAAGCTTTTTTTACTTCAACTTATTAGACATTTGTGCTCTAGTCTTTTTATCACATATCTTGATTGTAAAAGAGAACAAATCACTCCCCTCCAACATAAGCCAACCCTGAAAATCCGATGCTTTCAAGTTTCGGCAACTTTCTAATATGGTTAGCATGCCTTTCTCCAAGTGTGATCCTACACCTTCTCTCAATTAAGAAATACTCCATTTGTGGCATGTGCTAGGCAATGGCTAGGCACTTTTCACTATTGCTCAAATGTATGCTTAGATGAGTATGAAAACTTTCAATGCCCCCCAAACACTTGGATGGCTAAATATGAGAAGAAATATTTCGAGTTAGATGTCCAAACAAGTGATGGAGGGTACCTTGTGAGCGACTTTGCATACGCACTCTTCAGACATAAAATTGCCACCAATGCAAAGCTGCCGAAGTCAGTGATATCCTCTACATTCACAAAAAGGAGAGCGTTAAAAGACTACACCGTAACTCATCAGCATTTTTGTAGACTAAAACATCACAAATATCATGCAGACAATGCAAAGATACAATAAGCATATACCTAAGCTCCTCAAAAGCTGCAGCAGCTCAGTACAATTTAACTCTGACATGAGAACTTCTTCACTCATTTAGTTGGAATAGCAGCAAGTCATATCTATTGGGATGCTTATAATCTCCAAGTGCAGAGCTTATGGAAGATAGCTGGGTGGAAAACAAATCCAAAACTAGTAGGATATGAGCCAATAAGGGTGATAGCTGCACCAACGCGGTGAGTTCATGACACATGCTGAGTTATATCCTCCTCAACAAGGAGAGTGCAAAGCTAAAATGGATTATATGGGAATAACTGCCTCTTTTGCATGATTTAATTTCAACTAATTGACCAGTTAAAAGAAGCTTTATAAATACAAAACCATGAGAAATCCATTCGACCAAAGAACTTGCCTATAGAAGCATATATGTATGAATGAGACTTCCACATCTTAGAGAAAAATAAAACCTCAAAAGACTACTATGCCCCTATGGAAGAACCTCCTCCCCCACTCGCCATCCTATTTTCCAGGTTCCCTCTGCCCCTTCCCATCTAATATATTCCCAGTAGCTTCGTTGCAGGCTGATTTGTTTTGCAATTGAGGGTTTTCCTTGGCTTCACCACTCAAAAGGACTCTATGGCATCCTCACTGTTATCCCCATTTGAGGCCACTCTCATCGCAATTTCCTTACTCCTTATGCTCACACTCCCATTACTCCTTGCTCCCTAGCATCATGACCCCTATATTCCTATAGATACTATCATGATGGGCCAATTATTAAGGATGATCTAGGTAGGATGATATTAATGTGTATGCATTAGCTTTGTAGTGTACAGTTTGGCTAGAACATTATAATAAAGTGGTAGAATATTCTAATAAAGTGTACAATTTGGCTATGTTCATAATATAAGAGCGCTAGATCCGCTCATATTATTTTCCTAAGACAACGTTGTATAAATTTTCTACACAAATTACTAAGAAATTCGATCATCTTTTCTACCTTTTTTGTCATTTTTTATGTTAAATTATCTATTTTTATCCTAATGTGACTATATCTAAAATACTTGGCTAGGTACTTTGTGAAAAATGAGACATGTTGGGATAAACTAGTCCTATCTATTTCATACTCCCCAATTTTGTTTTCAGAAAGACATAGTTTGGCGTACATGCCACTACCACCATTGTCTAGCCACATGAATGTTTTACATGCAGAGATAGGTGCCTTGATCTATGACAACAAGAGTGTAAATGAATTGTCATATCAGAATGTTTACTTTTATGATTCATTGTATGTTGTGGAGAGACATAGTTTGGAGTACATGCCACTACCACCATTGTCTCCCCAACAGGAATGGTATAATACTAGCTTAGACACATCAGAAGCATGTAGGGTCAAGATAAAAACTGATGTTCATTGTGCCGTGAGACCCTCTCCACAGGCTCTAGAGATGTGCATCTAAGTTGGTTTGTTTGTACATTTGTTTGGATCTTGTGAAGTAGTGAAGAAAGCTAAGATTACTTACTAATGCATGTGCCCATCTGAGGATTGGATGACTCAGTTACTAGGTGAGTCATGACATCTCAAGATAACTCACCATGAAAATATCATTGAGTGCAGAATCACTATGTTAGATGTTACCTTTAGGTAAGATTGCACTTATGTCAATTTTTGATAGTTTTAATTCACAAGTACTTATGTTGATTGTTATTGTTGTTTTTATGTTTTTATGTTGGTTGTTGTTTGTTTTTTATAACATGTGCTTCATTGCAAGATAGACTTTGTGCATTTGCTTCAAGTATAGGAGGTCGCGACTTTACGAGAGGGGAGTGGCTCAGCTTGGACCAACACATTCAGCACTCATTGATGTGGTTATTATTTGGGAGGGTCATGAACCTTTCGTGTTAATGTAGAGAGTCATTAGCCCCTTGTTTTTCTGAGGCAAGAAATTCAACTGATATCCAATGATCCCCCTTGTAACTTCTATTTCAAAATGGATGGTAGGAAACATACAAGCATTGTGTTGCTCCACACATCCTTGAGATTGTGGAGTCAATGTAATTATTATAATTCCAAGTGAATATAAGAATCTGTTTGGGAGGAGTCGAAGTGAACATTGCAAAACATGCAAGGAGTGTGTTGCTCGACACATCCTTAAGATTGTGAAGTCAATGTAATTCTTATTCTTCCAAGTGAATATAAGAATTTGTTTCTCTAAAAGTATTGCAAATTTAATTTTAATTCATTTTAATAAAGTGTTGTGGTTTTTCAAGTCTAATGTGTTTCAAATCTACGAATATGTAAGAAAATAATCATAAGTATAAGTAAGTACAAACATAAATATAAGTATAAGTATATATGTGTTAGCTCTCCCCGCTACCCATCATGTCTGCCAGCCTGCTTGGGCGAAGGAGGGAATTGGCAATGCTCACCAGGCTGCTGATTGCTAGCACATGGAAACCCCTTCCAAAGTTGTGTCTGGTGGAGTGGTAGCTGGGAGAGGGAGAGAGACAAGGAGAGGAAAAAGAGGCTGGTGTGTCAAAATAATGGGGATTATGCACAACCGAAGCAATAATTGATGGCAAGATGGAGCAACATATATGAGAGAGCAAGAACACAAGATGTATAGAAAGCTTCTATATTACCTTCTATTTGAGCCACTCCAAAGTTGGCTTAACCTTCACCCTCATGTGTTGGTTATGTTGTGTTACAAAAAGTGAGGCCTCTTGCCCTTTATATAGGGTTCACCAAGGGCTAGGATTGGGCCAACCCTAGATCCCTTTTCCACCCACATGTCCACTTTATTTGGGGTATGTTTACACCTACATGACCTCTTTCTCTCACCCTTTATAACTTGTATATTATATATTTCAACACCCCCTCTCAATGCCACCATGGGACAATGTCAAACATGGAGCAAGGTGAGCATTGGACATATAAGAACAAAATGACCCCCTCTCAACCATAGGATAGATGACAAGGTAGGTAGGTAGCCTTTATAAACTAGGCTTTTACAAAAGTGATGAGTTATAGAGAAATGTGGTTCACTCCCAATTCTAGCAAACATGTTTCACTCCTCAACTAGAAGAGTTGCTTATCATGTGAGGAACTTCCAAAATTTTCCTCGACCTTAGTAACATCTTTGGTACCATCTCGTCCATAGTGGTTTCATCGAGGGTTTCATGCACCACCCTTGTTGCTCCTTCGCTTTGATGAAACCATCTTCTTGCAAAAGACAATCTTCAAGTGGGTTTGGATGTACCATTTTTCATTACATTGGCTTCATTGGTTGCTTCTTCGTGCTTCTCCAATCCTTTTTCATGGTAGACACGCTTCACGTGTACATGTCTCCTTCCAATCATGCTAGCTTTCTTAGTCCAGTTGCCACATAGACTAACACAAGGTAGCCACCCATGTTTCAATAGCTTATGCATGTGGTCCTCAATATTCTTCTTGCTTTCACCTTCCACTTCATCATGATGCATAAATACATACACCAATGTGGACATTGATTTAGGAGAGGTCTTACCACTTGTTTATCAACACAAGGGTAGTGTCTAACTCTATTACAATACGGTAAATGACTTCCATGCATAATAGTTCATCAAAACAATTTAGGATCGGATTTCATGCTTAATGCGCCGAATTTTGCTTGGTTTCAAAAATTGTGCATGCCTTGCACTTCCCAAGCGAGAATGGCAAAAATAATTTATCCCTCCGCTTGCCTCGAGCTTGAAAGAAATCAGGAAAAAAACTTTGTACAATCATTGACAAAAAAATTTGAAGACCTTTGAGATCTCGTGCCCGTGCCCTTTGGCAAAAAGCTTTGATGGCAATCTAAAGGTTTAAAATAACCTTGGATAAAGGTATATAGTACCTTTAGAAAAAAAGGTTTTTTTCTTCTTCTTCTTCTTGAAAAAAACCTTTGATAATTTTTTTTTAAAAAAAAACGCAGAGCATTTTGCTGATTGCCAGCCGCTTCCTCTGCTTGACGCTGATGTCGTGATGCGCTGTGTGTTTTGCTTGCTACCGAGGCTGTCATCGAGCGTTTGGCTGCATTTTCTTTGCACAAGGCAATCAACGGAAAATGCAATCAACGGAAATGAGCTGATGCTGTCAACGGACAACAATGCGACAGACGGTGATGGAGCACCTGCGTTTTGTTGCTGCTATGCGTTGATCGCCGACTGCTGTTTGCAAACTATGTTGCTCACCAAGGTGTTCCTTAACCAACACCTACCACCATACACAAGGCGGCCAGCGATGGACGGATCGTTGACGGAATTGTAGAAAGGCGGTGGCTGTGTTTTTTTTTTTTTAATGCTCCTACTTAATGATGTTGCCCTCTTTAATCAAAGAGAACATACCCAGCACGCCTTCCACTCCTTCAGACCCTCACGAAAAAGCTCCAGGCATGGCTCTAGAGCTTCGAAGAAGATGAATGACCAAAAAAGTAGACGGAACTCTTTGACGGAAAAAACCAAAAAAATTACCAAATTGCCAAAAAAAAATTAAAAATTTTTTTACCAAATTTTGCTTGCATTTTTTCAGTCTTCTCTTCCCGTTTTCTTCTTCTTCTTCTTCTTCTTCTTGAAAGTGAGGATCGTCTTCTTCTTCTTCTTCCGAGCTTCAAGAACTTGTTGATGACGAACTCTTCTCTTGATGAAGCTCTTTTGTCACCTTCCTTCTTGACACCTTTTTGCTTCTCACCTTCTTCTACTGTCGTCTTTCTTGATGAGGATGTGAATGGCTTATGATAGTGAGAGAGAAAGAAAAGGGGATTGAAGGGGAACTTAGCCTTTGCAAGGCTCTGATACCATGTTAAAATAATGGAGAGTATGCACAACGGAAGCAATAGTTAATGGCAAGATAGAGTAACATATATAAGAGAGAGCAAGAACACAAGATGTATAGAAAGCTTCTATATTACCTTCTATTTTAACCACACTAAAGTTGGCTTAACCTTCACCCTCATGTGTTGGTTGTGTAGTGTTATAAAAAGTAAGGCCTCCTGCCCTTTATATAGGGTTCACCAAGGGCTAGGGCTGGGCCAACCCTAGATCCCTTTTCTACCCACACGCCCACTTTATTTGGGGTGTGTTCACACCTACATGACCTCTTTCTCTCATATATTTCAACATGGTGACGCCGAGCTTCCTGACCAGGGGGTGGGACTCCTAAGGTGTCACCTCCTGGGGCACGTAGAGAAGCCAGGCAACAATGGATTTCTCAATGATGGTATGCTTCCCTGGCGGCCCAAAAGAGTACCACTTGCTTCTCCCTGCGTTGGGGTGCTCTTTGGGCAAGGTTCTGGATTCCCCCCTATGGCTTTCGCCGGGGTCGCAAGCCAATGGGGATCCCCTTGGATTATTTGCATTCATTACTCCAATGATTCCAAATCCAAGGAAAAAACATGCTTCTATGGTGGAAGTAGAATTGGAAGCTCCACTCTGCTCTAGCGGGCTCAGCAACAACGGTGTGTGAGGAAAACTTGACCTGTGATGTACCCATTGCCTAGAAATAATGGATGTTCCCTACCTGAAGGAAATTGCGATGAGAGTGGCCTTAAATGGGGATAACATTGAGGATGCCATAGAGTCCTTCTAAGTGGTGAAGCCAAGGAAAACCCTCAATCGCAAAACAAATCAACCTGAACAAAGCTGCTGGGAATATAGCAGATGGGAAGGGGCAGAGGGAACCTGGAAAATAGGATGACGACCAGAGGAGGAGTGGGGGAGGAGGTGCTTCCGCAGGGGCATAGTAGTGTTTTGAGGTTTTATTTTTCTCTGAGACGTGGAAGTCTCATTCATACATATATGCTTCTATATGCAAGTTCTTTGGTCGAATGGATTTCTCATGGTTTTGTATTTATAAAGCTTCTTTTAACTGGTCAATTAGTTGAAATTCAATCATGCAAAAGAGGCAGTTATTCCCATATAACCCATTTTAGCTTTGCACTCTCCTTGTTAAGGAGATTGTAACTCAGCATGTGTCATGAACTCACCGCGTTGGTGCATCTATCACCCTTGTTGGCTCATAACCTACTAGTTTTGGATTTGTTTCCACCCAGCTATCTTCCATAAGCTCTACACTTGGAGATTATAAGCATCCCAATAGATATGACTTGCTGCTATTCCAGCTAAATGAGTGAAGAAGTTCTCATGTCAGAGTTAAATTGTACGGAGCTGTAGCTTTTGAGGAGCTTAGGTATATGCTTATTGTATATTTGCATTGTATGCATGATATTTGTGATGTTTCAGTCTACAAAAATGCTCGCTGTAGTCTTTTAACGCTCTCCTTTTTGTGAATGCAGAGGACATCACTGACTTCAGCAGCTTTGCATTGGTGGCAATTTTATGTGTGAAGAGTGCGTATGCAAAGTCGCTCACAAGGTACCCTCCATTACTTATTTGGACATCTAACTCGAAATATTTCTTCTCATATTTAGCCATCCAAGTGTTTGGGTGGCATTGAAAGTTTTCATACTCATCTGAGCATACATTTGAGCAATAGTGAAGAGTGCCTAGCCATTGCCTAGCACATGCCACAAATGGAGTATTTCTTAATTGAGAGAAGGTGTAGGATCACACTTGGAGAAAGGCATGCTAACCATATTAGAAAGTTGCCGAAACTTGAAAGCATCGGATTTTCAGGGTTGGCTTATGTTGGAGGGGAGTGATTTGTTCTCTTTTACAATCAAGATAAGTGATAAAAAGACTAGAGCACAGATGTCTAATAAGTTGAAGTAAAAGCTTCCACAAAAGCACTCTTGTGGGCAAAAGTGTTGCTCAGGCCCTTTGCAACTGAAATTTGGAAATGGAGTAAGATCTCATGGTGAATTTCAATGTGGATCGAACAATGTGCAAAGTGTTTCTCTTCTTAAGAGCTAAGCTATGGCAGGTAAAGTAGACAAATTGTGCCATAGATCCCTTAGGTCTCTGCTTGAACAAACTGTGCTATAGGTCACTGCTTGAATTTATGCCTATCCCATAAAGAGCCAGTAGGAGTACCTAGCAATAGCAAGTGATTTTAAGATGTAGAAACATTGCCAAAATAATTAGCCAGATGTCACGTTCATCCATGCATTGTGTTTGTGATGTTTTGAATTATGACAGTATGTGATGCTACTGCAAAACTACATCCTTGGCATAATAAGATAATATCCTTGATTGTTCTTGTTGAGATATATCAATGTACTCATACTCATCTAGAGTTTCTAATCATTTCTGCCTGCTACATTCTTCCACTGTCAATGACATATAGGCCAATGGGCATAATGAATAAATCTAGTGGTATGATGATCTTAAATATAGTGTATCTTGGTATTAGGTTTTTGTGACCTTGAATACTAGATAATTATGCATGAACTAGGTAAGTAGGTTTGGGTATTAGAGAATTATGCATGACCTAGGTAGGTAGGTTTGTATAGGTGACTTTCATTGTATATAGAATAGTTTATTTTTATAGTACATATTTTCTACACAGATCTTACCTCTCCAAGAAACAATTTTGTTAGCAGATTAGGTATTTGCTTGTGCATGTGATTTTTTTGAGTCTTTCCTTACTCTTCTCTACTTCCATGTCACCACTTCAACTTTAGACAAGTATGCATTACATTTGATATCAAAGCTTAGGGTTTCTCAATAACTTTGTTTTCTAGACATTCTTAATAGTTGATTGCCAGGTTATCGTCATTCTTAATTAACATTATATATTTGTGAAGAGGACCTTTCTTCTGCACCTAAGCTTTAGATTAGTCTTTCCTATATCATTATGTGTTTCACTAAATCAATGGACATTTTTCTACTTCAACCACTGATTTTCAAGTGCATATGTCTCCTCTTTTTGCAAACCCCCTTCTATAGAGTAGTCGTGACATACAACTTGCAAGTAGCACAATAGTAGAAATTCATCAATATGCAAAAAAGGCCTAAACCAACAAAGAAAGGCTAGAAGAGTTTAAAGTTACAACAGTCAAGAAGGGGGAGACTAATGGCTAAATAACAAGGATATTAATACTAGAACAAGCACTACAATGGGCACTCCTAAAGGTGTTCTTATTTTCATGAAAGTCACTAACTCTTCAAGAGCCATGAAACTCCCCACAAGAGTTGCCTATAGAAGCATATGTTTAAAATACCATGGGAGGCATTTATGATGGTATCCATCCATCTACTACATCCTACATATTTGTAACTATATAGAGACACTCACTATTGATCTCCAGAGGTTCCCTTTCTCCATTAGCATGTGGATCTGAGGCGTTTGTGCTTTATACTTTTAGACATCAGCTCAAGTCCCTTTTTTGTGGAGTCTTCTTGAAGATTTACTTATTCTGTAATTTAGATGGATGACATCAAACCATCTTCAAGTAGTTCACACCATTGAACCATCAACATAGATTAAAGAGACAATGCAAGGTTTTGGGGAGGATCAACAATAGAGCAAGTAGGTAACAACATACTTGGCTTCTTTGAGAGAAAGAAGTTGTTTATACTTCACAAGATTTATAGGATTTCTTGGCAATGCCACTTAAGACATGAAAAGGTCTTAAGGACAGTAGTGCATAGTAGTAGCTTCTAAAGAGCAAGAAGGCAGGGACAAGTAAGGGAAATCCAAGGCTTAAGATATTAAGGGAAAGACTACTAGGAAATCCTTACTTCATCATCTCTCTCTCAAGTAGGCTCATGCCAAGAGGTTTGGACCGAAGAATCATAGGATCATATTAGCAAGGGTGAGGAGAAAACATCTAAATGATGTGTTTGATCTTTTCTTCTCTTATTTGTTGCATCCTAACATAGTCAAAATTAATGTTTGGAATGCTTCCTAAAGCCTTAAGATGGATTCACAACTACATGTGGTGACAATCTTCACTCAAGGTGCTTGAGAGAACTACTGTTATAATTCCAGCTGGCTATTATTCTCTTCACACGGAGTAGGCAGGGAGCCATACGCTCAACTCGTTTGAAGAAATTTCTTATCGTGATTTGAAAAAAAAATGTTTCAATAACGAAAAACCTAAGGTAGTTTGCATTACGTGGCACTTGATTTGGAAAATTCGTGTCATGGTTGTTGTTTCTTTTTTTGGGTCTCGTCATCAATGTAGGGTAGCCTGGCTCCCGATTATGCTCTTCCAAAGTGAATGCTCTTACCTCCTCTTCCACTACATCCTCTCTACAAATTATTCTTACTTAAAGTGCGTGGCTTACATAGGCAGTGTCATGATGAAATTGACCAAAAAATGGATGTTTATTTGTAAAGAGCTAAGTTTAGTATTCTCTTAGTTCCTAGAAACACAAACCAATGAAGGAAATCTCCATCTTGTTGTTGAAAACACCATTAGTGTCTTCCAACACCTTGCATCATCTAGAAGTTGGTGGGATCTGGGGACCTTTTCACCAGTGAGCGAGTCTTGAGAGGAAAAAAAAAATCAATTTGGCATTCATATACCCAAACATAAATGTCTAGGCTTAGGTGGGTCTATTATGTATTACCAAAGAAGATAAAATTATTTGATAACACCTCCCGTTTTAATGCGAAAAGTGGATATATATAGTTTCAGATTATTTTGTATGCCCAATATTATTTACCTTTGCTCCATTCCATGGTTGCACAGTCATTTGTTAAATTTGTGCCCATAGCCAAAGCCTACCTTTTTATAAGTCTCTTTGTAGGGAAGTAGTAGTCTAGCATTCTTTCATGCCTAATTAAGAACATCTTTTTTTAAAAGAAGGGTGAAAATTGAAATAATGTTTTGATAAAAGATTTATTTAGATGTCTTATAACTTCACCAAGCTTGAAAGGTGAAGGGTTTTAGATGGAAAAATGGTAGCAACAACTAAAGTTAGGTACTATTAGATGGAGTGGTAATATGAAGATGTTTTATGGGGCCTCTAAATTCATGGTGTCATTGAGAACGCCATGGCCACCACCCAGGGATACGTGTACTCTGTTGTGTACACTATAGTACATATATATGAAGTCATTTGTGGTAGGACTGGCCTAGTGCACTTAGGTTTATGTTGTTTAAAAGAGAGGATTAATGTTGCAATGGAGAGGTTAAAAATTGAGACATTGACCTCAAAGACCTAGAGTACTCACATTCTCCATTGCCTAGGATGGATAGCTTTGGCCCACAGGTCGCTTGTTTATCTTTAGTTATAGCTTTGGTTTGTTGTAGTGTCTCATCTACCACGAATTTAATATTGGTTAGAGCTCTCTATGGTGGTAGTATTTCCTTTAACTGCATGTAGATTGCATTTGTAAGAACTTGAGTTCTAGATCTTAGCTTTTTGGGCCTTGTAGGACACTTGGATGTCTTTATAATGCCCAGTTGATAGGTTATATCTTTGATTGATCATGTGCATCATGTATACATTATTACACATGTTGTACCTATTAATAGAATAAAGAAATAGTATGTCCACTGTTGACATGCTATATCCTTAATTGATCATATACATCATGTTTACATTGCAGATGTTGTATATACTTCATTAGGAGAAACATTGACTCTCTATGTTGCCCCTTAAGGAGTGAATAAAAAAAGATTGGGCTAACCAATGAAAGAGCTGGGATTCTAGATATTTTTGTCATATTCTTGCCCAAATCTCTTAGGACAATAAAATAATAGAGCCCATAACTTTAAAAAATAGAGATATGTAAGATTTTTTGTCATAAACTATTCTTTCCTGTCAGATGTACCTTGTGGTCACAGCACATGGAAGGACATGGAAGTTTGGAAACTGAATTTCAATTTATTCCTTTGTTATGTTTAACTTTCTACTTTCCCTCCTTTTGCATTTCACTACCTTTCCATTTCCAAACTTTTTTTGACGGAATTCAATTTCGTCATATCTTATGCAACTCTTGTTCTTTCTTCATGAAATTTTACAGGTATATTATTCTCCACCATATCTCTCTCCTTATAAAATTTCATCTCATTTGGATAAAACCTTAGTGAGTTATGCCCGTTTTCTCACATGAACTTTCTCTTCGCTACACCACAGATAGCTATCTTGATCTTAAGTGGCATCAAATACTTGTGAGTAATGATCATAAGTTTAGGGTTTGTCTATGTTTTGTCTTGATGTGAGTAATGATCATAGGTTTAGGGTTCTTCTATGTTTTGTCTTGATCCATTGCTGCTTATTTTCATAGGAGTAAGGTTGTGAGAAACAAGGTTGTGTAAATCAAAGAAATAGGTTGTTGTTTCTTTCTTGTTATTTTAGTCTTTATTTCTTACTTACAATTTTCTCCGCACCACAGATAGCTATCTTGATTTGAAGTGGCATCAAATTCATGTGAGTAATGATCATAGGTTTAGGGTTTGTCTATGTTTTGTCTCTTTGTGATGAGTAATGATCATACGTTTAGGGTTTGTTTATGTTTTGTCTTGATGTGTTGATGTTTATTTTCATAGGAGCAAGGTTATGAGCAACAAGGTTATGTAAATCAAAGCAGTAGGTTGTTTATTTCTTTTTGTTTTAATCGTATTAATCATGCAGTCTAACTTTATCAATTTGATCCTTTGTTTTTTATTATATATGTCTTTAAGAAGGAGGACTATCAGTAATATTCACACAATGGAGGTATTTAATAGGAGAGACTAGAACAGAGCTCGCCAAAAGTGAGATGTAAACTTCGGATCTTGATTTGAAGTAATGGTCTGTAGCAAAGACTAAGCTAAAGCTTGGGTGCAGAAGAAGGGTCCTCTTCACAAATAAATAATGTTAATTAAGAATGAGGATAATCTAGCAATCAACTATTAAGAATGTTTAGAAAACAAAGTTGTTACGAAACCCTAAGCTTTGATATCAAATGTAATGCATACTTGTCTAAAGTTCAAGTGTTGACATGGAAGTAGCGAAGAGTAAGGAAAGACTCAAAAAAATCACATGCACAGGCAAATACCTAATTTGCTAACAAAATTGTTTCTTGGAGAGGTACGATCTGTGTAGAAAGTATGTACTCTAAACAATAAACTATTCTATATACAATGAAAGTCGCCTATACAGACCTACCTACCTAGGTCATGCATAATTATCTAATACCCAAACCTACCTACATAGGTCATGCATACCATACCCAAACCTAGCTACCTAGTTCATGCATAATTATCTAGTATTCAAGGTCACAAAAACCTAATACCAAGATACACTATACTTAAGATCATCATGCCACTAGATTTATTCATTATTCCCATTGGCCTATATGTCACTGACAGTGGAAGAATGTAGCAGGCCAGAAACGATTAGAAACTCTAGATGAGTATGAGTATGTTGATATATCTCAACAATAACAATCACGGATATTATCTTATTATGCCAAGGATGTACTTCTGCAGTAGTATCACATACTGTCATAATTCAAAACATCACAAACACAATGTATGGATGAACTTGACGTCTAGCTAATTATTTTGGCAATGTTTCTACATCTTAAAATCACTTGCCATTGCTAGGTACTCCTACTAGCTCTTTATGGGATAGGCATAAATTCAAGCAATGACCTATAGCACAATTTGTTCAAGCAGTGACCTAAGGGATCTATGGCACAATTTGTCTACTTTACCTGCCATAGCTAAGCTCTTAAGAAGAGAAAATTTTTGCACATTGTTCGATCCACATTGAAATTCACCATATGATCATACTCCATGTCCAAATTTCAGTTGTAAAGATTGAACAACTTTATACGGTATACCTTTATACTTCACTCATCCATATACTTACAATGCATCATGACTAGAACCAAAGCCTAAAATGAGATTATTACAACAAAAATGAAAGGGATTTCATAAAAGCCCCCAAGGAAAATGGTAGGGACACCTCAAGAAGTCCTGAAAATAGAGAATTTGTAATGACTATAGATCTATTAATCAACAAAAAAAGACAGTAACCATATCATGCCGGTACAAAAGAGGCTTAGAAAAAGCAGTTCAAAATTGGCTCAGATTAGAATTCATTCCAGTGGTAATAAGAGTTACCTACCAACATTATTGCATGGCTTAACTAGATCCATGAAAACCCACATATCTAGATAGAATTTGCTTCTAGGACCATGGGGAATAAAAGCTTCAAAATAAAATGATGTAGTCGCATGGTGACCACGCGTACAGCTACTGAGCTGCGAGTGGTTGGTTGAGAGGGGGCGGCGGCTAGCAGACTGTGGCAGATGGCGAAGAGGTAATGCAGCTGGTAGGTCGCCTTGCAGAGTAGCCACGTGTGTGGCTGCATGGCGGGGACCAGGTAGGTGCACAACATTTGTAGAAGCAACCGTGTTGGCGAGGCGAGGAGCAGCGTGCGCAGCATGGGGAGGCTCGTCAGCATAGTGCGCATGGCGGCGAGGAGGAGGGGCCTGCACTGAAGACGGTGCATGGCCAGGAGCTGCCGCGTGTGCTGTTGCCATATGTGAGAGAAGGTGGTGTGGGTAATCACACCTAAAGTGTGTCACGATTGCAGTGGGAGAGGCAGAAGGGAAGTTATAAAGCTTTGTGGTGATTTGAGAATTGGAGTTTGATGGGCAATTGGGTGTGGGTAAAAGAGGTGGTAGTTGCATGGGTGAAGAGGGCACCATGGATGAAGGGGACGCCAAGGCATTAAAGTGATGAGAGGTTGTGCCCATGAGCGGATATGCAGAGAACTTGGCTCGAGGACAAGTGATGAGCGGATATGCAGGTGCTCCAAAGATGAGAAGATGACCAAGATTTGGAGGCTGACCATGCTGCAAAGAGTATGGGGTGCTCCCACGAAGTGTCGTGGTGGCACACCGATTTTGGAGATAGCACGCGGTGGTGGTGGCCTCCTCCCAGTAAGCACGAGAGAGACGTGCCACAACGAGCATAGAACGAGAAACTTCCACGATACTGTGATTCTTTCTTTCTGCTACTCCATTTTGGTGTGGATGATTTGGAATTGTAAAATCATGGCAGATGCCATGTGCAAGGCAATGCTCTTTGAAGGCATTGGAAATGTATTCTCCACCATTGTCGGAACTTAAAATCTTGATCTTCTTGTCATGCTGGTTTTCCACCTGCTCTTGAAAAGATGTAAACTTGAGGAATGTAGATGATTTTTCAAAGATAAAATAAGTGAATGTGTGTTGGAATTAGGGTTGCAGGAATGCACACACAACTTCAAGAAGATGAGGAAGCTTGAGCACAACACAGTAGTGTATTATGAGTGCCAAAAATGAAAGATAACAAGCCCTAGAAGATAATGGGCGTATATACAATGCACGGGGGAAAAAACCTCCTAGTGAGGGAAAAAGTGCCCCGGCGGTCCTAAGTGTGTTCACACACATCACTACTATAATATGGTAACAATGTGTACCTTGTAAAATCATCAATAAATAGAAGCATGTACTTATTGCTTGCGAGAGAGGTGGTTTGCATAGGACCACACAAATCTGTGTGAATCAATGCAAGAGGCTTAGTGGTCCGATTTTGGGAAAGGAAGATGTTTGGCTTTGCTAACAACACACCCTTCACAAAAGCTAATGGGCATGATTTCCTTGGAAAGTCCATGGACAAGCTGCTTGTGCTTCATTTGGTGAAGCGCATGTGCTAAAATGTGGCCAAGCCGATAGTGCCACAAGAGTGTTTCTTCTTCTACAGGGGTGTTGATTGTTGTAGAGAGGGCTTTTGCTGATGAGGATGTAGTGCCAAGAGGGTAAAGGTTACCATCTTTGGGGCACACCAAAGTGATCTTCTTGGAATGAGCATCTATGGCTTGAATATGACACCCATGTCTAAGAAACTTGAACTCAAGCCCTCGATCTGCAAGCTCACTGATAGAAATGAGGTTCTCCTTTAGGCTTGGAACATAATAAACCTTCTTGACCATGGTAGTTTTGCCATTAGGGAGTGTGAGAACAACTTCACCATGGCCATTGGCTTGTTGTAAGCTATCATCTCCTAGACACACATCTAAGGGTTTGTGGAGAGGAGTGAAATTCGATAGCCAAGAGAGATTGAAGGTCATATGGTGAGTTGCACTAGTATCTAAGTACCATATCTAAGTACCAAATAATAGAAGAAGGAGTATTATGAGAGATACTAGTGGCAAATAGCTGAAGAGGATAATCATGAGAAGAAATAGGATTATAGAAGGTAGGAGAAGTAGTTTGATTACCTTCTTGAACCTCAGTAAAATGAGCTCTACCAAATGGCCTTTTGTGATTGTTGTGGGAGAGAGCCCTTTGCTTGGTGTGGTAATCCTTTTCTTCATGCCCATGGCGGTGGCAATATGTGCATTGCACATTGGAGTAAGGGGTATGTTTAGCATGAGAATTATTGTGGTGTCCCCCTTTTGGATTGAAGTGATGAGGCCGCTGAGAGTGGTGAAAACCACTTTTATGATAACCATGCTTATGAGCATTGAGAGAAGTGGCTAAAGCCACTGTTTTGGTGGTGGAGTGGGATATTTGATCCCATAAGGCCTCTTCTTGCTGAATCTTTGCCACCAAGCTTTGGAGCTTCAGCTCCATTGTTGATGCATGGGTTGTGATGAATGCTCTCCATGTTGAAGGTAAGGCTGCAAGCAAGAACATTGACTGGAGAGTCTCTGGGATTTCAAGACCAGAGAGAAGGGTTTCATCTAGAAGACCCTACCAAGAATCTAGGAACTTGGCTCTTGCTTGACCTTCTTGCATGTTAAATTGACAAAGCCTTTTCACAAGTGACACTTGATAGATCAAGTCAGTGTGTTGATAACAATCCTTGAAAAAATTGCCATATTTCATGTGAAGATTTTAGGCTTCTCACCATTTGTACTTATCGATCTCCATAACAGTGAATGATCATTGCAAATTTGTCGATGTCGAGCCACTTGGTATTTGCAAGTACATGGGCAAAGTATCTTCTTCTCTAAATTACCAGAATTTGAGGGTGTGGCATCGTCCATAGTTTCCATATTGATTTGCAATGGGAACGAATGCTTATTTTTGGAGGGGAATCCTCCCATAAGTATTTGTCGAGGGTGGTAGTTGGTGATAGGTAATTTGAAATATCAGGGGGCGTGCAAGATCCGGAAAGATGTTGAATGCACTACAATGAGTGACGATCGTTCTTCACATGATGTATGCATATCAGCAGTGATGTATCATCATGTCCAGTATTTTGATAGTGGTGCTAGCCTAAGCACATTACTTCTTAGCATGGTCTATTTTCCTCCCTTGAGTCTACTCCTCAAGGAAGAATGGTGCAAACAACTCCTCATATCCAATGAAAGGAGTCTAATATTCAATTTCCTATAGCCCAAGACTGAGAGCATTAGCCCGATTAAGGGAGAGGTATAGTAGGTAGGTTGCAATCTTGGTAACCCCAAAGGTCAATAGGTAATTACCTATAGCCCAACATTGAGAACATTAGCCCAAGTAAGGGAGGTTATAGTAGGGAGGTTACAATCTTGGAAACCCCAAAGATCAATAGGGAATTGCCTATAGCCCAAGATTGAGAGCATTAGCGTAAGTAAGGGAGAGCTTCCAACACTAGAGGAACTGATGGGTAATGTATTCATACAGGAATGCGTTTTCAAAGAGGTAACATTGCTCACGATACAACTATCACAATCACAACATGAGAGCCAATAGATTTCTTAATATGTAGATATCTTTAAACCCGAGAGTCAACATATTCCATAATAGGTAGATATCTTTGAAACCCATGAGGAGGAGGATGATGTTAGCCTATGAAATTTTTAGGAGCTTTCAAATATTCTTTTCCAATCTAATACTATGGAAGATGATGCAGCTAGAGGATGCAGAGGCTGCATCTCTTGAAGAAGATCTCCTAACCAAGAAAGAGAACTTAGAGATCAAGATGATAGCTCAACCTACAAATGCTGGATTGGAAAAGTGGAGAAAAGGTGCTTGATTTTCCCTTGTGCTCTGATTTTATTATGAGGGGATATTACATGTATCGTGCATGTGAGTGTCGACACACAAACATGCTTCCTACTTGTAGATACCTTCTAATCAAAGTTTAAGGCAAAGTATGGCTTCCTTTGGGGTATTTTCAGAGCCTAACAGGTGCCCAAATGTTCTTAGGACATGGAGCGATAGTTGTGACACAAGTTGGGCACAATATAAAGATAATAAAAATCTTTTGGATGAATGTTTGGGATTATAGAAATCCTAGTTGACCTAAACAATGCAACTTGTTAATTCTCTATGTTAAAATACAAGGGTTATTCATAGGTATCTCATTCTTGCACACACAAATGTTGAAACTACTGGCTAGAAGGCAATCCTCAACTCCCAAATGAAAGCATATGGAGATCACCACAAAAGTTGTGCATCAACAAGTAAACTTTTGTATACGTGAATAGATAGGTATACATAAATGTAACTTGCTCAGTTTTGATGGGGGTTATCTAAGTTTGGGTCTTTTGTTGTGTCACTCATATGTATTACATATAAAAGTTTTCTCATATGTGAGTCCATAAAACCTTTCTCATCCTCAAAGGATTTCTTAACATAGTTACAAGATTATGAATTAAACCTATTATAAGTTTAGCTTTAGACTACTAGTATGAAGCTAATGCAAAGTGATAAGATTAACACCTAGACTAGAGATAGTTATAAGATTATGAATTAATCCTATTATAAGTTTAGATTTAGACTACTAGTATGAAGCTAATGCAAAGTGATAAGATTAACACCTAGACTAGAGATCATATGTATATTACCTATAGATAACCACAAAAGTTACGAATCAAAAAGTTAACTTTGTATGTAAATGTGTCTTGATCAATTTTAATTAGGGTTATCAAAGTTTAGGTCTTTTTGATGTGTCACTCATATAAAAACTTTCTCATATGTGTCGATGATTACATAAAATCTTTCTCATCCTCAAAGGATTTCTTGAGATAGTTACAAGATTATGTATTAATTCTATTGTAAATTTAGGCTACTAGCATGAAGCTAATGCAAAGGGAAAATCTTAACACCTAGACTATCATGTATCTAGCCCCTTTTGTTCTTTTAAAGATTTTTAGGATTACTTTCCCACATCCACAACCTCCACATAAGTAGAAGTTCGCTTCCACTCCACTTGGAAGTTCATACCTCACCAACAACCTATCAATGGTCTACTTCACTTGGAAGCTCATACCTCACCTAGTACCTATCCACCATGGTCTAGTGCCCCCATCAGATATAGGAGAAATGTCCTTTAACTACTAGAGTGAAGAATTCACATGCCTCTACTAGTCTAAAGCTAATGCAAAATGATAAGATTAACACCTAGACTATAGATTAGCTAAATATCACTACAGATAACCACAAAAGCTACGAATCATTAAGTTGTCTTTGTATGTAAATGTGTCTTGATAAATTTTGACTAGGGTCATCAAAGTTTAGGTCTTTTTGATGTGTCACTCATATAATTTAAGTTTTCTCATATGTGACAACATAAAACCTTTGTCATCCTCAAAGGATTTTTTAAGATAGTTACAATATTATGAATTAATTCTATTATAAATTTAAGTTTAGACTACTAGTATTTTGCTAATGAAAAGGGATAATCTTAACACCTAGAATATCATGTATCTATCCCCTTTCGTTCTTTTAATGCCTTTGGGGAGAACTTTCACACATGCACAACCTCTACATAAGGAATTTCACGTCCACACCACTTGGAAGTTCATATCAATGGTCTACTCCACTCGGAAGTTCATACCTCACCTACTACATATCCATGGTCTACAACCCATAAGATATAGGAAGAATTTCCTGTATCTACTAGAGTCAAGGATTCACATGCCTCTATAGGGAACATTTCCCACTTTGTAGCACCTTTTTTTGGGTACCTCATGCTAACATGCATCACAAAGTTAGCAAATCACTAATGTACCAATCAACCAAGGGCACAACCATTAGATCTTAAGACTCATTGTTACAAGCCTAGAAGTTCTCAAACTTCTCTTCTCTCTCATGTAAAATTGAGTCGACCTCTCTATACAAGGTGCAAGAGAGGTGGCCTCTTTGTATAGGGCACAAGAATAAATATTAATTAGCCACCATGGGAGAGGATGCAAGGCATTTTTGAGCTAGAAACATAGAGATATCAAGAGATCAAACCTTGATGCCCCATATCACCAAGATATCTTTATGTAATAGTTCTTACTAGGCCTATGAGTATAAGATGAGATGGCCAATTCCTCCCTATACCCAAAAGTACCAAAATTAGAAAGATGTCACTAAATCTCTCCACTCAGAGGACCAAATCTAACCATTTTAATTTTCCTTGAGGAAGTTTCTTCAAATCCATACTAAGCTAAGAATGGAAAATGTAAGAGGATACAACTTGCGGTCTATACAAAAGAACTCAAAAGGAGTAGGATATTTCACAACATAATACTTTAAAAATCAAGCTACACAATAAAAAATATAAAGAAGAATATTGTATTATTGAAGTGATACAATAGATGGAAAAGCCTAACACCCATGTGCTCCTACACAAAGGAAGATTCTCATTATAATTGCTAAGATGGAGGTTGTATGCTAGTAGAAGCTAGGGAGTAAACTCACAGTGAGATGACTGATGCGAAACTGCTAAGATGGAGGTTGTATGCTAGTAGAATCTAGGGAATAAACTCACAATGAGATGAGTGATATGGAACTGCTAAGATGGAGGTTGTATGCTAGTAAAAGCTAAGGAGTAAAATCACAGATCATATGGAACCGTAAGATGGAGGTTGTATGCTAGTAGAAGATAAGGAGTAAAATCACAGTGATCATATGGAACCGTAAGATGGAGGTTGCATGCTAGTAGAATCAAGGGAGTAAACTCATAGTGATGATTGATGAATTGTGTGAAGAAGGGACTGGCTGTGTATCTTTAGAGGCCTATATACATGAGGTGGCCATGAGATGACTACGTATGTCCATGGTCATAGTGTCCGTGCCACCATCTATGGTGTACAATAAAAAACAGTGCTGAAGTGTAGCCTACACATTTTGAAATTCATTAGTAGCAGCACATCTTTCAAATGATTAGAAGAAGACATGCACAAATAGCTTTAACACATGGTAATTCATCAATCAATTTCCAACCACTGGTTTGAACCCGGTAATTAGCCTGTTTCAAGGTTGGAAGCAAAGCATGAAATTTTCAAAAGAGAGTTTTGCAATCTGCTGATGGTTTGTCCAACTAGTTGAAAACCAGTTTGTAAGTTGGGGCACCTCTAAGGGTTTTTACCATAGGTTTCCAACTGGTTGATAACCATATAATAGGTTGTAAGGAAATTGAAAGCATAACAAATGGCAACTAGCTTCCAACTTGTTGACCATCGGTTTACAGATTGAGAGTATGACAAATGGCAAATAGTTGAAAACAAGTTGATAAGAGAAGGGCCACTTGAAAGGGTTTTGGACTATTGGTTTCAATTTGCTGACAACCAGTTTATATATTTGAAACACATTAGATAAAATTTGGACTAAAAAAGGGACCCTCTAAGAACTACCATGTCAGCTTTTTCTTAAAAAAATGGGATGATGGTTAATTTTTTGTAAATCAAACCAAAACCTTTCGGAGATTGTTTAGTAGATTGAGAATCTACTCCTCGACATCTTTCTGATGATATATAGCATGATGGAAAATTTTACATATTCAAGAAGTTCTCAAATTGGTGATGATGTGGCATGTTATGCCATGTCATCACCAATTTGGAAACTTCTTGAATATGCAAAATTCCCCATCATGCTATATCATTGGAGAGATCTCGAAGAGTAGATTCTCAATCTACAATCTCCAACAAGTTTTGGTTTGATTTACAAAAAAATAACCATCATCCCATTTTTGAAGAAAAAGCTGACATGGCAGTTCTTAGAGGGCCCCTTTTTAAGTCCAAATTTTGCCAAATGAATTGTTTTCAATTACTAGATTGACACTCACTATAATACCTTGAGAGCACTGCGAATGGGTTTTAACCGGTACACCACAAATGGGAGATCCTCTCCATAAAACATGCCTTTTGTCTCTACGTGTAGAAAAAAGTGAAAGTATGGAAGTTAGGTATATATGTGTGTACACACACACACACACACGTGTGAACGCATGTGTATACACACACACACATGTTTATTCACACACACACACACACACAAGATTCTTATTATTGTTTTTTATTTTTTGATAATTTTTAAACTTTGTCTTGAGATAAATAATTAGTTCAACATCTAAATTTTCTTATTCTATATTAATAAAGCATTCATACAAAGAATTAGTATTTACAAGAACTCATAGGAAAGTGATATTCATTACGACTAACCTTCATTAAGGGGAGTTGGAAATGATTGCGAGAGATAATCAACACACCCATAGAAATAGTGAGTTGGAGATAAGGAGAGAAATAAAGGAGCCTCTGTGTGTAAGATACAAAGCTGAATCATATAAAGATGGAAAAAACTAATCTAATATTAAAAATCAATAAAAGGAAAGCTCGTTTACAAGAGATAGAGTAATTGTATAGGTCTATGTATTAGAGAGCTCAAGATTGAAAAACAATAGATGAAGAGAGCAAAAGTAATAGTATAGGTCTATGGATTAGAGAGTTCAAGACTTAAAAACAATAGATGAAGAGAGAAAGTTAGAAAGAAAGGAGAGACAAAGGGAAAGGGATGAAAGGGGGGCTAAAAAAGAACACTAGGCCATTTCATATATGACTTAGTATAGCGAGTATCATTAAGCATCACAATATGTCACTTAGCACAATAAAGAGAGTCATTTCATACCTTTTTCATAAAACAAACAAGACATAAATAGACCAACAACAAGTGACACTATTAATAACACAATAAGTGACATGTTGTGGTGCAACATGTCAAATATGATACTCCATGCAACATTTGTCACTCAAATAATTATTTTTTTGAGTTTTGGCGATAGGGAGGGGAGGGGGGAGTCACATGTGATGTTTGCACTTTCACCTGCCCCCCACTCTAATGACAAGTACTCTTTCACTAAACTAGGTAACTACAAACTTAGCTTTTTTTTATTCAAAGGTGGACCAATATTGGATATTTCCTGTTATATAATCTTCTTTAGGCTACCAATGATGAAATATAGGTTAACTTAGTCACCTTACCATGTCAAAGTCGAGATACAAAGGAGTGAGTGCATTTATGAGCCTTCTCTTTCTCATGTATGCCTAAATCAATTCATTTAGGATTTCTCCATTTGGATAACCCATATTTTATCTAAGGCCATTCCCATCTAGTCTCCATAAACATGATTTTTTCATTGGGATAACGTGTATTTTAGCTAAGGCCCTTTCCTTATAGTTTCCATGAACATGATTTAAAAAAAGGAAAAAATAATAGAGTGTAATATTTAAATAGTTACAAATTTTAAATATTACACAAGGAGAGACTCTTTCCATAAAAACATGCCTTTTGTCTAGAGCTACGTGTGTAAGGGCATACACAATGAAAAAGAGAAAGGAAGTTGGGTATGCCTCACCTACTACCACATCCTCTCTCTCTCTCTCTCTCTCTCTCTCTCTCTCAATAAACCCACTGTAAAAAAAGATTCATCTAAGAAAAAGAAGGCAAGCCACAATTCACACTCATATGTGGTCTCAACTTCAAAGCATTAGCTTAGGTGTAGGCCTAGATTTTGAAGGTTGAGTTAGTTTTGCACCAAGCCTAGACTTTGAAGGTTGAGTTGCACTTCCAAGGGGGGATTTTCCTTGGGAAGAAGGTTGAGTTGTACTTCAAAGGGGGGATGCTCCTCGGAAAGAAAGGTATAAGAAAATTTAATCTAAGCTTGAATACTCATGTACATACTTTGAGAAGGTAGGTCTATCTCACCTACTACCACATTTCGGTGTCTCTCTCTCTCTCTCTCACTCACACAAACACACTCTAGCGTGTCTCACGCCTACTAGCGCATCGATCTCTCTCTCTCTTCTCTCTCTCTCTCTCTCAACGAACCCAATAGAAAAAGTTCATCGTAGAGAAGGAAGGCAAGCCCCATGTGTGACCCATGTGGTCTCAATCGCTAACGCATTAGCTTAGCTACAAGCTAAGACTTTGAAGGTTGAGTTAGCTTAGCAAGCAAGCCTAGACTTTGAAGGTTGAGTAAGGGGGGATTTTCGTTGGGAAGAAGAGTGTAATCTCAGCTTGACTACTTATTTAGCAAGTTACGTCTATCTCACGTAGTGCCACTACAGGCTATTAGCAGCACATCCAAGATAAAGGAAGGCGAGACAGAGTCCAACTAGCTTTGCGGCGTAGAATTTGAAGGCCGAGTACCCGTCTAGAACTTCGACCAAGTGAAGGAGAGAGTGCTGCGTATCAGCGGATGTCCGGGACATCAGTGACCAGTCATCGATCATCACAAGGTTCTCGAATGCGGATGTCAACATCGGTTTGACATGGGCTGTAGGAGACTACGTCAATCGCTGAACGTCCTCCTTTCCGGCACGGGATCAGACAGCGGCACATGGACTCTTTCTTGGAGCGGATAAGAATCGTTCTTTCCAGAGGCGGATGTCCGGTGACATAGGAGAGAAGAGCAGTGCCCAGTCATCGATCATCACAAGGTTCTCGAATGCGGATGTCAACATCGGTTTGACACGGGCGGTAGGAGACTACGTCAATCGCTGTGACATCCTCCCTTCCGGCAGGTCATCAGACAGCGGAAACGTCGACTGCGTGCATGCACATGGACTCCTTCTTGGAGCGGATAAGAATCGTTCTTTCCAGAGGCGGACGTCGTCGTGCATAAATACCACAGGCGCGTGAGGATCGGAGTACGTAGTGCCCTATAATACTCATACCCAGCGCTCACAGCTTTCCCTCCTGATCGCATCATCGCATTCCCCACAACACTCCACAAACCATGGCAGCCGCCAGCAGCAGCTTGCTTCTATTGGCAGTGATGCTGTCTCCGCTCATACTAGACGTCAGGGCCGCGGATGAAGACCCTCTGCAGGACTTCTGTGTGGCGGATAACACCAGCATGATCACCCTCAACGGGTTCACCTGCAAGCCGGCCATTGATGTGCAGGCCGCGGACTTCAAGTTCACGATGCTTGAGCATCGCTCCAAGCCTATGAAAGGGCTGGGCGTCTCCGTCAACCTGGCCAGTGCAGCCAACTTCTTTGCTCTCAACACGCAGGGCCTGTCCATCGCCCGCATCGACTTCGACCCCAAGGGATTAAACCCGCCCCACGTGCATCCTCGCGCCACCGAGGTGCTCTTCCTGGCAGAGGGCACGCTCAAGGTGGGCTTCGTCACCGCCACGCCAAACAATACCCTATTTGAGCAGATCCTCGCCCCCGGAGATCTCTTTGTCTTCCCTCGCGGCCTTGTGCACTTCCAGCTCAACCCGGACAAGGACCACTCCGCCCTCGCCATCTCCGCCCTCAATAGCCAGAACCCGGGCACCTCGCAGCTTGCCGCTGCTCTCTTCGACGCCTACCCACCCCTCCCCGAGGAGGTCCTAGAGACAGCCTTCGGCATCGACAAGGGTGAGGTGGAAAGCCTTATTGCCAGCGTCGGCAAAACCCTTTCTTAGACTGCACACTAGTGACAGGCCGCCAACTTAGAGAGAGACACACACATGAATAAACTAGTCACATCAATTATTAATTGCACTACACCTGAACCCCCCTCCTTATCCGTCTTCATTAAAATAGTTTCACGATGCGAGGCCTCCTTCTCTCCTTGTACTACCACTAAAATCATCTAGGCATACGAGATAAATCCATGACCAAAAACCCTCCTACCTTGTAAGTTTGTCACTATAGTGAATGAACCACACATCGACAACTTCTACACTCTCTCTCATGAATAACGTCGAAGTGGCATGAATGTGTGGTATGAATTGCATTTAAATAATAAATTGCTTTTAAAAAGTGACATTGTTTTCTTACATAATAAACTATAGGGGTTGATAATATCAACCTTCTTGTCGATTATGTAACTAGGTCTTAAAACTTCTTAGAGAATTGGTTAAAAACTACATGGGTTGATAATATCAACCTTGTCGATTGTGTACCTAGGTCTTCAAAATTGTTTATTGTATTTTTCTAATTATGATCTTACTTGATAAATGAGAGTATTATCAACTTGGCTACTTTAATTATTAACCTAATGTGTAGACCTTAGACTACACATTAGGCTGCACTACCACACCCACTTCAATCATAAACCTAATGTGTAGACCTTGGACTGCTCTACCACACCTTCTCACACCTCCACCCTCCTCTATTGTCTAAGGGGGTTCACCTAAAAACATGTAAGTATAGCACGTGTGATCAAATGAAGGAGTTTTGGACTGCACACTAGTGACATGCCGCCAACTTAGAGAGACACACACGTGAATAAACTACAATTGGCATTTCAATAATTGACATTATCTTCTTACAAAATACTAAATGGGCTCACAGATTATGAATGTCGCCAATTGTGTTTAAAATTTGATTATCACATCTGTAGAATATAATCTTACCTTCTAATTGAGAGTATGATCTCTGTCGCATCAACTCTTAAACTGATGTATATACCCCTAGTTCCTTGTACCCTCGTCTCCATGCTACACCGCACCTCAACCTCTAAGGCTTCCTCTACCCATATCTCCCTCCTGAATAGGTACATTTGCTCATCAAAACACCTATTCTATGTGTACTCTCTTGTAAGGACTTGTCTTGTTTGGACTCTAACTAAAATCTATGGCTTGCCCTCCCATGAGAAAAGTCCACACAAAAACCCTCTACTTGTGCACACTAGTGAATAAACTACATGCCCCCAACTTATAGACACTCTCATGAATAAACTACAAGTGCCATGAAGTCCTCCTTATAACATTGTTTCCTAAAGTAATTGGCTAAAAAATTCTCGCTTGTGTAACTAGGTTTTAAAACTTGCTTAATATCACATTTTTTCACAAGATTTCATTACCCTTACCCTATGGACATAGCTCCTTTTCTTATTTGTCCCTTCAATGATATCATAGTTAGTGATCATGGCATCATGGTGTCTGTCATCAGAACTATCGCCATCATTGCCCTCTACATCATCATCCTCTTTTTCATCAGTTCAATTGTTTAGGCTGTCAATATTTTTTTGCATGAAGTGATCTTGAATACCCTCATCAATAGAAGAAGATTCTGTGTCCTTCACTAATGGTTCACCATTCTCAAATGTGAGTTGCCTGATCGGCCAACTAACCAAATTCAGACCTGAAACACAAGTTGAACTTGGATGCAAAGATCCTTCTATAATGACACCCAAGCTACTCTCCCCTAGTTCTCTACAATTTATAGCCTCGTATGGGTGGACCAGCAATACTACTCCATTGCCAAGTTTTGTAGATCTGTTGTCATCCTAGAGGAGGATGATACTTTTCTCTTTCCAGCTCTCCCTATCTATAAAGTGGTCTTCTTGATCAACAAGAAGTTTCGCAAAATTATTCTCTTTGGTATTAGTAATGTCTTTGTCCATAACAAGGTTGACCAATGGCCATTTGATGATGCTTCCAACTGCTTGAGACATTGTTCTTGCATCCATTGTGGCAAATGGAATGAGAAATGTGTCATCAAAGCTTTGTTCAACATGTATTGCTGCACATGTCTCATCAATGAATTGAAAACAACATGTTTGAGATGCATCAATGGAATGAATAACCCCGCGTGCCTTCCTTGCAGAACCATCAATGAGAAACACTGAAGCACCTTGTTTTAGACCCTCCAATCCCTGAGAAAATCAAGATCTCAAGAAGAAAGATTGAAGCGATGTTTTTACGGTAGTACACACAAAACTATAAATGTAATTCAATCTCAACATGAGTTCAGGCTCCAACCAAATTTTGAATCTCACCTATCAATGCAAGTTTGCTAGGAGGCTAGGTTCCATCTAAAGATTGAGCCTTGCCTGCATATGCTAGCTTGTTTTAGTAGGAGGCTTCATGAGCCTCACCATCATATGTTAGTTTGTTAGGAGGCTCCAGTTAAAGTAATCCTCACTTGCATAATATATTAGTTTGCATATGTTAGCTAGAAGGGTAGGCTCCTCCAACAAAAGTTTGAGTCTCACCCACGGATGCTAGTTCGCTTCTAGAAAGCTGAAAGTAAAGTTGTAGAAAGCTGAAAGTATATTTGGGTGTATGGGGAAAGAGGGAAGAAAAGAAGAAATCTCAAGCTCAAGCTCAAGGCTCAAACTTGAGTTTGAGCCTTGTCTATTACACAAGCTACAATAATCCCAGAGAACAAGTGGGGTGTGGGTGAAGAAGGGTATATAAACAAAAGTGAAACTAACTATAATCAAAAGACCTCGGACCTGGGGCCTGGGCTTGGGCTTGGGCTTGGACTTGGGGAATGAAATCGAAATTTCTTTCTGCATGACAACGCCTGTGCCCGCCCCCATTGATTGTCTATATCAATTGACAAGAAGTTCCGCCATCGCCCCCTCTTGCAGAGCCGCGAGACGCCATCGCCCCCTCTTCTCTCGCAGAGCTGCCCCGCCCCTCTCTCCTCTCGCCACCATCGCCAGCCCTCTCTCGCACCTTGCCCCCTCTCGCCACCATCGCCAGCCCCCTCTCTCTCACAGAGCCACCCTGCCTCTCCCTCTCGCAGCCGCCAGCCCCCTCTTCCACCCCCCTCTCCCCCTCTCGCAGAGCTGCCCCACCCCCCTCTCGCACCCTGCCCCCCCTCTCCTCTCGCCATCGCCAGCCCCCTCTCCCTCCTCTCTCGCAGTGCCAGTCCCCTCTCCCTCTCTCGCAGCAGTCGCTCGCCGCAACGCCCTCGCAGCCGCTAGCCCCCTCTTCCGTCCCCCCCCTCTCCCTCTCTCGCAAAGCCGCCCCGCCTCCCCTCTCCTCTCGCCATCGCCAGCCCACTCTCCCTCCTCTCTCGCAGTGCCAGCCTCCTCTCCCTCTCTCGCAGTCACTCGCCTGGCAGCGCCCGCCAGTTGCCCCCCTCGCCGCCGCAGCGCCCTGCCCCCCCTCTCTCCCTCTACAGTGCCCGCCCAACCACCGCCCCCCTCTCCATTTGAAATTTGAATTCAAATTCCCCCCCTCTCGTGCAGATTTGCCCCCTCTCCATTTGAAATTTGAATTTCAAATTTTTCCCAAATTCAAATTTTCCCCCCGCTCGGCGCCCGAGCCCCAATTTCAAATTTCCCCCCAACTACCTGCTCGGCGCCCGACTTTGAAATTCCATCCACGTTAAAAAAAAAAGATGACCGACCTCACACCTCCCTTCCATTAAAAAATTGACCTGGCGTTTGAACCAAACCAAAGGACCTGAGAACCCTAAACACGATTAACGCGATTCTACACCCAAAGCACAAGCGATTCTATGTTGTGAGCGAACGCGATTCTGTGTGGTGAGCGTACACTGCTCGTAATCGCCATCGTATGCAATAATCATCTCTGTTTCTTGTCTCTGAAGTACTCGCTCAGCCCTGCGTCCTCCTGCGTTTCAAACAGGTTCTTTTCCTCCCGCAATCGACACGTCTACGTTATTCCAACCTCAGTTTCCTACAAAACCATCACACCTACACACCATCGGAGACTTCAAGCATCCGTCACGTCTGTGCGACATCAGAGACTTTCGTGCGCCCATCTGTGTTTCCTGTGTTCCCTCATCTAATTGAATACTTCACATAACAAGTAAGTCCTTCTTTAATTGATTGCCTATATCAATATAAACGCTTACTTGATTGCACGCTAAGTGTGCCATTTGTCAATCGTTGCTCGTCGTAGATTGTTTGCACTTCTTGTTGCTCTCTTTTGTATCTTCACATATGTCGAGAACCTGTAAAACTGATCTTTGTGCACAATCTATAATCTAAATGACAAGGGTTCCCTATATAAACATGGTATATGTGTCACATATCTGAGTGCACAACTTGGATATAGACTCCACCTTAAGTTTGAGCCTTCCCCCATTCGCTCCCCTACATAGAACTTATGTGTTAACGCTCGACCTAGATTGAGTCTTTGTTCTCCATGTTAGAGCACCCCGGCCTTAAGGCTCGAACTTGAGTTTGAGCCTTTGCTCTCCATGCTAGTTCACCCCGACCTTAAGGCTCAAACTTGAGTTTGAGCCTTTGCTCCTTTGCTCTCCATGCTAGTGCACCCCGGCCTTAACGCTCGAACTTCAGATCGAGCCTTCGTTCTCCATGCTAGTGCACCGCGGCCTTAAGGCTCAAACTTGAGTTTGAGCCTTTGCTCTCCATGCTAGTGCACCCCGGCCTTAAAGCTCGAACTTGAGTTTGAGCCTTTGCTCTCCATGCTAGTGCAACACGGTCTTAAGGCTCGAACTTGAGTTTGAGCCTTTGCTCTCCATGCTAGTGCACCCCGGCATTAAGGCTTAAACTTCAGATTGAGCCTTCGTTCTCCATGCTAGTGCACCCCAGCCTTAAAGCTCGAACTTGAGTTGGAGCCTTTGCTCTCGATGCTAGTGTACACCAGTCTTAAGGCTCAAACTTCAGATTGAACCTCCCCTACATGGAACTTATGTGTTAAGGCTCATTCTCCATGCTTAACTTTACATGGAACTTGGCCTTAAGGCTCCAAATTGAGTTGAAGCCTTGCCTATCTATGCTAGCGTATCCCTAGCATATGAGTGCACAACTTGGATCTAGGCTCCAGCTTAAGTTCAAGCCTCTCCTACATAAAACTTGGCCTAAAGGCTCGAACTTGAGCTTGAACCTTGTCTCTATATGCTGGTGTACCCCTGTCATATGAGTGCACAACTTGGATCTAGGCTCTAGCTTAAGTTGGGATTTCCCCTATATGGAACTTGGCCTTAAGGCTCCAATATACTAGTGTACCCTTGGCATATGAGTGCACAACTTGGACCTAGACTCCAGTTTAAGTTCAAGCCTCCCATACATGGAACTTCGTCTTAAGGCTCAAACTTGAGTTTAAGCCTTGCCTCTCTATGCTAGCGTACCCCTAGCATATGAGTGCACAACTTAGATCTAGGCTCCAGCTTAAGTCGAGCTTCTGTATGGATTAAGTAAATGCAAGTGAGGCTCCCGCTATTCAAGAAAACTAAGTGAAGCATCAATAATTGTAGCATGCATTAAGTTTCTTAAGTTTGATAGGTTTTGATTTGATATGTAGCATTTAAATCCATTTTTTTCTAAGGTTTTGAAACTTTTTTTGTGCTTCACAGGAATGGAAGCTAGCAGAGCATCCGCTACCCCACAACCACATGGTGCACCAATCTTTACTCTGGATGCTCTCGAAACAACAACTCAAGCTAAAAGTGTCACTCCTAGAATTAAGGTGGATAAAATCTTCAAATTGAGTAACCAAGAAGGAGTAAAATGGTTTGTGGATAGCTACTACGATGCTAGTGCAAACTTCAAAGGAGTCCTCCATTTGTTTTTGTCTCAAGGTGATACATCATATGGAGATATGGGGATTGTGGTAGGCGCTAAGGATGATGTGGATGCAAGAGCAAACCCATGCTTCACATGTAATGTATTGCCAGAAGGAGAAACTACAAAAGCAAATAAGTTTTGCTTATCATTGGACACTTTTCCCCCAGCAGACATGACTGGTGGTAAACTAGGAAAGGACAATTCTATTGTAAAGCTAGGACTGGAGATCATTGACTTTTCCAATCAAGAAGACTCAGGGGTGGATAATGTGGAGGACCTGGTGAAAGCGGTGAGGCATGCAAAGAAGGCTCCATACCTGAAAAGGAGACAACAACCACTCAAGTTGGGAAAATTGTGGAGAAAAAAGGCAGGGCCATAGTGAACAGTGCACCTGAAGCATCTAGAAATGCTGGTGCAACTTCTTCAAAACATAAAAAGGAGGGTGAAAAAACAAAAGTCCTTGATGTAAGCACAATAGTAGCTGAAGACATGGCAGGCTCTCAGGTGCAAGAAGAGGAGCAAGCACTTGCAAAGAAGAGAAAGGCAAAGCACTCTACAAAGGTTCAAGAAATCTCTTCAAAGAGGCAAAGGGACAAAACCAGCAGGTGGTTCAAAGGAGATAGATGCGTCCGATGATGAGCTAATGGAGGTTGAGACTCCAAACAAGGGCAGCAAAGCAATGATCTCATTAGAAATAAAGAAGGGATATTATCCCTTTGGTCTAAATGAGGTCTTCACCATTGATGTGATGAAATGTTATCCTGCTCCTTCAAACTATGTGTATAGAAGGTTAAATAAGGATTGGGTTCGTATTTTGACCCAAGACTTTATTGTGGACCCAAAGCAAGAGGAGATACTTGCAATTTTGATGCCCTGCAATCGTGCTACGAAACAACCCCTTGATAAACTGGCAAAAGAAGATATTCATAAACTCGAATATTGGATTATCTCTGGTCAACACTCCATTAGTGCTACAAAAAGGTTACAGGCTCTAAATATGGCTAAAGTGACCCCTCAACTGCATCAGCAATTTAGGTTCAGGAGATCAAAGATAATTGTAAATTACCCGTCCACGTGACATTTCCAAGGATGCAAATTTATCTGTTATAAAGTCAATGCAAAAGGAGCCATTCCTCGATCAACTTCTACAAGCTCGAGCACAATGGCATGTAAACGGTCGTCCTAGTAAACCTTTGCCTGGTGTCAATCAACCCAAGATGGACGAGTCTTGGAAGGTACTCTTTTGATTCTTTGCTATATCTTGGTAAATCAGACATACATTACTTCTTCTTTACTTTTCATAATATCTTTTACGGATCTATAGTTTCAAGTGTAGCAGTAGCATAAGAAAGATGCATGTGAGGCTTCTTCTCAACTGCATAAACTTAATAGTTTGGTTTGAAATTGAACTTCAAGCCTCACCTCTCTGTGATGGTGTAGCACTTGCATATCTAATTGTGGCTCGAACTTAAGTTGGAGCCTCACTTGCAAGTACTAGATTTGTATACGGAGGTGACACTCAAACCTAAGATCGAGCATCACCATTATATACTAGTTTAGCATTGGCAAGTGAGGCTCAAACTCAAGTTTGAACATAAGCTCCAAATGATTGAAAACCCATAGATGCATGATTCCTTCTAATATTTTGTGATATCTATAGTAAGGGGGCTAACTTCTTACTTTGCAACTTTGCAGGCCTTTGTGGAGACCACGGAGCACACACTACATAAGAATTTTGTCAAAAATGATTTACACTTGCTTCTATGTGATGATGATGCATGGCAGAATTGGGTTAGATCATGAGGCTATATGCAAAAGGCTTGCTACCAAATACAAAGGGCGAAACTCAAACTAAAGGTCTTGATCAAAATCCCAAACTTCCAACTTTGAAGAGTGGGCAAATTCAGCAGGCACCAGGAACAGTCATGATAGGCCCAAAGTTGTTTAGGTGCATTTTAGGCCTTCAAAAGAGTGAAGTTTTGGACATTCAAACAGCACTTCTTGACAATAGAATATTGCTTTAAGAAGGGAAAGCAAACCCATCAAAGAATGGATATGGAGGAGATGGCTTGGAAGCTAAAAACAGATCGAGTGCTCAAAGATGCAATAGCCACCTTCTATTTTGATCTGACAAGGGAAAAGATGACTTGGGAACAGGTGTGTGAGACATATAAGCTAGGGGAGTATGAGTATAATCAATTGAGGAGCTACAGCCAATCCTTTGTTAGGGACGACTAAAGAGACTAAGGACATTCCTGATTTGCAAGTTAATGTTGAGGTTAGTGAGAATAAAGATAAAGTTCATGATAAAGTTAATATAGAGCTTCAAGAGACTTTTGCAACCAAGGAGAGACAAGAAGAGATTGTCGAACAAATTGATGAGGCTACATATGCTACAAATAAAGGAAAAAAAGTTGAAATCAAGGACTCTGTGGCGGCAGAGGGTGTTGAAGAAATTGACGAGGCTACATATGCTACGAATAAAGAGAGAATAGTTGAAATCAAGGACTCTGCGGTGGCAGAGGTGCCAAGAAAACTAAAGGTACATCTTTTTCAATAGGATGTTATTTAAGATGATTTATTTAGCAATTTTGTGTGTTAAAAAGTATGGTTCTCAGCGAGAGATGTTTTTGCAGGTACAGCTCCTTCTAACAATCACAAGTTAAGTGCGCAAGAAATACAGCAACGTGTTGAGGAGCTACGTTCCGATACACAAAAGAGTAGGCCTCTAGGAAGTTTATATTCTTTTGAGAGAGATGGAGATAGATTAGTATTTCAATCTTTACCAATCAATAGGGAAATGCAATCAAGTCTAGGAGCCATCGTTCATAGATGAGTATGGGAGAATGAAACGAAAGTAAACTTGTGGATGTTTTGTTGTAATTAGCTCTCATTCATAATATAGGATCACTTGTTTTAACATTGTTAAGTATGTAAACACATTAAAGTGTTATCATTCTTTTGTATCGTATGTAGAAAATATTCCTCGTGCAATCACCATAAAGAAACATGCACTTATACTTGATCTTAATGGAAGAGAAGAGGCATCCACAAACAAATTGTATTCGAATTGATATTGGTCGCACCACAGTTGTTATTCGCCTCGGGTGTTTTAAATTTTTGGATGAGATTTGCCAGTACTTTCATGTTGGTATTTGGTCCACCATGCTACACAAGAATGTTTGTGCCTATGTAAACACTCTTGAACAGTATGCACATAAGAAATATCATTTCTTTATGGTGTGGGGACAAGAAGAATGTTATATCCATAATCTTTGAAAAGTGTATAGGCCAGATAAGCCTACTGTTGAGGCTATGTTTAAACCTTTACTCAAGGTTTGGAATCAGTGCCAAGATATTTGCAATAAGAAGAATACATTGCTTATTGATGATAGCCCTTTCAAGGGATGTGTTAATCCAAAAGACAACTGTCTTATCCCTGAAAGTTTTCAAGGAGAGCATGACTACGTACTGTGCAATGATCTTCTACCCTACCTTTTAAATCTAAATAATACAAATGACATTAGGTCTATTATTTTGCTTAAGCGGCTAGGTCAATCTCCTATCACACATGGTCATAATTTATTTATCGATTTTCAAGATGTACTGGAAGAATGGCTCCAATTCACCTCCCAATTTTTGCGAGAAGAGCTCAACGAATATTCAGATGAAGTGGAAAACTCATCTTCACACTTACCATTGTATGGTGATAATCTAAAGTATGTTCAATAAAGAGGGGAAAGAAGAGAAGTAGAATCCATAAGCAAGGATCTAGCAATGTTGGCATCCAAAGCTGGAGTACCATTACTATCCAAGGACCAGCTAAGCTTGTTAAAAGTGTGTACAAAAGAAGGATTTTGAGTGATCAACATGCTATTGCTTATGCTACTCGCTTGGGATATGATCGTGGTCATCTCATAAGTGGAGTTGCAGCAGCAAGGCAAAAGCATACATATCAAGGCTACAAAAGGCTTACTTGAGCTTATGGGTAGGATAATGTCTGGTTTCATTAAACATTGACTTTATAATCAGATTCCAACCTAACCCATACTAGTTGTTGCTGTAGGTCGAAAGAAACCATTTCTGAGGTCTAAACGTGCAGTTTGAAGTATGGGATCTGCACAAATATCATTTTGTACTAAAAGCCCATAAGATAGACTTAGGCTTTAGCCAAAACAATGTGCTTAGATGGGTTTAATTTTTGGATTATACGAGCCAAATCTTTATACTATTGTATCAAGCAATCAAATGCCTCCAAACTTACTATCATTTGATTATCTCTTTTGTCAATATTTGCAATTCGATTGCAAATGAAGATGTGTTTGTTTTTTATTGAAGATATTGCCTTGTCGAGATGTAAGGCTATGAATATTATAATTTAATTTGGATAGACTCAATTATCTCAACAGTGAAAATCTTTTATACATCATATTCAATAAATTTGATAAAATTTAGCATTGACAATATACTCGCTCTTTTATTTTTTTGGTTGAACTTCTGAGGTATTGGAGCGTTTGTCTATGAAGGTTTAAGACCATCCATATCATGGATGAATTTATGTTGTTGTTGGCACATAATATATTTATTTAAAATTTTGAATGTCCATTAACCATACATTTTGTTTTCAACAGGATATATTGAAGCATATAGCTTTGATTTCAAGTGTACATAAAACTTACTTTTGAGGTGGCACCAATCATTGGTGACTCATGTACCTAGAAGCAAAAGAGTTCCACCACCCCCAGATACAATAAGGAAACAAAGAAGAGTATTGATACTTGAACTCAATGGTGTTTTACTTAAGACCATTGAGATGCAACATGGTGATGTATGTCCAGACTGGGCCAAACATATGCATCTTGTGGAAGAGAATACAAGTGTTTGGCATTTGATTTGCAAAGATGCATTCACTTTCCTTGATTTTTGTATGCAATGGTTTGAGGTATGGACCTGGAGTACTAATAGACTACAAAGGACTCGACGCATTCTTGAGTTGTGCTTTCCTCGGCACCATCAAAAGTTTAAGGTTGTAGCAGGCCAGGCAGCATGTCAAAAGACGGATCTTCTAATTGGATATCGATTTGTATACCACAAAAACATGGATGTAGCATGGAGAATTTTTCATGACCTGGATGGAAATAACACGCTAATTTTTTATGACACCCTCTACAATGTAATGTGGAATACACCCAGAACCTACTTGATTTTTCCAAAGATGTGGAATCAAAATATAGAGGAGCTTCAAAGTTTTTTGGAGACAACAATTAGCGCATGGTTACTTGGTTGGATTTATGCAAAGAACAAATGGGAGTATACTTGCAACACTTTAGTAAATGAAGCAGCTTATGATAGAGAAACTTTGTATGTATTGGAGCAATACATGAGAAAACGCTATGTTTGAGATACAATTTGTACTCAATTATTATCTTGGCAAAGTGTCTACGAAGGGTTTCTGTCTTCAAATGAATTGTAAACTTGAATCTAACAATCTCATTGAAATTTTATTTCTTCTGGTGTTTCTAAACACCACACTCTTTGGAGATCCCTCAATTCTAAGGTTCCTTTTCCAAGTGTTCTTTGGCATTATTATCCCATGTTTTTACTTCAATGTCCCTCAAATTTGAGCAATATATCATAATTTATAATCTTGATATAGTGTCTAAGATGGGTTTTTATCTGTGAATCAATCGTAAACTTAACACATTGTACTGTCATTGAGATTTACTTTTTGTTTTGTTGTTTCTAACACCACACCCTTTAGAGATCTCTCATTTCTAAGGTTCCTTTTTAAGTGATATTTAGAATTCTTTTGGAAAAATAAATAAAGCCCATGTTTTTACTTCAATGTCTCAAAGTGGAGATAATATTTAACATTATCTTCTTCATATGAAAGGTGTTGTATAATCTCAATTAGGTTTAGTGTCATGTTTCCCTTGTCCTTCCAATATTGTTGCATTGACATATGTATCTATACAACTACAAACAAATACACCAAATAGTTGTGTCAACATATAATCTAATGGCACAAAGAGTGCACCAACAAATAGATGTTAGCTCAAACTACACAAAAATACCGAGTTTCCAACCAATCCTACAAGAAATGGGACTCGAATAATTCCCAAAATTCCTAAATTTATCTTATTACTTGAAAGTTTTTGGATGTATTGCATATGAGCATGTGCCAAATGAGTTGTGTACTAAGGTGGATTCAAAGGTAGAAAAATGTGTGTTTATTGGGTATTCCCTTGAGCAAAATGGATATAGATGTTATAATCTTGCTACACATGAATTGAGGGTAAGTAGGGATGTTGTATTTGATGAGTAGCATATGTATTGCATATGAGCATGTGCCAAATGAGTTGTGTACTAAGGTGGATTCAAAGGTAGAAAAATGTGTGTTTATTGGGTATTCCCTTGAGCAAAATGGATATAGATGTTATAATCTTGCAACACATGAATTGAGGGTAAGTAGGGATGTTGTATTTGATGAGATGAGTAGCTAGTATGCTACTGAAAAAGATATTGTTGTGGGGCTGGTGTAAGTGGAAATGTGGTTGCATAGAATTCAAGTTAGCAATCATAGTCATTGAATGGACCAAGAGAGTCCTCATCTAACAGTTTTATTTATAGACCATGCAATGGCAGGCTGTGTCATAATACCAGACCTAGAAATGTAGTTGGTACATCTCATAAAGGCAAAGAGAAAGTGGTTGAACCCCTTGGTATGCCTGATATTTCTGCAAGGAATTATCTTGTTGATGGTGGATAGTCTAGTGGCTTGGAGATGAGACTTGATGAGGAGCTTGAGATTCCAGTAATTAGAACACCTGGTGTAAAGAAGTCTTTGGAAGCCATGAATGCAAAGTACGAAGATCTAGAAGAGTCAAAAATCATGTGTAGAGGTTGACTTACGATGGTTATGTAGCACATCACCATGCTTACATGGCAAAAGTTGTGTAGGTTGTAGAGCCCACATGTTTTGATGAGGCTATTGGAAATATGTATTAGGAGAAAGTTATGGATGAGAAGATGGATGCATTGTTTAGAAACGAGACTTGGGATTTGGTGCCATTGCCTAAAGGCAAGAAAGCTATTGGATGTAAGTGGGTGTATAAGGTGAACCACAATAGTGAAGGTAGCATAAGCAAGTACAAGGCTAGATTGGTAGCCAAAGGATATGTGCCTCGGTTGCAAATATGGCGATTGTGAGAGTTGTGATTACGGGTGGCTACAGCTAAAGGTTGGTTACATCAAATGGATGTAAAAAATGTGTTCTTGCAAGAAGAAGTGTATATGGATCAGCCACCTAATTTTGAGGATACACATCACCAAGAGTATGTATGTAAGTTTCATAAGGCCTTGTATGGGCTGAAGCAAGCTCCACAAGCATGGCATGACAAGATTGGTGAGTATCTTGTCACTATTGGTTTTCATATGGCAGATGTAGATCACTCTTTGTATGTGCTTATATAAGAGTGATAAGGGTATTGTGATAATCACCATCTATGTAGTTGATCTAATTGTTGGGGGTGACAACTTGGAAGAGATTGAGCATGTGAAAAGTCTTCCCGAAAGGAAGTTTGACATGAAGGATTTGGGAGATCTGCATAAATTTTTGGGCATTGAGGTCATTCGCACACCTAATGGTATTTGGCTTGCCACATAGATAGTATGTATTGGACATGTTGTCCAAGTATGGGATGGTTGGTTGTAAGACAATCTTGGTGCCATAAGATCAAAATGGCAAGCTTAGTGCACATGCAGGTTGTGTTGGAGAATCCCACTATGTACAGGAAGATTGTGGGGAGTTTGATCTATGTCACGATTAGCAGGTCTGATTTGAGTTACATTGTTGGCTTAGAGAGCTAGTTTATGCAGGTTCCACACAACCACATCTTGATTGTGTATGACGTACACTTAGGTATTTGACGGACACTGTTGATTATGCATTGTTTTATGCAGTAGGTGTATAAAAAGAGCTATATGGGTGCAGATTGGGCAGGTAGCATCTCAGATAGGAGATCTACTAATGGATTTATGTTTTTATTGGAGAGTGCTGGTGTGACATGGAGCAGCAAGAAGCAACCCACAGTTGCCCTATCTAGTATAGAGGCAGAGTACAGAGGAGATTCCTTGCAAAGTATAGAGGAACTGCTATGCTGGCAATGTGACGAGAAAGGTTGTCATATATTGTGTGATGACCTTCGCAATATACAGTTGGCCAGGAACTGAATTTTCCATGCGCGAACAAAACACATTGAGGTACACTATCACTTCATTAGGGAGAGAGTCTTGGGGCAAGCAACATCAACCTAGGCTATAGCAACAAGCACAAACTTAACAGCCTTTTCACTAGTATCATTCCAATCCTAAACCAATATGATACCGGTTATGGAATGATACCTGTATGTAACTAACACTATCCATAGGGAAAAGACCAGCCTATCGGTTAAACACTGCTATCATACTGGCTTAAGAGCAAGGTCTCCTCTAATGTACTTTATATTTAGCAAATTTTCTGACCCGTATTATATTAGTTGAACGCTGGTATGATAACGAGTAAACACCAGAAGGACAACTTGGGGTGGACATATGATACCAATGTTTTGTACTGCGATGATACCATTTGGAACATTAATGCAACATGCATTAGATATAAGGTAAAAATCAGCTTTGCTTTAGACAACACCAATTTTGAAACAATATGATACAAATGTTAAACAACCAATAAGATACTGGTTGATAAACCAGCTGCATATACCTAGAAACCTATAACTACAAACAAGTTTCAAATCAAATGTTTAACTTGCTATGATGGTTTTGTATTGCAAGTTGAACTATATTTGTTGTTTAAGGAGATGCATCCATAGGCACCGTGCATCAAAACGAGCTTTCAATAAATTAAAGCCATACTTTATGCGCAAGCTTAAGGATCAATACACTTGTGCATAACACGTGTTCATCATTATTAAAATATGCCTTGAACCAGATTAGAGGATCATTAAAATTTTTTTGAGGTCATTTTTGGGCCTTGTACGGAAGTTTGACCGGAATATTCCCTCCAAAAAGGGACACCAGATAAAATTTTTGCAAACGAACTCCAAATTTGTCGGACCTCACATATTTAGATTCTACTCTTCAAAAGCTATCCATTGATATATAAAACGATAGGGTTCGGAGAAGGGACAAGATAGATACCTAGCAGATTCCTTTTTGCCGCCTAGGGAAGATTCACGTAACGTGAATCTTCGCCAGGCAAAAAGGAATCTGCTAGGTATCTATCTTGTCCCTTCTCCGAGTTACGTGAATCTTCCCCAGTCAAAAAGGAATCTGCTAGGTATCTATCTTGTCCCTTCTCCGAACCCTATCGTTTTATATATCAATGGATAGCTTTTGAAGAGTATGGAGAGAATATTCCGGTCAAATTTCCTTACAAGGCCCAAAAATGACCTCAAAAAATTCCTAATGCGTATGGCAAATCATGCCAATGTGATTGTGTCATTTGTAATGTGGGTTCTCAGCCAAGTGGGTGCAAGATTGTAGAGAAGTCCTACAAGATCATCAGAATTGCATGGAAGTAAATCTTATGTACCAAAGTTGAAGGTACTATGTTCCATGTTTTGAAGTGTCTGATGGGGAGTTGCACTGTTTGTGGCTAGCAATTTGGCTGGCTGAATATGAATATGTTGGTTGGCTTATCATTGTGAAGATCTTTCAGGACATAGAATGTGAAACCACTGATGATGACAAGATAAATAAGAGGAAAGAGTTAATACCAGGGATTTAATATTCACATGATCACAAGATTTTTTGTGATAATAACACATGTGAACAAGTTATTCACATGTTCTCATGTTACCGTTCACAAAATAACAGGTCACTTGCCATTTGGGAACCCCTTAAAAGCTTGGCTACACATGGGAATAAGCTATTCACATGTTCTCATGTTACCATCTTCACATAATAGCAGGTCAATGGCCACCTAAGAAAACTTTTTATGCCCGACAAAGATAATTTTTTTAGGCCCTTGTGAAAGCTTTGTGAATATAACATGTGATCACAAGATTTTTTGTGTTATTAACATATGTTATTAACATGTTCTCGTTTACGTCAGTGAAATCCCTGGTTAATACACAAGGAAATGTCATGCAAGACAATGAATCAAATGTTCAATGATCAGCTTAGAAAGTTTATCAAACATAATTTTGTGTATAGGTGGCAAGCTAAGCAATACAAAGAATGCTTGTCCAATTTTCCTGAAGATGTTGTAATATCTGTTGTAGACTCTGCTGAGAATTACTCTTTCAAGGAAAAAAATGAGATATAGTCAATGCACTGGTATTCAAGCCAAGTGTTCAAATTTGTGCATATTACATACGCCACATATGCATCACAAGCTCAATATTTTAGTATAGTCTTTTGGGAGATAAAGTTGGGTGATATAGATAGATGAGGCATGGAATGTCAAGGCTATAATAAACACAAGATCCCTACATTCTGTCTCTACATACTCTTAGCACGATCCAACATCATTGAGAGTGCGTAGGTTATCATGTTATTGTAGTAATTGTATGGAACACTTATGGCACAAATGCAACAATTCATATTCATAGCCTCGGGGGGGGGGGGGGGGGGGGTCACTCATAAATATGTAAGCATAGCACATGGGTTCAACAAAAGGGGTTTTTAAATCCCTTTTTTACACATTCTTTACCTACATAAGGGTACCATTTGAAGGGGGTATTTACTGATTGAATAGCAAAAGGGTATGTTTTATTCATGAAAAATTTATAGATAAGGGGTTCAAATTAGGCCTTGAATGCACGTGTGATATAGAGAGTTTACATATAGTACCAAGCAATATAGGGCCTACAGGATGCCAAAGAGAATCATGTTGCCTGGTACTGACCCTGTGATTGGTACTGACCTCGTGAGAAAAATGATCGCAAGGGGTCAGTGCCAAGCAAAATGGGGTCTGCAAGATGCCAATGAGCCTTCTATCGCTTGGTATTGACCTCGTGAGAAAACTGACTGCAAGGGGGTCAGTACCAAGTGACACGAGGCCAACAGGATGCCAACAAGCCTTGTGTCACTTGGTACTGACCCCGTGAGAGCAACATGCCCCTAAGGGGGGTCAATACCAAGTGATATTGGGCCTCCTCCAGGATTCCAACAACCCTCTTAACACTTGGTACTGACCCCATGAACAACATGGCCCTAACGGGGTTCAATACACTAAGCAATATGGGGCCAATAGGCTGCCAATGAGCGCCTCATTAGTTGGTGCAGACCCTGTTAGCAACATTGCCCTAATAGACAACGATACGTTAAGATAAGGTCGTTATTATGATGACAAAGAGCTCGTGGAGTGCCAGAGCCCCTTATCGCACAGTACTGAACCCTAAATAAATCCTCTTTCCTAGGTTAAAAACTCTCAAAATAGCCACAGATGCAATGGATGTAGAGACGATGGCGTTGGTTGAGTTTAAGGGGGTCGATGAGGAGGCAGATGTAGTCATGATGAGGAAAAAGTAATAGGGCACTGTGATACTATTTTGTACTAGTTTGTCAGAGGTAAAATAAATCAAACACATGCAAAAGAGAGGAAAGGAGTGAGTACCTACCATCTTGACAAGTCATTCATGTGTCAGATCTTATAAATGCCACTTATGATTAGTACACACCACACGTGGTGCAAAGACCATGTGGTACGGGACCATGTTGGTCTATAATAACCCCTATGTCCCTTGGGAGCTTCATTCATTCGTGTCGAGTTCCTTGCCATCGCCTTATTTGCCCTACGCACTGTCCCTCTACATCGCCATTGCCCCTTCTTCTTCTTCTATCTCCACAAGCAAACTAAAGCTTTTAATCAAATCTGTAGGCATGCTTTTCTCTCTATCTCTCTCTCTAATGTACACACAAAAACTCGTGTCTTCCCTCTGCATCGACATCACCCTTTCTTCTTCTTTTATCTCCACAAGCAAACTGAAGCTTTTAATCAAACTGCATGCATGCTTTTCCCTCTCCCTCTCCCTCTCTCTCTCTCTCTCTCTCTCTCTCTCTAATGCACACACAAAAACACTCACAAAATTCATTTTGAACACACACACACACACACAACCTTACAAAAAGAAAAAAATTTACCTCTATTGCCAACAACCTTATAGAAAGAAAAAAATTATATAATGTTTTAATGAACCATATCCTTGTAAACTGTGATGCATACACAAGGATGCATACACAAGATACAAGGCACATTTTTGAATGGTGACCCCAAACTTTTATTTGAAGGGTTAATTCTATTATGCCCTTTTTTCCCTATATGTAACAACGGGATTTTAAAACATTCACCCTTATAATGCGTGAGACCTTATAATATCACTTATAATGCATGAGACCTTATCATGTAATAAGGGGATTTTGAAAAATGTGCGAGACCTTATAATGCCACTTATAATCAGGACACACCACACGCGTGGTGCTAAGACCACCATGTGGGTATAATATAACAGCCTGAATCTCCTTGGCGACATTCATTTGCGTCGAGCTCTCTACCCTTCCTAAACCCTTGGTGTCGAGCTCTCTACCCTTTGCGTCGTCCCTCAACATCGTCATCACCATCACCATCATTGCTCTGCAGAGCCACCGTCTAACCTCTACCTTGATTGGTGTCAAGCTTCCCTATCACCATAGATCGTGCCATTGCCAAAGTAGGTATTCTTGTAGTGCCTTATAGCTTGTTGTTACTGATCCTCTTTTCGGGGTCAGTACGTGACAAGGGGCTCACAGGCATTGCATAAGCCCCTTATCACTTGGTACTAACCCCCTTTTCTCTACTTTTATACAGAAGGGGTCAGTACCAAGTTGTAGGGACATTAGGGAAAAACGGAGCTCATTTTGGGGCCCTGTAAGAAATTCACTATTTTTCGATTTATTTCTCTCCTAAAAGATCTCAAAAATAATAAAATATGGAAACGTGGCTCAGAACTGTCAGTAAGGACCACTGAACTGTCAGTTCAGAAAAGAATAAGATAATCTTTTGTCTAACTAACACGATTTTGCATTAAATATCTCCTTAATTTTTTTTGTTTCTCGAAGATTTCGCATCTCTTTTGACAACGTGTGCAGGCCTCTCATAAAGAATCCATCACTGAACTTAATGATTGTATGGATACCGCCACACTTCCACAATTCATGTTACAAAAAGACTATGAGATTGACAAGCCAACTTTGCAACCTCAGAAGCACAAAAATGGCCGATACTAGTGAAGTACAATCTCAGAAGAAGCGATTATATCATCTTCACATCGACTTAGAAGAACAGTATGCTCCAGCACAAAAAAGACGAAAGGATACGGTGCTAAATGCTCAACAACGGGAAAATATGAGAAGAGAAGGGCTCCAACATATTGACTTATGGTGTGATGGAAGTATATATCCAAAATGTCTAGTACAAAACTCTACACCTCCATTTGTCAATCCAACCACACTATTGAGGTTTGCGGGCGATGGACAAAATGGACTTCTTGGTTATATTTCAGCACAGTCTGCATTTGCAGAAACATATAAAACAATGTACCTACAAGAAAAGGGAGCCAGGATTCAAGAGATAGCTATTCGTGCAAAATTAGAGCAGCAGTTGCAGAATGAAATTGAGGAGCATTCAAAGAGTAAAAAAGAGTTAACAAGATCAAGAAGGAAGAGAACCATGCTTGGAGACAGACAACGAAGTAGGAAGATTAAAAACATTGCAAATTTGAAGGCTGGGACTGGTGGATGCAAGCGAAGAATTCAGGAAGCAAGGTTAGTTTGTAATTTTTTATTTTTTAAACTCAAAAATACTCTCAAATGACTATGTATTTTGTCCATTAATGCAAAACAGGATTGGAAGTGTTGAATAATATAGGCATATTGTGTTGTTACTATATTGTTACTATAGGAAATTATTGGAGCCTGCAAAAGAAAATATGGATCCCAACCTTCTTCCAGTTAAACAAATGAAAGGATTGCTTTCTTGTGGTGTAGCAAAAGGTTTGATTGAAGAAAAAAAATACAAAACAATCAAACGCAATGTTGTAGAGGACTTTATATCCAATAATCAAGTTGATGGTACTACAATCCAAGAGGCTCTTGATGTTAGTGGAGTTAGCAGGAAGGGATATAGTTAGATTTTCCATGCGATATCCTCAACTTTGAGAGATCAAAGGATTAAACGAGTTTTACTGCCAAATCCAGCAACAGTGTGGAAGATAAGAGGTCATTTGAATGAAAGTATAGATGAGTTTATTGGACCATATATCCATATTGAAGATATATTTCATGGTGCTAAAGGAACCACCGTGTATGACCCTTGGAACAATATATTTGTAGATCTACAACAACTTCAAAGAAGAATGGTCGAGTTTTATGGAATAACATTTGAAGAGTGCAAAGGCATTTTGAAATTTGTTATCAAACTGGATGAGTGTGAGGTTGTAAAGGAAAAGAAAATGGAAAGGATTACTATCACATTGATGAATGGAGCACTTGATACATCATTGAATGAAGCGAGTTCGAAGTATTTTAGTGTGCAGTCGGAGAAACACATATGGTGGTTGGGCTCATTCCAGGTATGATCATTTTTTATTTCGTACTTGATTTTAGTCAATGTTTTCAAATCTTTTATAGTAAGACTTTTGTTTTGTATAATCACAGGTAAAGACAGAAGACCATGAAACACTAGATTGGGTGTTTCACCACACGGAAATACCAAGAATAATTAAAAGACAGGTGCAAGGAGAGAATCTCCATGTTGCAGGAAAAGGTGATTTTCAAGTAGAGTGGCACATGGCGGGGGATCTTAAAACACTTAAGTGCATGTATAACGTTAGTAAAGGAGGTAACTCAAAGTCTCCTTGTCTTTACTGCAAAGAATCAGCGCAAGTAATGGATTCTAAATGGTGGAAGAGAGCACCTAATAGAGATAAAGTTGACCCTGACTTCAAGGCCATTCTTGACATTCCACTATGTAATGTTCACATATGCACATTGCATGCTCTATGTCGAATTATTGAGAAATTGGTATTTTTGTATATTGGATTTGCTTGGAAACTCCGTCCCGAAAGAAATAGAAAGGATGCTCTTCATGCATTGGAAAAAGTGTTATCCGATATAGGTCTGCATGGAGGTGATGTTCATATCACAAAGGATTTTAAAAAGTCTAGCAATGGCAAGGAGGTACCAATCAAGCCCTCTATTGGTGGTGTTAAGGCAAGAAGATTCTTGTCTCGACCCAAACACAATAGTAAGCAAGTAAGGCAAGGTAAAACAGTTTCAAGGATTAGTTATGGATTGTGGAAGCAAGTCCATAATGCCGTGAAAGATCATGAGGCAGATGGGGAAGCACGAAATGTGAAGGCAGAGGTGTGGAGGTCTCTTGATCAACTCTTCATGTTCTGTGACAATGTAACATGGACAAAGAGTGATTACAAGAACTTTGAAGAGGCAATAAAACATTTTGGGAAGTCAATGAAAGACGCATGGACAGCCTGCAATATAACTCACTACATGGTAAAGTGATGTCTTCTTTTTTTTACTTAAGTGTGATCCTCTTTTCTTTTATAACTTACTATGCATTCTTATGTCTTTGTGAAAACAGCATATCATCTACAACCACCTTCCCTATTTTGTCAAAAAGTATGGATGCCCAGCAATTTGGTCTACCCAAGGCATGGAGAAGTCTCACTACATGGCACGTAATGCATTTTTCAGACACACACAACACTATGGAGGGAGTCAAAAGGCAAATAGTCTGAAGGAAGTCTTCCAATGGTTTTACCGAGGCATTCTACAAAGGCTGCATGCTAAAAGAAAAGTTGCTAGCTCCAAAGTCAAGCTTGCTTTTATTCTAGCCCAAAAGTAAAGACGAAGACAAACTTTGGACAATTCAATGGCAGCAGAGAGACATAGACAGTGGAGGGATTCGAAGATATTTAGAAACCATAAATGGACAAGTAAACATGAATAGCAGTTTGTAACTTATTGGTGTTATGTCCACATGTTTTCAAACTCAATCAATAGATTTTTATTCTATGGAACAAGTGACTCTTGGTGTAATGCCTATATGTTTTGAGACTCCATCAAAAGTAAGTCTTTTGTGAAACATGTGATCTATATTAACAAGCATCAATACATCCATATATTAACACACAAAAAATTCAATCAATACTACTTAATTATGCTAGACATACTGTTGATCCTTACCAATAAAATACTGAGTGTCAAACACTTTTAGAAGCTTTTGAGTGTGGGAAGAGTACTGAAGTGTCTAAGGACAAGGAACTGATGAGGATCAAAGACTTTGTACAAATCAGTTCAACTTCAACATAATGTTTGTGCTATATTTGATGACTAAATCCTATTACTCCCAAGGCTTGCGAGTCGGAACTCTCTTTTTGAACTTGATTGGACTCTTTTTCTTCCTTATTGGCTTGATGTCGACTTTCTGTTTATCAATGCTTGCCTCTGTTGCTTGTCTGAGAGGGGTATCCTTGTCTTCAGCTATCTCCACATGTTCTTCTTCTTGGATTGTGTGGCCTGATGCAATCATGGGTGGCTCTCGAAACCTTATGAGCTTGTGTTTTCCATAGCCCTCTAGACATTTGGGCTCCTTAACACCACATGCTAATGCATAAGAAGTGTAAGACAAAAAGTAAGAGGCCCTAGAGGCCTGCTTATTCACATAATCCCCAAATATATCTATGGCGGACAACCTCTCTATTAAAATGATCTTTTCCTTTTGCCATGGAAGATCATGTCCACCTAATACCCTAGACAAACATTTAAAGAAGTAAACAATGGCTTCTCCATTGTTGCTCAACTGCCTATGGTAAATCAAGATCTTAGCACTACCTAGATCATGAATATAATGAGCTAGGCTTGACATTTTGCCAAACCCAGCTGGCCTGCTTCCACTTGATCTCTGGAGGAATGTGTCATCCTCAATTTGTAGCTGCCATGTATCAAAAGATTATAGTGAGACAATGATACATAACTACAAAACATTTAAACACAACATAAAGTATTTGATTTGAAGTAATAATATCATACCCTCTCATTTTCATCAGCAACAAGAAGTTCATCTTTCCAAAGATTTATTCCTCTCCCCTCCAGTCCAGCCTCTTCTTTAAGTTTTTCCTTATGAAGTGATGAGAGATTCATAGCTTCCTGGGTGAGCTGGAAGGCAGCTTCATCTGGCTCTTGGAAACTTTCAGCCTCTTTGAAACAAATAGTAAGGGCCTCTGCAGGATCAAAGGTTGTTTCCAAAGCTAGCAGTGAATGGTCATCCTCTATGCCAACCTCCTTGTCAAGCCTTGAAGCCTGGGCAATAAGGGAAATGGCATAGTCCTCCCTCAAATTGAACATACACTCTATATCATGGAGGAAAACATAATCTTTACCACCAATCAAGACACCTGGAAGCATGGGCACTGCATAGTTGCTGCTCTGAACATCAAAGTCTTCAACTGGCTGTGCTGCCCTAAGAGTCTCAGTCCTTAGCTGAACAAGGTCAAGAGCAGCCACTTGCAGCCCCTCATCCTCGAGGTTGATATCTTCTTCCTGCTCTGCTATATCTGTTGCCATAGGAATATCCTCTTTTACCTCTGCTATAGATATATCTTCTTCTTCAGTCTCCTGCCCTTGCTCTTCTAGAGATTGCTGTTGGAAGACAATGTACATAAGGAATGCCATGTTTTCCTCAAGCACTCTACACTTTCTCGTGTGCAAGTTACAACTGAATTTATATTCCTCAGGCAGGCTGTCAAACCTTCTATTCACATGGTACCTCAGCTTGTCAATGGAGACAATATGATTTAAATGCACAAAAACCTTTTCACCTTCCACAATCCTTCCTGCCTCTGTCAGTTGTTTGAAGGTATCCCAATGGTCTGAAAGGAAATCTCTGTGATGGTCCAAAAGAGAGCTCATAGTGAACTCCCTGTTGAAAATACTGTGGTATATGTGGAAGTTCCTTTGAGCCTTGCACTTGTGAAGAAAGTCAAATAGGAGCAAATCTGGAGATTTGTCCTCTTCTGGTTCCCTTTGTTTTGAAAGGGAAGACTCAGCTTTCTGCTCTAGTCTCTTGCTTTTGCCTGAAGCAAAATTTATATAACATGAATTCTATATGCTCACATATGCAATCAGATAATGTATAGGATATCACCAAACAAAACTCTTCATCAGCACACATGAATCACCTGGTGATTGCTGTGGTCTGAGTATAGCAGCAGAGAAGTCCAACTTCCTCTTGAAAGGAGGGGCCTGAGGATCAACTGTTCCAAAGCAGAAACATTTCTCATCATCAAGAAAGACATCTCCATGGACATAGAAAGCAAAACAATGAGCAAACAGTAAAAACCAAAAGAGACACAAGACTTTGCAACAAAACGCGATGCAGATCCATTTGAAAAATGTAAAGTGTTCTCCTCGCATTTTATTGCAAATTCTGAATTTCTACTGACATCCACTTCCAATCTAATGCTAGGGATATCTCACAATGTTCAGGACAGTAAATGATGCAAGGAGGAATTCCCCAATGCAAAAGAGATTAAAAGAAGGAGAAAAAAGAAAAACTAGAACAAATATCAGAATTTGCAGCAAAACGCGATTTGGAGCATTTGGAAAACATAAACCTGTCTAATCGCATTTTGTTGCAAAATTCTATATCCTACTCATATCCATCTCTAATCAAATCCTAGGGTGATCTGCCAGATTTCTAGGCACTGAGATTTAAGAATTCTACAGATGGAAGAAACATATGTCAGAAAACATTGGAAATGGTATAGATCTCTGACCTTTCTTTTCCTCTTCCATACTGATGGAATAGCCCTGGAGATTGTCCTGCTCTCTTCCAAAACTGAGCTGTAGCACTGGTAACCTGGAGATCTGGTAATGGTAGTAGTCTTCAGACAGGTTGCAGAGTGGATGGAGTGTGTTGGGTAGAAAGTGGTCAAGGTGGGAGAGAAGAGGATGATGGGAGGGTGCTGGCAGGGATGGAATACGGGGAGGGAAAAGTGTTAATGGATCTAATTATGAAATCATGATTGGCACAATTTACAAGGCAAAAAGTGACCCACAAATTTAAAATCCCAAAAGATTTGGTGGGACCCACACGTGTTAAAAAACGACTATATCTCACACGTGTGGTATTAATAACTCCATTACTTGTATTTTGTAATAATCTACTCTCCTAACTCAGTTCTCTTGCATCTCTACCTCTCTACTCCAGACCATCAGCATCCAGACCAGCAGCAGAGATTCATACCCAGCACAGGATACTCATCATCAGCACAGAACACTTGCAGATAGCTTCCAGGTTAGTAAGAAAATCTTTTTCCTCTTCTTCTTGTTTAATAGTATATTAGGGTAAGGAATTGATTGATGTGATGTAGGTTACATATTATGATAAATACTATATGCATTTTTTAGATTTTCTCCACTGCATGTAGAAGTAGGAAGACTTTTTATTTGGCCCTGTTGAATGAGAGTTTGATCACTTCTTGATGTCTATAGGCTCAATCCATGTTGCACCAAGCTGCATACACACTGAAATGACTAAATGCATGCTAAAGTATGTTGTCTCTAGGATTTGCAGCAAAACGCGAGGAGGGTATTTTAGAAATCTCAAAATAGTTCAAATCGCATTTTGTTGCAAATTTTAAAATGCTTCTTCATCCACCCATTTCAAGCCTGCATAGTTCTTCTATAGACACAATACATATTGTTTATAGTTGGAAAGATAGAGAATTCATCATATGAATGCAATAGCATGTTGTTTCAAGTATTTGCAGAAAAACGCGATTTTGAGCTGTTACAAATTTCAAATCTTCATAATCGCCTTTTGTTGCAAATTGTTCAATTTTGCTTCATCCAAGTTGTCATCACCTTCTTTAATCATTCTATGTTCTCCATGTTTCTAATCTTTTACTATTGTTTTATATGGACCTTTTCAGAGTGATGGCAAGAACCAAGGCAACTGCAAGGAGGACTGGCAAGGGGCCAGGGCTTGCAGCAGCAGCAGCTGGGGCTGATGTCAAGGAATCTAGTGTGCCTACAAAAGGAAGAGTTGCACATGGCAGGAAGGGGAAGCCAATGAGCATGCTACAGCAGAAGTCCAAGAGGTTAAAGCATTCTGCTGGTGTGCTAAAGGAGATCAGGAAACAGCAAAAAGCTATAGGCTTTGCAATCCCCAAGGCACCTTTCCAGAGGCTAGTGAGAGAAATTTGTGATAGCTGGCACCTTGGTTTCAGGTGGAACAGGACTGCCATTCTTTCCTTACAGGAAATGGCAGAGGATTACCTGGAGAAGTACTTTGAAGATGCAATGCTTGTAGCAGCCCATGCTCACAGGGTAACTCTGATGGCCAAGGACTTCAACACATTGTCCAGAGTGAGGTGGAGGTATGACAAGCTGGTCCATCCTGTGGAATGGCAGGACATAAAAATGAGAGACATATTATTAATTCCACCTACAAGGAAATTGAAGGCAGACAAGGTGAAGGTTGTTGAAGTGACCCACTCAATGAGCACCAGAGGGAAAGCTGCTTATGAGGAGTCACTGAAGCAGCAAATAGAGGAATCCAAGTCTGCTATAAATGTGGAGACTGTACAGATGGAGCTACAGATACAGAGAAGGTTGCAGGAGCTGGGCCCTAACATAGTTGTCCATATTGAAGATGATTTTTCAGAGAATAATTTTGACTTGACAAGAGCATGCTTGGCAGCATTGGCTCATAAGAATGAGTATTGCTCAGATACTATCATTCTTGCAATGCTCTAGTAAGTGTCTTTTATTTTACATTTGTTTGCAAAACAATCCTTATTGTACCTCCTCCCTTACACCTTACCTTAATTATTGTTTTGTCCAATGTAGCATGATGAGAAGCTGGCTGAACCATGCTGTACAGCATACAGTTTATATTATTGATCCTGCAATTTCCTTCAAGTTGAGAGATCCAAAGGAAACTCCCATGGATATTTCCAATTGGTTCAGACACTGTGATTTTGATCATGTTGATATTTTGCTACTTCCATACCATAACAAGTATGTGTGTGGCTGCTTCTTTTGGGATTTTCCTTCAAGATTGAGTACTCTTGTAGCCTTTGATTTCTTAATGCTTTTTTCCTTATGCAGTGACCACTGGAGCTTTGCTTCTATTGACATCCAGCAGAAGCAATGCTTTTTATTCAACTCTCTTAGAAACACACACAGAGAGGTTAAATTGTAAGTGGTTTGTGTGCTATTTTTAACTTTAAACTTCATTATTTGGATTTAATGCACACTAACTGAATTATATGTATTGCAGTTGTATTAGAAGACTTCTAGATGCATTGGATCAGTGTCCTCCTAATGTCAATCTTTTGGATTCAATAGAGCCAATAGATTTAGAGGTAGAAAGTTGCTCCCTCTACTGATGTCTATTTCATGCTATGCCTTTGAACTTATTGAATAATTTTATTTTGTTCAGACATTAACAGTTTCTAACATATCTTTCCAACTATCCAGACACCACAACAAGATGATTCAAGTAGCTGTGGGCTGGAGAGTGCTGATTAGTGCCAAATATATACTTTCAAGCTATTTTGAGATAGGACAGCCAGAGCTTGTAAGAAAAAATAATTTTCATTTAGCTTCAAAAAATTTGATATTGGTACAAAGTGTTCTAAATCATCATATCTCATTGCAGATGAGAGAAGATAGCTTCAACTCGAGCTATGTGTATAGTTTCAGAGCTGATATAATTTGGAAGTTTTTAAAGTATGCCTTCCCCAAACCTATTGTACCAGCTACTGTCGAGTTAGGTGAGAGCTCTAAAGTCCGAGAAGGTGTCATACACCTTGATGACACAGATGATGCAGATGTGGTGCCACAAGAACAAAGACCTAGTGCTGATGAGGAGAAGCCACAAGAACAAGGACCTGTTGCTGCTGATGTTATTGAGGAAATGATGGAGCAACAGCAAACAGATGCTCCAAGGGTAGTAGAGGAGACAATGGAGCAGCACCAAGAGACTGTACACGACAAGATGGAGCAACAGAAAGTAGATTCTCCAAATAAAGATGATACGGTGAGCTTGGACCATGTAGAGCAGCCTCTAGATCAACCTGTAGATAAATAGAAAATTGTTGTCAAGAATATGTTCTACATATGTAATTAAACACTTCTGTACAGAATTTTACATTTCTGAATATAATACCTTTGTTTATGGAGTCTGTGTTATCTCAATTTTAAAATTTTCAATGTCTTTGCATTTTATTGATCTCTCTCTTCTTTTGAGCACCTGCAAAAAAGCAATATGAAACAATAGGGTAAAGTAAACTAATAGCAGTGCTTAATGAGACTAGGATAAGTCACATGGTATACCTTCTTATTGTTGTAGATAAATAAAAAGTCCTTTGAAATAGAACCTTCTGTCTCAAATAGAATGTCATTGCGCAATTGAGCTAGGGAGCAGCATTGTCTTAATGTGATATTGACTAGCACATCACCATTCTCAACAACATCAATATCAAGAAGTTTATTTTCTGCACCAAAAGAATCTTCATCTTGATCCATAGGGACTAGTTTTGTACCTAGCATTCGACTGCGCTTATAATAAAAAGAAAAAATGAAATTTTGTGATGCAACCATGTACTTCAGTTGCATAGAAGGTTGGACAACCTCACAAAACACTGAACTACATGTCTTCTTATCCCAACCTTTATCCAAAAATTGTGGCATGCATGCCAGACTTGTTGCTTTAACTGTGAACATTGTTTTTGAAACCTTCACTGGAAAGGTATTAAACAAGTCTACAAAAACTGTGAGAGGCATGCACAAAGAAATTTTTATTATCCTTGTGGCAATATTGGGCCTAAGAGCTTTCTGTACTTCTTTGAAAAGCTTGGCTCTATATGCCTCTGTAACACTAAAATGTGGGAGAGGCCAATCCACTGAATTCCATGCTGGAAGGTCTTGTTTTCTTAACACACCATGTGTGTTTGCATTGTCCAGCAACTGATAAAAATGATCAGTAAAAAATATACCGGATTGAGCTAGCTCTGTTGCACATCGACCTTCGTATTGTTGTTCTCCTATCGATCCATGCAAAACATCTATAAATCCCAGAATACAATCGATGTTTTGCCATGTCTCATACGATGAAGGGTATAAATCTGAAATAAAATAACACAAGAATATCAATAAGCAAAGAAAGAAAGCTTTGTCTTAAAAAGCCATGCACCTCATAAAAAACAAAACCACAATAGAAAAATATACAATTAGGCCTGTGTTGCGGAAGATCATTTGGATAGTCTCGCAAGACAAGTTCTTTATGCATGTACACATGCTGAATCAAAACTTCTTTCACCGATATCTTTCCTCTGGTGATTTTAAAATCTCGTACTCTTCCCTTCCATGATGCCAAGAAAATATTTTTTGTCTGGGGTCTCTTTCTTTTACTAGGTTGCATGAGCACCCATGCTCCTTTCGAAACAGTAAACCTTTCCCAAGTTCCTTCCGTTTTGACTGTACTTGAATTCTCTACCGAAGAAATAGAAGAAGCAGGTCGACGGGGTAAGGATGTGTGGTATAATTCTGCCTTCATAGCATTATCATCCACAGAGCGTCTTCCACAAGAACGACCATAGTTTTTATTCACCATGGATACCTTGTGAATCTGTAACCACAGCAAAGTAATGTAAACAAGATAACAAAGTGAAGTTTCAAGTAAGAGAAAGTAGGCAGACAGATAGTTGATAAGAAACATCTTACTCTAAGCCAAACTGGATCAAGGGAGCAGTTTTGGAAAAGAAGAGGTTACTGCACAATGAGGTAGTGGTGTAGAATGGTAGACCTTTCGAAGGAAAGGCAGCACAACAATTCAAAGTTCAAAGGGAGGTGGAAGCGGGAAGGCCCTTGTCAGAGAAAATGTCAGACTAGATTCTATCTTCATGTCCAAAGATCTTGTGAGAATAAAAAACCAATCTCCACATTAATGTAGCACGCTTGTACCTACATAAAATATTGTTTCTTTTATCTATTTTCTTTTATTTTTGTGAATTTCCAACGTTACGTTGGCCCTCTGTTCATTGGTTGAGAGCTTATTTTTCCAAACCGTAAAAGGCCCCAAAATGAGCTCCCTTTTTCCCTAATGACTCGCAGGCATCACGTTAGCCCCTAATCACTTGATACTGCCCCCTTTTGTTTTCTTTTATTTTTGGGTTCAGTACTAAGTGACAAGGGGCCGGGACGCATCACCTAAGCCTCGTATCGCTTGGTACTAACCCCTTGTATATTAAGAGTGCTTGTCCTAATTGACTAAAATGTTTCTTTGGATATGTTGGAAAATGAGTTAGACATTCTCTTGGAATAGGATGATGAGGCGGAAGAGTCTTACGCAGAAAAGATATATATGTTCCTATACAATGCACGTGCCCACCACCATGCTCATGAATTGTCTTTAATGCTCAAAGAAGAATTTCCTTTTGAGAACATCATCAAGACTTCTAGGATTGTTCTCGATGATCGGGAGCAAGATTATGAAGAGATTGTTTTTGGAAATATCGTGACTTATGATTGGTGAACAATATGTTCATCCATTTGATTTTGCAACAGACAAAGTCATAAAAATAAGGATCATCCGTTGTCTTAAAAATATCCCCAAGTGTGGCAGTACAGTAGAGGAGAAGTTCCCAATACACACAAAGAAGTGTCACCTTCTCCAATATAATTATGGATTTCTTTGTTACCTACATCTCCTTCTAAAGACTCTGAGCCCTAGATAGAGAATTTACCAAGCATTCAAGTTCCAATCGAGGATGATGGAGTTGAGGAAGAGGTGGCTATCAATCTAGCAGAGGAGAGAATAGAGGCAAAAAAAGGAGACGTTTCTAGCTAGTACATCCCTTGTCGAAGTCGATGCAGCACCTATGAGTATAATCCCATTGGAAGCTAGTCCACCTAATGAGAATGAAAAGGGCGACTTGTCACTTCCTTATTTTCCCAGCTTTACTATGGTAGACTAATTTTATTAAGTATTATTAACAGACATTCTGCATCATTTTAATATGTGTGAAGACTATTGCTTGGTTGCTTTAGCAAATTATAGTGAAGCAGACATGGGGTGGGTAGAGCAAGGAGTTAACAAACACCTCCTAGTTGATTTTGCAGTCTAGGACTCCAAGTATCTTCCTGGTAGCAAAAGGAGATATTAAAGGACATGTTTAGGACATATGAAACCCAATTGTCTTCTGAGGAGGAGGCTGTAGTAATTATAGACCATCTTGGTTTGATAGATATGGGAAAATATATAGCATCTACTGTACATGAAGACAGTAAGTCTATGATCCCTTTGTGGATGAGATCCATGCTTGAGGGTGATGAAAATTAATAGGTAACAGTACTGATTTGTTTTTAAGCTATTAGTATTTGATTTATGTACATTTTGTCGATTAAACGTATCACATTACTTCCAAGTTTTTGTATATGATGTTGATTTTTTGAAGAGAGTAGGAGGCTTAAGATCATTCAGTGCTAGTAGTTCAAAATCAATTGGGGGTTTAAAGGATGCTGGTCTCATTGAATATATAAGACATTTGAATCATCAAAAAGGTACATAAAATTTATGACACTTTCTTATAATTGATAATAAGCTGACTTGAATCATGATGATTACAATTTTGATGCGCATATCATTATATTTCATAAAAAGTTCTCAAAAAACAATTCAAAATTTCCTTTATTCGCATTGAAAGTACTCTCTAGGTTTTGTGGTGGATATGATGTCTCTTTAAATGCTGAGAAAGTGGTGCTGGTGGAGAAACAATTTGCATTATGGGTGTTTGGTCAAGGGCATGGATGTCAAGCACTAATATGCCCCTACTACCTATCATACTCAACTCATGCTTTTGCAGCATGAATTAATGAACCAAAGACATTGCCTTCTTATGGGAAAAGATATCTAATGAGGGAAAAAAAAGAGCCGGTTTGTTCCTACAGAGGTGCAACTGCCAAGAATAGATCTCCAGACAGACGAAGTTGAATAAGAAGGAAGACCACTGAAGAAGATTAAGCCCACCTCCTCCCAACCCTGAGTCTTGGTGGATGATGCCACAACTCATGGAGCTCTTTTGCAGATGACTGATTCCAGGCACATTTTTGCTTTTCTTTGTTAATCAATTGTATTGCACATGTCAATCATGAGGACTTCAAGGAAGACCACTGAAGAAGATTAAGCCCACCTCCTCCCAACCCTGAGTCTTGGATGATGCCACAACTCATGGAGCTCTTTTGCAGATGACTGATTCCAAGCACATTTTTGCTTTTCTTTGTTAATCAATTGTATTGCACATGTCAATCATGAGGACTTCAATGTTTGTTGTGCTCTATGAAACAATTTCTTGTAATTCCATTGATGTAACTTTAGAAGACTATTGGATCGATTCTTGCCTCCACCATGTCTAGTGTGCTTAAAGTAACCTATTCTTGCCATATGTAATGTGATTTCTCCATGCCTTGATTTGACCATATTGACAATGAACTATGTGTCTTTGCAAAGTACGGTGTATGGTTATACAGTATATGATGAAATCAATGATAGAAAAAAACTAGATGTATGTATAAATTAGACTCGAAGTATTGAGATTCTTTTAAGTCTTCTTCTTTGTGCACCATTTCTACTACTATTACTGAGTACTTGAGTGTCTCCATGTGTTGATGTTGGATTAATTAGAATTTATAGTTTAGGATTAATGTTCTCATTTGCAAAGCTAGTGTTCTCATTTCCAGTTTAGGAATTAGCTCAATCTCAATAAGGATGTTTTTTCAACTAACCCCCTACCTCAAATCTATAAAATCTTCATTTTGACAATGTTTATGTACATACAATTAAATATTCAAGAGAATTGAATCATCGAAGCTACATAATACATAGTCACTGAGCACTAAATTTCATGAGCAACATAATACACATAGACATGGATAAAAGAAGGAAACAATGCACAGATAGAATTATAGAAGAGTAGAGACGACAAAAAAAGAGGACTACGGAGGGATACTAGCGAAATGAATCTTGAAATATATTAATCGTGGTATCAAGGAGCAAAAAAGAGGGTGTTTTGCTACTACAGATGTCTACATGCATTGCTTGTGTCCCTTAGGTTTTGAGGTTCAACCAACTAAATGTTTGGCTTCTTTCAGCCCAATAGTACCTTTGTTCTCATTCTCACATAATGCTTAATCATCTCTAACTCTGGATTCTTTGTTCTCACCCTCTACAAACCCAGCTGTTGCAGTTGTGTTTCTCATGAAGAAGTATACCATCTTTTTTCTCTTTCACATCCCTTGAGGGCAGTAGAACATCAGTCTTTCTCTTCTTCTTCTTCCTGTTTGTTGCTAGTTGGTGCAAGGTCACATCGGTGAAGTTTCTTCAACTACAAGAAAAAGAAAATATAAGTGGCCAGCACACTAGGGACAGTGGTTAGGGTCTTTGAGGGGTCTTTTTAGATGACTCATAAATAATGCTCACCTTGATCATCATAACTCTTCCTTTTTGCCACATGGTTAGTAAAAGCTTGCTCGTTTGGAGAGCTTTCTTCTTGCCTCACGGGTGATAGTTGAACATTTAGCTCACCTTGATCATCACACAACCCTTCCTTTTTGGCATCCTATAATGAGTCATGCAGTTAGTACATGCTTGCCATGTTTCTGTGCCAGTGTGATTGTGTCCACTTGTAGAGCTTCCATCATGCCTCATGGGTGATAGGTCTCCTGCACTCAACTTAGTTCTCAGAGTGGTGCTCTTTGGTTCCTTGTTGATGTCTCCCTCCCCTTCTTCTAAGCCAACAATGATAACACTTATTGAATCAATAGTGTGGTCTCATCATGTGAAAGCATGATGATGGAGATCAAAAAACACTCAGCAGGCATTCTTCCCACACGAGACATTTGCTTTGGGATTTCCTTTGCATCCAAAAAATGAAGCCTATCCTCCACAAACTCACTCAGATCAACATCTTCATGTCTTACTTCTGCCCCTCCTTGCCTACTAAAAAATAGTGCTAAAGTGTAGCCTGCACATTTTGAAATTCATTAGTAGCAGCACATCTTTCAAATGATTAGAAGAATACATACACAAATCACTTTAACACATGGTAATTCATCAATAAATTTCTAGCCATTGGTTTAAACCCAATAATTAGCCTATTTCAAGGTTGGGAGAAAAGCATGTGATTTTTAACAAAGAGCTTTGCAAATCGGTTGATGGTTTGTCCAACTGGTTGAAAACCAGTTTCTAAGTTGGGGCATCTCTATGGGTTTTTTACCATAGGTTTTCAATTGGTTGATAACGATGTAATAGGTTGTAAGGGTTTCCAACCCATTGGTTAAAACTAGTTTATAAGTTGAAAACCAGTTATATAAACACTGGTTGTTAACTTAAAAACTAATTTAAACCCAATTTATAAACTGGGCCACTATAATGGATTTTAACCCTTGTTTTCCAACCCCTTTGAAACTAGTTTATGGGTTGGAAGGGTTTATAACCACTCGTTTTGATAACCATTTTGTAAATTGAGAGCATGATAAATGGCAACTGGCTTCCAACTTGTTGACAACCAGTTTACAGATTGAGAGTATGACAAATGGCAATTAGTTGAAGACAAGTTTACAAAGAGAAGGGGCACTTGAAAGGGTTTTGGACTATTGGTTTCAGTCCACCACCACTGACAACCAGTTTACATATTTGGAGCATAACACATTAGGCAAAATTTGGACTAAAAAAGGGGCCCTCTAAGAACTGCCATGTTAGCTTTTTCTTAAAAAATGGGATGATGGTTAATTTTTTTACAAATCAAACGAAAACTTGTCGGAGAGGTTGTGGATTGAGAATCTACTCTTTGATATCTTTCCAATATATAGCATGATAAAAAATTTTGCATATTCAAGAAGTTCCCAAATTGGTGATGATGTGGCATGTAACATGCCACATCATCACCAATTTGGGAACTTCTTGAATATGCAAAATTGTAACATACCATGTCATCACCAATTAGGAAACTTTTTGAATATGCAAAATTCCCCATCATGCTATATATCATTGGAAAGAACTTAAAGAGTAGATTCTCAATCCACAATCTTTGCGACAAGTTTTGGTCTGATTTGCAAAAAATTAGCATCATCTCGTTTTTAAAGAAAAAGATGACATGGAAGTTCTTAGAGGGCCCCTTTTTGAGTCCAAATTTTACCTAATGAATGGTTTTCAATCACTAGATTGACACCCATTGTAATAGCTTTAGAGCACTGCGAATGGGTTTCAACCGGTTTCCAATGGGTTGGCATATAGCACGTGCTTAAATGTAGTATTAAAAAATCCAAGCAGTACTATCAAATAAAACCAATTAAAGAGTATAGGTTTCTACCTTTCTTTTCAAGCATGGCATGACCAAGTGGTTTCCTTACCACCATTTTTTTTACTTCTTTGGGTATGGCGTTGTACAACCAACTGCAATGCACTTGCCTTTGACACATACATAACAGTAGCAAAATACATGGTATGCAGTTAATATAAATAGACCAACAACAGACTGGTCCGCTTCAAATCCAAGGCCACACCCTGGGAAAATTTTCATCATAATCAGCATACTGTCCTCATATAGAAGAATCTTTAGCGGTTGTGGAATAATCATTGTGGTAGAGTTCCCTAACTTCACACCCATCAAGAAACCTCTACTAGCAGATGCTTTCTCCACAGCCTCATTCTTGTGGTCTAAATCGGCCTACAAACATAGACAAAGAGGCAATGAACATGGCATGGAGTTTCTGTCAGATTTGCATGAGTGAAAGCACAAAGTACACAATGGAAGAGAGATAAGAGTGAGGAGAGACATAGACGAACAATAATTGAATTGATTAGCAATGAGTATGTGAAGTTACAATGGTGGACATGGGTCACTTATATACACACAAATGGGAATTTCCCGACTCCACAAAGTTTGGAGGATAAAAAAATAAAATGTAAAAAAGACAAAATAAATATTCCCATATGAGATGCAGTATTTCTAACACCCCCTCTATAGCTCATAGTGGGCATAGACAAGAAGGCCAAGTCGATGTAGATGCAACCATGGACACCTCAATATCGGGGCCAATACCGAATACACCTCGAAAAATGCACCAAACAACTTGTCTTCAACAAAATGCCATCTTGAGCTTTAGCTGCCACATAGAACAATGAATTGTAGACACTTCCACGTCCATGATTCCCCATTCATTGAACAATGAACACATCATGTCCAAAAACCTCCAAACAATGAACTAAGAACACATCCTATCCATAATCCTTCTAATCAATGAACTTGAAACACATCCTGTCCATAGTCTGCTAACAATGAATTGCGAACAAATCACGTCCATAGTGTTGTCAAGCTTGTTCCTTGCCAGATGCATGTTCCTTGAACTCCAACACATGAGTCCAATGCATCTAATGGGAGCTTTAGTTATCCCCCTCTCCTGTCACGTGCCTCTCTCTAGCTAAAGCATGTGAGGGGATTTCCTCTTATGGTTATGCGCTAGGATCAACTCCTCCCGATCTCCCTCTGCTCCACTAGCCTGATGGAGATTAAGGGTGTCACTACTACCCAAATAATATGGGAACCCTGGTCCATATGGCTTGTCGTATGTCCATAGCATCGAGCTCTTCCATGCTTTCCGAGATGACCAATTGAAAACTAGGAAAACTATCCTCTGGAAACTGCTTGAGCATGACGATCATGGTCCTTAAATCCAAATCGCAAACATTTGGATTGTGCAATCCTGTCCATTGGTATGAACAAGCCCAACACTTGTTTACCCATTTTGAGAAACACACAAAGTTCTAATGATGCCTAAAAAAACAAGTCTTAAAGCCTATGTCAACGATGGCTTGCCCCATTGTGACCGGCTCTTACATCTCGAGCACCCGCTCACGTCTCAAGTTGTGCTCGCATGGGAATGGGATCTCTCCGAAGGGAGACTTTTGACCTTCATGCTTATGAGAAAAAACAAAGCTCTTGGAATGTAAGTTGCATGCCAACAAGATCGTGAGCATCGAGAAGGAACGCACCGCTCTGCCGTCTCTTTTCTGTCATGAGAATTGCACATGATGGTGCCGCCCATCAGCAATAGTTCCAGTGCAATTAAGTTTTGGGGCAACGATTGTACTGCATACTGGTGCTACTTCTGGGTAGCCCCTGCCCCCTTGTTTGCTTGTCGGCAGTGCTTGGCTCTCCTTCAAGCACGCGCTGCTGTAGGAAGAACGCAAGCCAGTCAAGCTCACTTGCCTGCCCACTTTGCTCCTCCTTTCTCGGCATTGTGCCCACGCCACCTTCTTTTGCCTGATTTGCTAGGTTGTAGCCTCCTTTTGCTTTGTACTTAGCTCTTACGATCTTGCTCTTACTGCTGTACTGCCTGCTACAAACCTTTTGGTGGCTACCGACTCTCAGCTCTGCCGCCTACAAGGCCCCCACAATGGCTGCAAAGCTTTGTGCTGCGTTGCCTTGATGTTCTAGCCCGCCAATACAGCCTGCAAGTAGAAACGCAAGCTTGATCTCCCGGTTTTGTCTTGGGGTCGCGTCACGCAGGCCGCCTCGCCACCTTGTATGGATGTAACCTTCTCCAACTCTTGCTCTCAACTTCTCCTACGTGTGCTCGAGGATCAATGACCCAAAAGCTCTGATACCATGTCAGATTTGCATGAGCGGAATCACAAAGTACACGACGGAAGAGAGACAAGAGTGAGGGATCGAGATAGACGAACAATGCTTGACTTGATTAGCAATGAGTAGGTGAAGTTACAATGGGGGACATGGGTCACTTATATACACACAAATGGGAATTGCCCGACTCCACAAAGTTTGGACGATAAACAAATAAAATGTCAGAAAGACAATAAATATTCCCATATGAGATGCAATATTTCTAACAGTTTCTTCATATGTAGAAAACACATGTACATATATTTGCTTTTTCAAGTGCTTCTCTAGTGACACAAAGTTTATCTTGAAGTTTTCACTCTGCTTGTTCTTATGCATTAGGGGCCGCTAATAGAGGTTGTACAAAGATAACGTAACAACAATCTTTTTTTTATTTGAACAAAATAGTATTATCTAGCTAGGTAGCAGTCGAATGATTAGCACCCAAAGCACGAGAAACTGGATATTGATTGATAAGACTCGATCTATGATTAATTCGCACTAATCTACTACTCAAACTTCGTGACAAGATTGTTACTCGATACCAAGTACAAGAACTGGATGTTTAATCAAGGAACTATCAAAAAAACTAAGTACTTCTTAATCGATTATCTACTAGATTCCATAAGGAAGGACGACCAATTGGGTAAATGCCGGGGCAAACCTGTGAATTGGAAATGTTGTACTACTCTCTACAGGACCAAGATTATCCACAGGTTCGCCAAGGACGTTAGAGATTGGCCAGGAGTAATTTCACCAACAGGAACGCCATGTTATTTGATGGACACATCATGGTGTGGTGTTCAATTACACCTCCAATGTGATGCAAGATGCACTTTGCCCCCTTTACCTTTGGCGTCACTGTATGAAGAGTCAGTAATGCAACTTTTTTGATGCACTTAGTCTTGAGTAGAATGTCATCCAACAATGTCTGAACTTGACATGAGACCTCCACCTCTGCGTCATACAGGGGCTACCTTGTGCCAACCGAGTGCATGCATCCTGAGATAGTGTTACACAACAGCTCATAGATGACATCGACTGTACACTTGCCTCGCACATCCACTGAGTTCTTCTTTTTGTGCAAACACCATCAACACTTGTCTTCTTAACAACCTGCTCAGCAAATATGGCCCACTTCATAGGACTAGTGTAGACCTGGTAACATAGCCTTGGGAAAATTGAGGGCCCACAGAATAGTTTGAGGGTGTAGCTCGGTAAACTTGTTTATATAATGTATACAAGGGTAGGTAGTGCTCATGCAACATCACCTTCTTGTCTTTTTTGGGGGAGCATGGAAAACACTCTTAGCTAATGCTTTGGTGGCTACTTTGGTGGAACCTCATTGGGAGTCAAATGCCTTGCATCCTCCCCCCTCAAGATTGAGATCATACACTTTGGAAAATGCTCTGAAGTCCTATAAAAGTCTTTCAATGACTCTGTCTTTCAATGGCTCTGTCTTTAATGGCTCAGTCTTTAACTTCAGGTGGTAAAACTTGGTGGGAGCCCTCTTCTGGCATGTAGAAAACATTGGTTAGACAAGCAACCACACTCTCCTTGTCTCTTATATATTGAGATCAAGATCACCAACATATATGGAGCTTGATTAGGAGGTTGATGAGCGGTTTGAGTGAGAGGATCGTAATAAAATAAGCTCTAGTTTTCCGACAGAAAACTTTGTGAGAGGTCCCACATGCACATAGACACGGACACAACATACATAGACACATGCACAACTTTGTGAGGGGTCTCGTGCTCTGTGTGTGCGTGTTTGAGAGAGAGAGAGAGAGAGAGAGAGAGAGAGAGAGAGGGTAACCTTTGTATCTTTGCGGCGTTGCCCTTTGAGTTAGCCATGGTCGAAGATGTAGACATTTTCTCAAGCAGCTAAGAATGGGGGAGAGAAGAGAGAGGAGATCTGTTGACTCTGAGTTTTTTGAATGACACAGTGCATGTACAGAATACATGCGAAAAAAAATAATTACCTTACCTCTTTCAGTTATCCCCCACTATCTTTTCAGTTATGTACATTTTATTTGCTTAGTTTTTAAATTATTTTCATTTCTTTTCCAATTCTCAAAGTTCATTTGCAAGTTGCAAACCACACCCCAAAAACCGCTATTTCTACTGGTCCAAAGTGTATCACCTTACCATGCATCCACCCATATAGCTCACTCTTTTGTAAAACTGTATTTTCAAGTAGTCTCTTTTTAGCAGTAATTGCAAGGTTTTCCTAGAAAGAGGGCCATCTCAACTATTTTTCACATATAAATATAGAGGGCTTACTTCTAGTTTCAATCACTTACATTTACAACCTTGTTTACCTTCATATTGTGTGTGTGTGTGTGTGTGTGTAACCCCAAAATAGGGGGATGTTATCATGGATATTTTTGAAGAGAGATTGATCCTACAGAAGAGGTAGAGTTTGAACAAGATCTGCCATGTGATTAACTATTGTCAAGGATAGGTATTCCAAATGCATTGCTTCTTACTTGGTATGTTGTTGTTTGGAATGCACTACTCCCAAGATATGCTAAATCACAAGATATGTTTGACAGTGGGGCAAAATCACAATGCTACAAAATGTTTTGAGAGTTATGTTAAACATTGAACTGATATACAGCATGAAGGCACCTTGCTATGGTATTATGAGATGTAGCACTAGAATATGCGATTGGGGAAGGGGAGACAGTTGTACCATGAACCAAGCAGTGAGGATGCAAAAGCAATAAAAAATGTTTATTTTGAGAATCTTTTCTAAATTACTCAACAAAAATCCCATTCAATACAATTCAATGGCCATGCTTCGAGATGATGCAAATAGAGATATGCTAGCTTGGGGATGTGCGGTAGCATTACAAGGCTAAATGAGCAAGTGCTGAACTGTTTTGAAATTTTGCAAAATGGTTTGCATCATAATTCAGCTGCATGTTGGAAACAGATATCTGCAAACATCGAGAGAAAAACACACACAAATGTTGTAATAACCATGTATGGAAAGTTGGTTACAACTAGTTAGAGCTTGAAGTTGGAAGTCATAGGGAGCCTAGGTGAGATATGTAGTTGGATTGGAAGATGCAAGGATTGCAGTAACATAGGAATCACCAAATTTTCTCCTCATTTGCTGGCCAATATGCAGATAGAACCAATTGAATAATTCACATAAGGCCTTGCTTTTAGTTTCACTTCCACCATGGCGAGCTGCACGGAAGTAGCTTGTCCGTGATAGTGGGACTTTTCTATTCCTTGAGTGTTCCATATGGCCACTAGACCCATTTGTTTAACAAAGTATGAACCATGTGCAAGAATAATATGCTATAAAAAAATAAAGAAATTATGACGTATGGAGAAAACGTTAGCATGTACATATTTCTTGAACTTAAAGATATATGCTATTCTTGCCAAATAGAATGTGATATCCTTTGTTGCCCATTCTTGCTTGATTGTATCACAAAGAGTGAGATAGAACCCTCATAATCATTTGTGTGGGAGGAATCTATATTAGTTTTTCATAGAAGCAGAATGAACTTTTCAAGTGAAATATTCATTATACTTCTATGGAACTCTCATAATCATTTGTGTAGGAGGCATCTATCTTAGTTTTCCATAGAAGCATAATGAACTTGTCAAGTTTTGTCCAAACTCTCATCCTTGTGTTGGCCATATTGCGATTGCTTTCCTGATTAGTGGTGTGCTCACACAACTCTTTACGTCTCCATATAGCAGATGCTTGCCTTTTGTCATGATTTGATAAAAATCTTCTTGCTTTTGTTGGAGCTATATATAGCTAGCCCTAACTCCTTGTTTTTTCAATGCATCAACCCACTTCATCTCCCTAACTAAGTGTTTGGGCTTCTTAACTGTGAAAGGAAAGAGATGATTGTAGTTCTCCTATTTTTTATGCTTGCACATTATTGTTGTTGATGAGTAAGGGTATGAATAGTTTTTTCCAAGCCTTTAATAGCTTTTTTTGCTACTCCCATCATCATTTCTACTTGGATTCTATATGTGCTAGCATCGTAAGCTACATGATTTAGTCTATTGTAATAACCTAACAAGCCATGTCTACCATCACCAAGAAACCGCACCAAATCATGTAAATTTTGGAATGCTAAAGACTTACCAATTTTGGAAGATTTGTTGGATATAATACCCCATTTACCCAAAGTTCTTGATGTTTTTTTCCTTGCCCACATAGTCTCTGCACCTCATCTTCATCTCTTAATGCCCTCTTTTGATAACTTCGACAACATGAAGCGTACTCCTTATCTAGCTTGATGTTGATATGGAAGCTTTGCTTTGCTGGTCGATTATTAAGGCCCTCCAAGGGTTCCATGAGAATTGGAGATTATAGTGATGTTGAGTGAGTTAAAGAGAAGCGCAAAAGGAGAAGAAAAATTAATTACCATTAGAGAAATTGATTCTAAAAATGTTGTTAGAGGGAGGAATAGAGTGAAAGTGCTACAGAGAGAAAAAATGAATGAAAGGATTGGTTGATTGAAAAAGAGAGGAATAAAAGGTTTGATTGATTAAAAGAGAGCACATAGAGGAATATAAGAGATTAATTCTACTGCTAAATGATTAAAAGAGAGCATATAGTGGAATATAAGAGACTAATTCTACTGCTAAACATAAAATTTAAAAAAGAAGATTAATTTCACCATCTTATGTTGGAGAAAAGGATCACCAAGATAGCTTGACAGAGAGAGAGAGAGAGAGAGAGAGAGAGCTCAAAGAGGCTTTCAATAGTCATGGATTTTTAGATAGTAAATTTATACTTTTTGAGGGAAATATAATAGACTCAAAATATTGGGCCCACTTATGCATGAGAATTACAAGTGGGTCTAAGGAAGAGAGGGAGAAAGAAGTTACATTAAATAAGGGGATATTCTTAAGGTAGTTATGAAAGAAGTGATTAGGGTAAAAATAAGATACCTTATGAAGATACAAGTGTAGGTGGGTTGGTGATTATTCCTCCTAAATAAATCTAAAATTATAGAAAATGGGGCAAATGTTTTTGAAATTCCCTAAAATGTCCAAAATTGGGCAAATATTTTCTAAATCCCTTCAAAATGGCCAAAATTTAGGCGAATGTTTTAAGATATCGGCCAATTGGCGATTATTAGCCCCTATTATTTTCCTTAGAAGAGTGATGCTAGCTCATAGAAAGTAGGTGGTGGGATCCATCTTTGTTGTATTTGGAGCATGTTCTAGAGGAAAACCTTCCAAATTTGGCCCATAATTTGAAACCCTTTCTCTAATCAATTTTTACAAGGCCACCTTTTTTTTACCAAAATGGCCCTAGTGGTCCTTATATTTTATGAGTTGGTTGTAGTACTCTTGCAAGGAGAGTAATCTGGATGACACCAAACTAGTATGCATGTGGGAGATCAAGCATTCACTTCTAGTCAAAAACATAAAGGCAAAGCCTTGTTTTAGAGTGGCAAGAATTAGCCTTGTCTTTTTAAGGATGCCAAGAAGGGGGGTGATAAGACTATGTAAAAAACAAAAATGGAACTTTTGTTAGAAACCAAAACAATATAGCAAAAGGATGGAGATGGAGAAGATGAAAGAGGTAGGCATGGCTATGTGGCTAATGTATCATCACACTAAGTGATGAAAACAAGGAGTCAACAAACTATAGACATGATGATTGGGCATGAATGGGCATCATTGTGCACTACAAGTATGATCCTTCTTTACATGATGTATGCATGTCAGCACTGATGTATCATCATGTCCAATATTTTGATAGTAGTGCTAGCCCAAGCACATTACTTCTCAGCATGGTCTATTTTCCTCCCTTGAGTCCACTCCTCAAGGAAGAATGGTGCAAACAACTCCCCATATCCAATAAAAAGAAGTCTAATATTAAGTTTCCTATAGCCCAAGATTGAGAGAATTAGCCCAATTAAGGGAGAGGTATAGTAGGGAGGTTGCAATCTTGGTAACCCCAAAGGTCAATAGGTAAATTACCTATAGCCCAAGATTGAGAACATTAGCCTAGGTAAGGGAGGTTACAATCTTGGAAACCCCAAATATCAATAGAGAATTTCTTATAGCCCAATATTGAGAGCATTAGCGCAAGTAAGGGAGAGCTTCCAACACCAGAGGAACTCATGGGTAATGTACTCCTAGCCCAATATTGAGAGCTTCCAACACCAGAGGAACTCATGGGTAATGTACTCCTAGAGGAAGGTGTTTTCAAAGAGGTAACATTGCTCACGATACAACTATCACAATCACAACATGAGAGCCAATATATTTCTAATATGTAGATATCCTTGAACCCGAGAGTCAACATATTCCATATTAGGTAGATATCTTTGAACCCCGTGAGGAGGATGATGTTAGCCTATCAAATTTTAGGAGCTTTCAGATATTCTTTTCCAATCGAATACTACAGAAGATGATGCGGCTACAGGATGCAGAGGCTACATGTCTTGTAGAAGATCTCTTAACCAAGAAAGAGAGCTTAGAGATCAAGATGATGGATATGGAGCTCAACCTACAAATGTTGGATTGGAAAAGTGGAGAAAAGGTGCTTGATTTTCCCTAGTGCTATGAGTTTATTATGAGGGAATATTACATGTATCATGCATGTGAGTGTCACCGAACAAACATGTTTCCTACTTGTAGATACCTTCTAATCAAAGTTTAAGGCAAAGTATGACTTGCTTGGGGGTATGTTAGGAGCCTAATAGGTGCCCAAAGTTTCTTAGGACATGGAGCAATAGTTGTGACACAAGTTGGGCACTATATAAATATAATAAAACTCTTTTGAATGACGTTTTGGGATTATAAAAATACCTAGTCGACCTAAACAATGCAACTTGTTATTAATTCCCCATGTAAAAATATAAGGGTTATTCATAGGTATCTCATTCTTGCACACACAAATGTTGAAAACTATTGGGGCTAGAAGGCAGTCCTTAAATCCCAAATGCAAGCATATGGAGATCACCACAAAAGTTGTGCATCAATAAGTTAACATTTGTATACGTGAATAGATAGATATACATAAATGTAACTTGCTCAGTTTTGATAGGGGTTATGTAAGTTTGGGTCTTTTGTTGTGTCACTCATATGTATTACATAAAAGTTTTCTCATATGTGAGTCAATAAAACCTTTCTCATCCTCAAAGGATTTCTTAAGAAAGCTACAAGATTTTGAATTAAGCCTATTATAAGTTTAGCTTTAGACTCGGGGGGGTCACTCGTATAAATATGTAAGTATCACGTGGGTTCAACAGAAGGACATTTTAAATATTTAAAACTTACAGAAATATATTTACAGAGGAGATTTATTTATTATATTTTTAAAAAAAATTACAGATTTGAATAGGAAAGGATACATTATATTCACTAAAAAATTCACAGATAAGGGACTTTTTAAATAGGCCTTGAACGCACGTGATATAGAGGATTTACATATAGTGACCCCCCCGAGGCTTTAGACTACTAGTATGAAGCTAATGCAAAGTGATAAGATTAACACCTAGATTGGAGATCATATGTATATCACATATAGATAACCACAAAAGTTACGAATCAAAAAGTTAACTTTGTATGTAAATGTGTCTTGATCAATTTTAATTAGGTTTATCAAAGTTTTGGTCTTTTCGATGTGTCACTCATATAAAAGCTTTCTCAGATGTGTCAATTACATAAAATATTTCTCATCCAAGATTATGTATTACATTATAAATTTAGCTTTAGTCTACTAGGATGAAGCTAATGCAAAGGGATAATCTTAAGACCTAGACTATCTTGTATCTAGCCCCTTTTGTTCTTTCAAAGCCTTTAAGGATTACTTTCACACATCCACAACCTCCACATAAGTAAGTTCACTTCCACTCCACTTGGAAGCTCATACCTCACCTAGGACCTATCCACCATGGTCTACTGCCCATAAGATATAGGAAGAATGTCCTTTAACTACTAGAGTGAAGGATTCACATGCCTCTACTAGTCTGAAGCTTATAATGCAAAGTGATAAGATTAACACCTAGACTGGAGATTAGCTAGATATCACATACAGATAACCACAAAAGTTATGAATCAACAAGTTGTATTTGTATGTAAATGTGTCTTGATCAATTTTCACTAGGGTTATCAAATTTTAGGTGTTTTTGATGTGCCACTCATATAAAAGTTTTCTCATATATGTGACTACATAAAACCTTTTCGCATCCTCAGAGGATTTCTTGAGATAGTTACAATATTATGAATTAATTCTGCTATAAATTTAACTTTAGACTACTAGTATTTAGCTAATGAAAAGGGATAATCTTAACACCTAGAATATCATGTATCTATAGCACTTTTTGTTCTTTTAATGCCTTTGAGGAGGACTTTCACACATGCACAAACTCTACATAAGGAAGTTCACGTCCACTCCACTTGGAGGTTCATACCTCACCTACTACCTATCAATGATCTACTCCACACTCGGAAGTTCATACCTCACCTACTACATGTCCATGGTCTTTAACCCATAAGATATAGGAATAATTTCCTATAACTACTAGAGTCAAGGATTCACGTGCCTCTATGGGGAACATTGCCCACTTTGTAGCACCTTGTGCACATTGATATTTTTGGATACCTCATGCTAACATGCATCACAAAGTTAGCAAATCACTAATGTACCAATCAACCAAGGGCACAACCATTAGATCTTAATACTCATTGTTACAAGCCTAGAATTTCTGAAACTTCTCTTCTCTCTCATGTAAAAGTGAGTTGGCCTCTCTATATAAGGTGCAAGAGAGGTAACCTCTCTGTATAGGGTACAAGAATAAATATTAATTAGCCACCATGGGAGAGGATGTAAGGCATTTTTGAGCTAGAAACATAGAGATATCAAGAGATCAAACCTTGATGTCCCATATCACTAAGATATCTTTTTATAATAGTTCTTACTAGGCCTATGACTTTTGGATGAGATGGCCAATTCCTCCCTATACCCAAAAGTACTAAAATTAGAAAGATGTCACTAAATCACTCCACTCAGAGGACAAAATCTAACCATTTGAATTATCCTTGAGTAAGTTTCTTCAAATCCATACTAAGCTAAGAATGGAAAATGTAAGAGGATACAACTTGCGGTCTATACAAAATAACTCAAAAGGAGTAGGATATTTCACAACATAAGACTTTAAAAATCAAACTACACACAATAACAAAGATAGATAAGAATATTGTATTATTGAAGTGATACAATAGATGGAAAAGCCTAACACCCATGTGCTCCTACACAAAGGGAGATTCTCATTAGATTTGCTCTACGATGGAGATTGTATGCTAGTAAAAACTAGGGAGTAAACTCACAATGAGATGACTGATAGGAAACTACTAAGATGGAGGTTGTATGCTAGTAGAAGCTAGGGAATAAACTCATAGTGAGATGACTGATATGGAATTGCTAAGATGGAGGTTGTATGCTAGTAGAAGCTAAGGAGTAAAATCACAGTTTGATCATATGGAACTGTAAGATGGAGGTTGCATGCTAGTAGAATCTAGGGAGTAAAATCATAGTGATGATTGGTGAATTGTGTGGAGAAGGGATTTGTTGTGTATCTTTAGAGGCCTATATACATGAGGTGTCCCCATGACATGACTACGTATGTCCATGGTCATAGTCTCGGTGCCACCATCTATGGTGTAGACTAAAAGACGGTGCTGAAGTGTAGCTTGCACATTTTGAAATTCATTAGTAGCAGCACATATTTCAAATGATTAGAAGAAGACAAGAACAAATAGCTTTAACACATGGTAGTTAATCAATCAATGTCCAACCACTAGTTTGAACCCGATAATTAGCCTATTTCGAGGTTGGAAGCAAAGCACGTGATTCTCAACAGAAAGCTTTGCAATCTGTTGACAATTTTCAATTGGTTGAAAACCAGTTTATAAGTTGGGGCACCTATAAGGGTTTTTACCATAGGTTTCAAACTGGTGATAACCATATAATAGGTTGTAAGGAAATTGAAAGCATGACAAATGTCAACTGGCTTCCAACTTGTTGACAATCGGTTTACAGATTGAGAGTATGACAAATGGCAACTAGTTGAAAAGAAGTTTATAAGAGAAGGGGAACTTGAAAGGGTTTTGGACTATTGATTTTAGTCCGCTCTGACAACCCGTTTATATATTTAGAGCATAATACATTAAATTTTGGACTTAAAAAGGGGCCCCCCCTAAGACTGCCATGTCAGTTTTTTCTTAAAAAATGGGATGATGGTTAAATTTTTGCAAATCAAACCAAAACCTTTTTGAGATTGTAGATTGAGAATCTACTCCTTGACATCTTTCCAATGATATATAGCATGATGGAAAACTTTGCATATTCAAGAAGTTCTCGAGTTGGTGATGATGTGGCATGATATGCCATGTCATCACCAATTTGGGAACTTCTTGAATATGCAAAATTGTAACATGCCACATCATCACCAATTTGGGAACTTCTTGAATATGCAAAATTCCCCATCATGCTATATATCATTGGAGAGATCTCGAAGAGTAGATTCTCAATATACAATCTCCAACAAGTTTTGATTTGATTTACAAAAATTTAACCATGATCCCATTTTTGAAGAAAAAGCTTACATGGTAGTTCTTTAGAGGGCCCCTTTTTTAGTCCAAATTTTGCCTAATGAATGGTTTTCAATTACTAGATTCACACCCACTATAATAGCTTGAGAGCACTGCGAATGGGTTTCAACTGGTACACCACAAATGGGATATCCTCTCCATAAAACATGCCTTTTGTCTCTACGTGTGTAAGGGTATGCTCATAGAATAAGGTGAAAGTATGGAAGTTAGGTATATATGTGTGTGCACACACACACACAGGCACACGTGTGCACGCATGTGTATACACACACATGTTTATTCACACACACACACACACACACACACACACACAAGATTCTTATTATTGTTTTTTTATTTTTTGATATTTTTTATACTTTATCTTGAGATAAATAATTAGTTCAACATCTAAATTTTCTTATTCTATATTAATAAACCATTCATACAAAGAATAAGTATTTACAAGAACTCATAGGAAAGTGATATTCATTGTTATGACTAACCTTCATTAAGGGGAGTTGGAAACGATTGCGAGAGCTAATCAAAACACACATAGAATAGTGAGTTGGAAATAAGGAGAGAAATAGAGGAGTTGCACTTCCAAGGGGGGATTGTCCTTGGGAAGAAGGTTGAGTTGTACACTTCAAAGGGGGGATTGTCCTTGGAAAGAAAAGTATAAGAAAATTTAATCTAAGCATGAATACTCATGTACATACTTTGAGAAGGTAGGTCTTTCTTACCTACTACCACATTTCTCTCTCTCTCTCTCTCTCTCTCTCAACGAACCCAATAGAAAAAGTTCATCGTAGAAAAGGAAGGCAAGCCCCATGTGTGACCCATGTGGTCTCAATCGCTAACGCATTAGCTTAGCTACAAGCTAAGACTTTGAAGGTTGAGTTAGCTTAGCAAGCAAGCCTAGACTTTGAAGGTTGAGTAAGGGGGGATTTTCGTTGGGAAGAAGAGTGTAATCTCAGCTTGACTACTTATTTAGCAAGTTACGTCTATCTCACGTAGTGCCACTACAGGCTATTAGCAGCACATCCAAGATAAAGGAAGGCGAGACAGAGTCCAACTAGCTTTGCGGCGTAGAATTTGAAGGCCGAGTACCCGTCTAGAACTTCGACCAAGTGAAGGAGAGAGTGCTGCGTATCAGCGGATGTCCGGGACATCAGTGACCAGTCATCGATCATCACAAGGTTCTCGAATGCGGATGTCAACATCGGTTTGACATGGGCTGTAGGAGACTACGTCAATCGCTGAACGTCCTCCTTTCCGGCACGGGATCAGACAGCGGCACATGGACTCTTTCTTGGAGCGGATAAGAATCGTTCTTTCCAGAGGCGGATGTCCGGTGACATAGGAGAGAAGAGCAGTGCCCAGTCATCGATCATCACAAGGTTCTCGAATGCGGATGTCAACATCGGTTTGACACGGGCGGTAGGAGACTACGTCAATCGCTGTGACATCCTCCCTTCCGGCAGGTCATCAGACAGCGGAAACGTCGACTGCGTGCATGCACATGGACTCCTTCTTGGAGCGGATAAGAATCGTTCTTTCCAGAGGCGGACGTCGTCGTGCATAAATACCACAGGCGCGTGAGGATCGGAGTACGTAGTGCCCTATAATACTCATACCCAGCGCTCACAGCTTTCCCTCCTGATCGCATCATCGCATTCCCCACAACACTCCACAAACCATGGCAGCCGCCAGCAGCAGCTTGCTTCTATTGGCAGTGATGCTGTCTCCGCTCATACTAGACGTCAGGGCCGCGGATGAAGACCCTCTGCAGGACTTCTGTGTGGCGGATAACACCAGCATGATCACCCTCAACGGGTTCACCTGCAAGCCGGCCATTGATGTGCAGGCCGCGGACTTCAAGTTCACGATGCTTGAGCATCGCTCCAAGCCTATGAAAGGGCTGGGCGTCTCCGTCAACCTGGCCAGTGCAGCCAACTTCTTTGCTCTCAACACGCAGGGCCTGTCCATCGCCCGCATCGACTTCGACCCCAAGGGATTAAACCCGCCCCACGTGCATCCTCGCGCCACCGAGGTGCTCTTCCTGGCAGAGGGCACGCTCAAGGTGGGCTTCGTCACCGCCACGCCAAACAATACCCTATTTGAGCAGATCCTCGCCCCCGGAGATCTCTTTGTCTTCCCTCGCGGCCTTGTGCACTTCCAGCTCAACCCGGACAAGGACCACTCCGCCCTCGCCATCTCCGCCCTCAATAGCCAGAACCCGGGCACCTCGCAGCTTGCCGCTGCTCTCTTCGACGCCTACCCACCCCTCCCCGAGGAGGTCCTAGAGACAGCCTTCGGCATCGACAAGGGTGAGGTGGAAAGCCTTATTGCCAGCGTCGGCAAAACCCTTTCTTAGACTGCACACTAGTGACAGGCCGCCAACTTAGAGAGAGACACACACATGAATAAACTAGTCACATCAATTATTAATTGCACTACACCTGAACCCCCCTCCTTATCCGTCTTCATTAAAATAGTTTCACGATGCGAGGCCTCCTTCTCTCCTTGTACTACCACTAAAATCATCTAGGCATACGAGATAAATCCATGACCAAAAACCCTCCTACCTTGTAAGTTTGTCACTATAGTGAATGAACCACACATCGACAACTTCTACACTCTCTCTCATGAATAACGTCGAAGTGGCATGAATGTGTGGTATGAATTGCATTTAAATAATAAATTGCTTTTAAAAAGTGACATTGTTTTCTTACATAATAAACTATAGGGGTTGATAATATCAACCTTCTTGTCGATTATGTAACTAGGTCTTAAAACTTCTTAGAGAATTGGTTAAAAACTACATGGGTTGATAATATCAACCTTGTCGATTGTGTACCTAGGTCTTCAAAATTGTTTATTGTATTTTTCTAATTATGATCTTACTTGATAAATGAGAGTATTATCAACTTGGCTACTTTAATTATTAACCTAATGTGTAGACCTTAGACTACACATTAGGCTGCACTACCACACCCACTTCAATCATAAACCTAATGTGTAGACCTTGGACTGCTCTACCACACCTTCTCACACCTCCACCCTCCTCTATTGTCTAAGGGGGTTCACCTAAAAACATGTAAGTATAGCACGTGTGATCAAATGAAGGAGTTTTGGACTGCACACTAGTGACATGCCGCCAACTTAGAGAGACACACACGTGAATAAACTACAATTGGCATTTCAATAATTGACATTATCTTCTTACAAAATACTAAATGGGCTCACAGATTATGAATGTCGCCAATTGTGTTTAAAATTTGATTATCACATCTGTAGAATATAATCTTACCTTCTAATTGAGAGTATGATCTCTGTCGCATCAACTCTTAAACTGATGTATATACCCCTAGTTCCTTGTACCCTCGTCTCCATGCTACACCGCACCTCAACCTCTAAGGCTTCCTCTACCCATATCTCCCTCCTGAATAGGTACATTTGCTCATCAAAACACCTATTCTATGTGTACTCTCTTGTAAGGACTTGTCTTGTTTGGACTCTAACTAAAATCTATGGCTTGCCCTCCCATGAGAAAAGTCCACACAAAAACCCTCTACTTGTGCACACTAGTGAATAAACTACATGCCCCCAACTTATAGACACTCTCATGAATAAACTACAAGTGCCATGAAGTCCTCCTTATAACATTGTTTCCTAAAGTAATTGGCTAAAAAATTCTCGCTTGTGTAACTAGGTTTTAAAACTTGCTTAATATCACATTTTTTCACAATATATTCTTACTTGCTACCTAAGAATAGTATGAACTTAGTCACATAGATTATTAACCTAAGGTGTAGATCTTAGACTTACTCTTATACCCACCCCCACCCCCACCCCCACCCTCCTCCTCCACTACACAATCATGTTTCATGTGCTCTCCTGTCCATCCTACTCCTTGTCTCAATTGCACTACATCTCAACCTCTTAGGCCTCCTCTACACATAATCCCCTCCTTATCCATCTCCTTAGAGCATGCCCTCATTAAAAATATAGTTTCACGATGTGAGCCTCCTTCTCTCTTTGTACTACCACTAAAATCATCGAGGCATACGAGATAAATCCATCACAAAAATCCCTCCTACCTTGTACGTGTCATTAGCGAATGAAGCACACGTCGTATAGTTCACCCCAAACTCAAAGGATTCCTTATTACATGCCCTCATCAAAACACCTTCTCTATGTGTACCCTCTTGTGAGGCCCTCCTCTATTTTTACTTTGCCCAAATTCCAGAGCGAAAACCCTCCATCCATGTATCATGTAGGAAATCCATCACAAAAATCTTCTCTTTGCGAGTTTTCTTGAAATCAGAGAGAGGGAGAGAAGGCGGTTATCCCAAACTCTTTCAAAATATGCTCTATAGAAAAGCTCATATACATAAGCACTATATACAAGATACAAAAAGACTGCATAGAGATTTTATACTTTTATTCATAAATCTCTTTTGTGTAATCTCTATGCTAGATACAAATAGAATACATAGAAATCATATGCTCTTATGCATAAGGCTCTCATGCGTAGTTTGTATGCTAACTACAAAATAGATATAAGATCTCTATGCTTTTGGGCATAAGACCATAACAAATTTATTCTAAGATCTCTATGCATAAAGCTCCAACATCGTATACTCTTATGCGCATAAAGAACATGCATAAGACACTATAATAGAATGACATTATAGCAGCGTTATTACAACTACAAGCCTTGGCACATGTCGGGGTATTTCGTTGCTACAAACATTGCTATATTCACTATAGCGGGAGTGTTACTCCTAGCAACTGAGAAATGAAATAACATTACTGGGCAACGCTATTTTGTTGTTATAAATGTTGCCTAGTAGTGAAAATAAACCAGCAAAAAAAAAACGCTCCGATAGACTAGGAAATTCTCACAAACTCCCCAGTCTACCCCAGCTTTTAAAAAAAGTTGTTTGTCCCATATTTTGTTAAAATAAAGAGATAGTAGAAAGAAGAGGACAAAAACATTAACAAAAACATATCTTCACCGAGTTCAAATGATTACAAAATATTGATAAAGGCTTTAACCATATACAAAATAAAGCTAAAGGAATGACTAATCATCATCCTCATCTTCATCTTCATCTCGTCATCGATATATATATATAATATTTAACTTTACAAATGCAAAAAAAAAAAGATAATTTCAATTCATACTTGGCAAATGTTATAGTTATATTATAATACTTGGCAAAATTACATAAATGTATGAGTCCAAAAAGGTCATATACAAAATAAAACATAATGAAAATCTATGGAGTTAGGAGCTGCATCGAGGTGTCCACATCTCACGCATTTCTATTATTACTATCCCTTATAGCTCCACACTTTTCTCTCACATTTTCATTTCTTCTAGCTTGCAAATTTGTAACATTTGTAGTAACATGGTTTATAGTAACATGATCTTAAAACACAATAAAACTAACATAAGTGAAAATTAGTTTTGGAAAAACAAAGAGGTTCTGGTTTTAGGAATGTACTTGCTTGCCATGCTTGCCAAGCATGGCCTCTAGAAATAAGAATCCATCCTTCGTCTTGCACCATTTCAAAAAGAGATTCCAACCCCCATTGTAATGTAGAATCATATTCATTTTGCGTAGGGAGGTAGTCCTCTACTTCAAGATTTAGACATACAAACAAATGAACATTTATTTTATGTTGTTATAAGGTAACTATTTTTTTCTTAAAAGGTAAGATACAGTTTGAGGCAATATACTTACAGAGATTGTTGGGATATCTATTTCTTCTTCACGTGTAACATCACACTAGTGCATGTTGGTAGTTACCGACATGCATTGGGAGCTCCCGGCATGCATTGGTAGCACCCGACATGCCTAATTAGCCCTTGCCATGCATTAGGAGCTCCTAGTGCATGCATTTGGAGCTCCCAGTGCATGCTAGTAGCTACAAGAATGCCTGGGTAGCACCCGACATGCCTAGGTAGATTCGAGTGCATGCCGATAGTTTTCAACATGCATTGGGATGCCTAGGTAGCATGTGACATCCATTGGGAGATCCTGGTGTATGTCGGTAGCTATCAGCATGCCTAGGTAGTATGTGACATACATTGGAAGCTACCTAGGTATGTCGATAGCTATTGGCATGCTTAGGCAGCACTCGACACATAATGGGAGATCTTGGTGCATGTCAGTAGCTACCGACATGCCTAGGTAGCATTCGACTAATGTATAAGCCTTATTCTCATGCATAAAATGCATAGCATTCATGGCTTGCACAAGGCTATGCATTCATAGCCTGCATAAGACTATGCATAAGCCGCCACATAAACGAAGCTTATGTACTAGCCATATGCATAAGCCTAATACATAAACCTCATGTATGTATCTTATGCATAAGCTTATACATAAGCCCCATATATGCAGCTTATGCATAAGATTTATGCATGAGGATTATGTATATGGATTTATGCATGAGGCTTATGCACTAGCCTCATGCATGAGACTTCTTCGCGTGGGCTAATGCACAAGATTTAGGGATTAGCCTTGTGTGACTATAAATGCAGGAGGCATATGGCCACCTCTTGAGAGATGCATAGCTCTCTAATGGCTATCCATAGAGGCTGATGACTAATGCATAAGCCTCATGCATAAGCCTTATACATGAGACTTATACATGAGGATTTATGCATATGTCTCATGCATGTGGCCTATTCATAAGCCTCATGCATAAACCTTATGTATAAGCATCATCATGAGGCTCATGAATTTGGATAATACTATTATAGTTTGGGCATCCATCCCTCTATGGCTAATTGGGGACGCGTCATTACCACTATGTTCGTAGAATGGCACTTGGGTGATTTTGAATATTCCATGTGTAGAACATATAAATTTATGGATGGCTGGAACTGAGTGTTGGATTTAATACTTATGTGTTGTTGTGTGACTTCAACATGTCTTGCTAATGTGTAATGTGTTTGAATGGACAACCTATAGGTTGGTGAGATTGATGAGCTTTATGCTCGAAAGCCAGTATGGCTGGGACATGATGGTGGTGATTTGGCGTGAGAAATTACCAGGAAGGTTCTCATTTTTGGTATTTTGTTTTTGGTGGAATAGACAATGATTTTGGTATTTTGGCCATAGTATTTACTAGGAGATATTTTGTACTATTGTTGGCCATTCACTTTTTTTATACTTGGGCATGGACCTATTAATTTGGTTGTACCTGAATTAGCCCCATAGGGTTCTTTATGTATTTTTCGTTTAGTGGTTTAGACAGGAAGAATTAAAGAGAGAGAGAGAGAGTTTATATTATTATACGCCCCTTTCTCTATTCTCCCTTTTGATGTATGTTGGCCCCGCCGATGGGAGTAGAAGCAGCAGCTTTTTAAGCTTACTAATATAAGCTTTAAAAATCTTATAAATATTAGAATCTTTAAAAGCTTATAATTTATCTACTACGTAAGCTTTAAAAATCTTATATTTACACAAGCCTCAAAGCCTTCGTTATCCCACAAAAAGAAAGAAAGGAAGTTTTACCAAAGCAAAAACTGAGCAATTTCAGAAGGCTTTTAGAGTGGTGCCTTACTAAGAACAAGCTCTATTTCTTGCTCGAATTTAAAGTTTGTGGAGTAAAATTTATGTGGTGCAAAACCTTAAACATAATTTTTATGCAAGGGTGTAAAGGCGTATGTATGGGTGTACCTTTATTTCCTTTGCGAAACCACGAGCCATGACCTTCTAAAATCAATAGATGGTGGAACCATTAGCAAAATTTCCATCATGAGACATTAAAAGAAAAACTTATTAGAGACTTATTTTTTAAAAAACTTATATGGTAATTGAGGAAATATGACCAAAAGGTTGCCTTCCTCCAGTTTGACGGACACCTACTATAAATATCTTTTGAAGGTATTTATACAAGCTTCAATGAAATTTATGCCATAGATTTTATCCATTTCTTGGAAGAAAAACATGTAGAAGTTTATTTCTTCTAGCCTAGTTTGAATTAGAGATTTTATCATGTCTCCTTTTTGTGTACATGTGAGTTCGCATGGAACTCCACTAACACAAGTCCATGATCAAAACTCTTTGATTGAAAGGTTGTACAAACCCTAAGTCCTACCTAAGTTTAGAGACCTTCTTTATGACCTTAAGAGATCGCATATGACGTATCCCCAATAGTAATGTCTTTTGGAATCATCTCATTTATGACTTCAACCTTTTATTCTGACTCCTAAGAGATAGTTGTCATGAAATAAATTCATGTTTTCATTTTTTATCAATCAAGATGTCCCATACCACCAAATCATGTTTGTAGCATGGCACTTGGGTGATTCCAAATATTCCATGTGTAGAATATATGAATCTAGGGATGGTTAGAACTAAGTGTATGGATGGGACATGATGGTTAGAACTAAGTGTATGGATGGGACATGATGGTGGTGATTTGGCGTGAATAATTACTGGGAAGGTTCTCATTTTTAGTATTTTGGCTTTGGCAGAATAGCTAATGATTTTGGTATTTTAGTTAGTGTTGGCCGCCCACTTTTGTTATACTTGGGTATGGAACTATTAATTTGTTTGTATGTGAATTAGCCCTTGGGGTTCTTTATGTATTTTTCCTTTAGTGGTTTACATATGAAGAATTTATCTTAGCTTTTAGTAAAAACAACTCCTATTTTGGTAAAGGGAAAGCCCATGCATAAGCGCGCAACTATTTTTGGCATGTGGGGTATTTTTATGAATAAAGACATAAATACGCAAGAAGTGAAAGGATGCCAACACTACCCAAAGGATAAAATATCATAAGGTTTCTTCAATTTTCCACTCAATTGAGTAAAGTTCACGTGATGCATATAACCACTGACGTTGCCTCTAGAACCCATAGATGAAAGCTCAAGGGGTTCACTATAAATAAACCCCGTGTATCATGTGTGTTCAACACCTATTTTAAAAAATCATAAGGTTTCTTCAATTTTCCACTCAATTGAGTAAAGTTCACGTGATGCATATAACCACTGACGTTGCCTCTACTACCCATAGAACCCAAAGGATAAAATATCATAAGGTTTCTTCAATTTTCCAGTCAATTGAGTAAAGTTCACATGATGCATATAACCACTGACGTTGCCTCTAGAACCCATAGATGAAAGCTCAAGGGGTTCACTATAAATAAACCCCGTGTATCATGTGTGTTCAACACCCCGTGTATCATGTGTGTTCAACACCTATTTTAAAAAATCCCTTATCTATGAATTTTTCATGAATAAAACATACCCTTTTTTTATTTAACATGTGAGTAGCCTCTTTAGATGGTACCCTTTTGTACGTAAAAAAGGTGTAAAAAAGGGATCTTAAAAATCCCTTCTCTTGAACCCACGTGCTACGTTTACATATTTATAAGTGAACACCCCCCCTGAGGAGGATGAAAGTTGCCTTGAAAGTTCTGAGATTGACTTTTATCTCGGGCTGTAGTGTTGTAAACCATTGATTGGCAGTAGAATGTGAAAGCATGAACCTTAGACAGGCAGTCAATATCTCCAAAAGCGTCACAACATTGATTAAACACTTGCAAACTTATATGAGTCCGTGGAACTATCAAATTTATACATATATTTGGATATTTCCTAGGCAACATGTTTAAGGGCATCCCTTCAGCTATGTACAGCTATGTGTTAGCCTAGGACATCTTTCAACCCATGAGCAAGCCCTCATTTTTTGGAATTTAGAGTGATGGTTGAAAAGCAAACAGGAAAGCATGTTAAGTGCCTAAGGTCAAATGGAGGAGGAGAATACTTCTCCAATGAGTTCTTTGATTTCTTGAGGAAGAATGGCATTCAGAGATAGTTTACATGTAGATACACTCTGCAGAAAAATGGAGCTACTGAGTGGAAAAATAGGCACATTGCAAAGATAGCACGGGCATTGATGGTAGAAGAGAAGAATATGTTGCATAGCTATTGGCCTGAGGCTATGTCTATAAAATTTTATATCATGAACAAGACTCCTACTGTAGCCATACATGATGCAACGCCATAGGAGAAGTTTACTGGCAAAGAAACCCGATTTATATTACTTGAAAGTTTTTGGATGTATTACATATATATGAGTATGTGCCAAATGAGCTGCGTACTAAGATGGATCCAAAGGCAGAAAAATGTGTGTTTATTGGGTATTCCCTTGAGAAAAAGGGATATAGATGTTATAATCTTGCTACACATGAATTGAGGGTAAGTACGGATGTTGTATTTGATGAGATGAGTATCTAGTATGCTACTGAAAAAGATGTTGTGGGGCTGATGTAAGTGGAAATATGGTTGCAAAGAATGCAAGTCAGCAATCACAGTCATTGAGTGGACCAAGAGAGTCCTCATCTAGCAGTTCTATTGATAGACCATGGAGTGACAGGCCGCGTCATAATACTAGTCCTAGAAATGTAATTGGTACATCACATACAGGCAAAGAGAAAGTGGTTGAACCCCTTGGTATGCCTGATATTTCTGCAAGGAATTATCTTGTTGATGGAAATTCTAGTGGCTCGGAGATGAGCGCAAAATGAGGTCAACGTCATTGGGAGCTTGCCAAAATCCAATCTTGTATCTTAGTAGAACCAAGCTTTTCTAGTGGTAGCTAGCACCACTCTCTTGCCTCCTCCTCGATCTGTGACCAATGAGGTCGCCATTCTCTATACATGAACATTCACTCCTCTTTACTCTCACACTCAAGGATCCAAGCATAAGAGGAACATGCACTAGAAATGTAGCTCTTGCTCCTCTCAACTCTCTCTCAGACACACCATAGACACAAGAGAGCAAGGATATAAGAGAAGGATCAATTGGGAACAAAGGGGGATTGTGTCTTGCATTACAAGAATAATATTATTTATACAACTGGACCTTATTCACACTTAGGTGCCCAAAACTTAATAAAGGATGAGCTATATGCTTATAAATTACATAGTTTTGTGGCATAGCCAACTATTCTCATAATTACAACATTTAGAGTGTCCTTTCATGGCATTTATTATGCTATCTCTCAATGTAATGGAGAGATACTAAGTTAATCCCAAAATGGGGTTAACATCCTCTCCCACCTAATCTACATTCTATCCTTAATGCTATCTCTCATATGTAATGGAGAGATGCTAAGTTAATCCCAAAATGGGGTTAACATCCTCTCCCACCCAATCTACATTTTGTCCCTAGAATCTACTTTAGCAAGGCTTGATGGCCCTAATATTCTTTATATCATCTTTTCCTTATCTGGAGGATGCACATGCAGCATGCATCGTAGGAAGTACAATGATCTCCAAAAATTCATGTCGATCATGTCCTCAAAGGTGGTATGCATGTATGAGGAAAGGTAGTGGAGGCAATGATAATAATACATTATGCCACTATATGAGGGCCCTCTGAGATCAAAATGCATACTTACCTATTGTACAACCATGGACATAATCATCCTGAATGTTAATGAGAAGGATGATTAGTTTAAAAACTTGACAATTGACCTACGATGGCAGGATTTGGATTTGTCTGCCATACGTTGATAATTATAAGCACAAACTGTGGCTATTGGTTAGTCAATTAAAAGACCTATCCTCAAAGTAAGAAAAATTGTAAATAAAGTGGGATTCTTGAGCACACATTTCATGAAACTCTCTAGTCATGAATCTACATTTTGTTGGCATCTGCTGTAGGGGATCCACATGCAGATGTCATGGAGATGCCATGTATATATATGCATATTCTTTGATGGTGAGGAAAGGTAATCTCCAGGCTAGCTGGATACCAAAGTTAGAAATCAACATTCATCTGTCTTTCCTCGTAATCCATCATGTGACTCGACTATATGCTCATGCTACACTGCTTATAGGTGTGGGAAATCATGAATGTGACTGCATATTTGAAATGGGGTTAACATCCTCTCCCACCTAATCTACATTTTGTCCCTAGAATCTACTTTTGCAAGGCTTGATGGCCCAAATATTCTTTATATCATATTTTCCTTATCTGGAGGATGCACATGCAGCATGCATCATAGGAAGTACAATGATCTCCAGAAATTCATGTCGATCATGTCCTCAAAGGTGGTATGCATGTATGAGGAAAGGTAGTGGAGGCAATGATAATAATACATTATGCCACTATATGAGGGCCCTCTGAGATCAAAATGCATACTTACCTATTGTACAACCATGGGCATAATCATCCTGAATGTTAATGAGAAGGATGATTAGTTTAAAAACTTGACAATTGACCTACGATGGGAGGATTTGGATTTGTCTGCCATGCGTTGATAATTATAAGCATAAATTGTGGCTGTTGGTTCAGTCAATCAAAAGACCTATCCTCAAAGTAAGAAAAATTGTAAATACAGTGGGATTCTTAAGCACACATTTCATGAAACTCCCTAGTCGTGAATCTACATTTTGTTGGCATCTGTAGGGGATCCACATGCAGATGTCATGGAGATGCCATGTATATATATGCATATTTTTTGATGGTGAGGAAAGGTAATCTCCAGGCTAGCTGGAGATTACCAAAGTTAGAAATCAGCATTCATCTGTCTTTCCTCGTAATCCATCCTGTGACTCGACTATATGCTCATGCTACACTGCTTGTAGGTGTGGGAAATCATGAATGTGACTATGCATATTTGAAGTAAGTTCACTAGCCACGGGCTAGTAACCCTGGAGACTTTGGCTACATTGTACCATAAGGTATCTTGCTGCTCCATGTGCCACCCTAGCTCTCTTTGTTCTAGCCTATCATCGACTAAAGGGTACGGTACATTTGATGGCTACATCCTTGTGGCATAAGCTTCCTCTTGTAATCGATTGGTGGGGTCAAATGGAGTCATTTGCATAAGAGCTTGTCTCATGACACAAGGTTTCAAAAGGGGATTCTTGCTTATTATGATCTGCACATACTTTGGAGCTAGGAGATCATGAATTGGGTCAATAGTACAACTCGCCATATTTTGTTCATGGTGCATAGGCTTGGCCTCAACCTCTGGCTAGCCGTGTAGTGGTTCCTCGGGGACTAGAGGGCTAGAGTGGAAATCAAAAGAAGAGTTTGAGAAATCTCTCTCGATTAATAGTGGTTTATTATCGTCCTTATTTTTATTATCATAAAGAGTAGATAAGTAAGAGTTTATAATACCCGATAGGTGTTAATATCCTCAACATCATTCCTTTTATCCTTATCCCCATCATCAGAAGATGGAGGTGGTTTTTTTGTGATAAATAAACCAAGTAATGCATGAAAATCTTCTTCCTCAAGGAATGTGTGATACTCTATGTGCGCCTATTCAAAATCATAGACTAATGTTGTTAATAAATTTTATAAGAGTGCACAAATAAGATCAAAAAGGTGGAGAATGCCATAAGGATGATATAGCTTGCTATTATGTAATAGTAGGTGTGGGTGGGTGTCCCAAGCCTCTATCCACCCATGAGTGAGCATCCAAGTTAGACTTTCTTGAATTTTTGGAAGGAAAGCTACAAAAGGATTGGGGTAGATGGTTGAATGAGTTCTATAGGCTCCTCCCCATCACTAAAGTTAGTATAACTACTCAATACTTGGCACCATGATTGGAAATTTAGCACATAGGTTGTAGGGGTAGATATACCTGGATTGACCCTCATTGAGTTTGAGGGTCCTTGGTATGAATATAGCCATAACAATGGTTGGTCGTCATAGAAAGAGGTGTCCCATTGTATAAGTTCTAGGTCCCACTGGGTTAGTTAATCCTCACTTAAGTTAATATTGTATTGACATAAGGAGAGTGTTAGTAAAGCAAAGAAGAGGGAGAAAGTCTATTGAGGGGACTAAGGAATTATTGGAGGGTCAGTCAATGGGGATACCCTATCCATGAACTTACTATAGGTATCCTCTTCTTTGATCATAATGGGTTCTACTTGCAACTGCAATTGTTGTTGAAGCTGGGAAGTGATCTTTTTTTCCGGAGCTTGCAGAGCATGGGCTATCTGTGACTCCCTATGGTAGCAAACATCGTGGAGTTGGAGATTTTGGAGGAAGAGGCCATCCTTTTCTTTATGTAGGACTTCCATCTTTTCTTAAAAACCTACTATCATGATCCATGGGTATCCATGATCTTCTGATTGAGATGAGATATGACTTGTTGGTGGTTAGCCAATATAGCCACCCATTATATTTGTACATCTTGTAGTGTGTCCTTGAGGTCCTTAACCTATATGTGATAATTAGCATGATTTATTTCATATATATCTTTGGCTTGTGCTATAGTTACCCTTCTAATGCCTTCATGTGTGCTTTCATCCCATCTTCTATGGCCTATAACTCTCTGTATTTTTCTCTAGGGCTTTGTAATCATCATTAGTGTTGGAGAGCTTGGTCTATAGATCAAAAACTTAGTGTTGTGCCTTTGCTTGCAACTCTGCCACTTTGGCTTTGTGATTTTCCTCGATGCTCTCCGCTTGAATTTGCAATTACATATTGCAAGCCTTTTCTTCCATGGCTTCTTTCCTTTGGGATTCAAGCTATTGGAGAAGCTCTTTCACCTATTGGATCAAGGTGGTGTTGGCCTCATTGATCCCTTTTTTCTTTTCCTCCATCTCTATTGATTCATCTCCACTTCTATGAGTTGCACATTCAACTTTGTATGGTGATATCGCCATGTTTCAATAAGCAATTTGTAGAAGCTTGCACTTGAAAATTGTGCATGGGAAAAATGCGTTCCATCATCTCGGAAAAGTGTGCTCCATCATCTATGTGGAAAGGATATTAAGGTTTAAAACATAGGACTCCATCTCAGAGTCCTCTTGCTCCCCTTGCTTCAGGTACTCTTCAACATTTGTGTACTTTGGCTTTAAGCAGTGTAAAAGACACTTTTCTAATTCACGATCTACCACCTGGCATCCATGTCCTATTGCCGCAACAAAAGGGGCTTGTAGGGCTATTATTCACTTTGGGAGGCCCGGCTCTTCGGACGCTTAGCCATGGTGTCCACTTACTCCCCCAAGCTTATTGGAACGATCTCTCTTGCATGCTTTTTGGAAGAGGAAGTCTTGAGAGAGGCGCAGGTTGGGACTTTTACAATCAAACCCTCTAGCTCAAATGGGTTCATCGACTCTTTAGGTGGAATAAAGGGGATGTCTTGGTGGGATAGAGATAGCCTTAGTGACTGGTTTTGGGCTTCATCTACTATGGTCGGCTCTTGGATTGGCATACTTGGCCGCCGGACTGCATCCTCATATCCCTCTTAAATAATTGGTTCTTGTATCGGAGAAGATGGTGTGGTGGGAGAATTTAGGATTCCTCCGTCCTGGGCTTCAACACGAGTCAATGTGGTTGGCGAAGCAGAATGAGGCCAACGAGTCATTCTCTTTACTCTCTGAAGAGGGTTTCTGATTACATAGGGCATACATTAATCGTTAATTAATCTTTAATTATCAAGTTCATTAATGAAACAACAAACTTTGCAAATAGTTTAGTAATCTAATGGTATATAATATTGTGTGAATTAATTCATGATTAAGGATTAATTAGAGTCCAAAAATTAAGCCATAAAGAGGAAAATTTAGCATGTGTTATTCTTTAAATAGTGTTGAAGCTAACTTTTACACAACTCATTAGTGCTAATTGAAGCTTAATTGTCATGTATTCAATGCATGTGTAAGAGGGAGTGTTGACTTTTGTCCCACTCACCTTTTTGGAAAAACTACCTTTTTGAAATTTCCCACTTGTACCAAACAAAATAGAAGCTGCATTGCCCAACATTGTTAGTGTGTAGAATGGACGGTTAACCACCATACCATTGAATGTGCTAACACAACTATAAGCAAGGGTATGAACCAAAACAAAATCTACTAATGCTAAAAATTCAAAATGGGTTGACGAGGAAAATGTTATGAAACGTTAGACCAATGAGGATCCAAAACTAAAACATAAATAAGCCTCAAACCAACCAAAATGTCAACTGAAGAAAAAGAATCTAGAACCTTTGAACCACACAAAACCAAGGATAAGAAAAAGCTTAAGGTTGAAATGACACCAACTAAGAATAGGACAATCAAAACAGTCTCACCAAAGGGACTTACACAACTCAAAATGCAGGAACGTTTGCTGCACAAGAAACATCAAACTTGCATGTGAAACTATGGATGTTGATAACAAAAAATAAGTTCCTTTTTTATTGTATCATCACATGGGAAAACAAGGGGTTAGTAGCACGGCATGCTTCCAACTAAATGAAGAAGGATTGCCTTCAACTGATAATTCTAAGAGTGAAACATGGGAGAGCATAGTGAGACTAGTTAATTGGTGCATCGAGTCACCCATTGACTCCGCCCCAATGACTTCTCAAAGATTCATGCAAGAAAAACAAGAACAAATGGAGGTTGATTAATTTTCCTTTTCAGATGAGCCAAATATGCCAACTGAAAATCTCTGAGATAAGGTGATTGGAGAAACCTCACTGTGCAATATGGAGGCAAAAGAATGTTATTAGCTTATTGTAATGACAAGCTAGAAGAAAATGAAACCAAAATGTATCCATGCAAATAAGACACAAAAATCAACACAACTAAAGGGAAGGGATAAAACATATTTGTACACAATTAGTGTTGTGGACCCTAACAATGACTTTCAAACCCTTAATCAACCCTCCATGCATAAATATAGACTTGTTGAAAGTGCTCTAGGAAAATATGAGCTAGGGGTTAAAGCTCAAATGAATAAATCATTGCAAATACCCTCGTTTAAGAAATCACGTCTGTAACACATATTTAATTGCTTTAATTTAAAGCCTTCCTTTCCCCTTTTTTAGTAGTAGCCAAACTAGTTATAAAACGATGCCCAGGATGTAGGTTTTTGGGCTGCCTACACATGTTTATAGCCCTAGCACATATGGATCCAACCTTTTTTTTAAAATAGATTTTCACCATCTTAGCTTGGGTTATGTTTTACATAAGGTATGAAGTGGGGTTGTCCTTATGGCCTTGGTCAAGTTAGTGAAAAATGGCAAAGAGAAAACTTACAAATCATGCGAGCTAGCGTGCCTTTCCTCCGAATCCATACTTCATCGCACCATACTTCAGCAATTGACTTGCGCATGTCTCCTTTTGTTGAGGGTGTTGAGTACCCTCCCTGGCTTCCTTCTTCGCCTTCTTCCAGTCCTTAATTGTACAATTGGTGTGCATTTTCTTTCCCTCTTTTGTGCACCGCCTTGCACGAGACCTCCTATTATTAAGGATCTTAATAATGTGATTCCTCACCCACTCATCAAAAAAACATGTGTGTGGTGGATTTGGACATCGCTCATGCATGAACTACACTAAATACATGAAGTCGCCATATTTTTATTCCCCTCCCATGGTTTAAAGGCGTTCTCATAGGTTTGATTGACTAAATGACGGAAGGTATAATAAACCCTCCATCCTGTGTCATCCATATAAGGCCTTCCCTCCTCATCTCTACAGAATAGAAAATCATCCCTATAAAGCCTCCATATAAGGCCCTCCCTCGTCGTCGCATGTTGCCATAGGTGAAGGTGACTATGCACCTCCCCCACTACTCGATCTAACAGCTCTGAGAAGCCCTCAAGATTTCACCACTTGAGTGGCATCATGAGAATGTCGCATGCTAGGGAGATGGCACCATAAATGGGATAGGAGTGCGTTGAGCACTAGGAGGAGTTGAAGGGCGAGGAGTAGGGAAAGTAGAAGTGAGAGATGTTATGAAAACATGAATGAAAAAAGTGTGCTTACCTCTAATGCTTACAAGAAGGCACCATTTCTTGACAGAGCTTCAAGTTTCCAAAGAGTGAATTCTCTTAATCAAGACACAAGAGAAGAGATTAGTCTTATTGTATTAAGCCTATGCATAATCTTAAAGTTTAAAGCCTATGCAAAAGCTTAAAGCTTAAAATCTATGCGTAAGCTTAAATACTATGCAAAGGCTTATGCATCAGCTTAAAGCTTAAATCCTATGCAAAGGCTTCTGCATAAAGCTTAAAGCTTAAATCCTTTGCATAAGCTCATGCATAAAGTTTAATAAAGCTTTATGTATAAGCCCATGCATAAAGCTTAATAAAGGCTTATGCATAAAGCTTATGGATAGCTTTAAGCCCATGCATAAAGGCTTAATAAAGGTTTTATGCATATGCACATGCATAAAGGCTTTATGCATAAGCCCATGCATAAATCCTTTGCTCATGCATAAATCATAACAAAGGCTTAATGCATAAATCCTTTGCTTAGGCATGAATGATTTATTAAAGCATGCATGAATAAGCTTTAAACAAGAATGTACTAAAGAGAAAGAAAGCCCCGGAACTCGGAGGTGCTATGAGAACATGGATGAGAGAAAGGTGCTTTCCTTTGATGCTTGCAAAAAGGCATCATTGCTTGAGAGAGCTGTGAGTAGCCAAAGAATGAGTTATCTTAACCTAGCCCCACAAGAGAAGAGATAAGTAAGAATTAGGTGATTTATTTTGTTATGCATGCTTTCAATCCAATAAATTTAAAAAAAAACATGCAAAGAGTAATGGAAAACCTTACCTTCCTTGGAAGGAGAGGCCGAGGCTTGTGGGGAGAGGCCTTTTCCTTATGATGAGGAGAGGAGAGACTTAGTGAGGAGGGAATTTGGGTTGCAAGGAGAAGATGGATTATGGTTGTGAAAAGAGGAGAGGAGAAGAAGAAATCTTGTGGGAAGCTTGTAGCCAAAGAATGAATTCTCTTAACCTAGCCACAAGAGAAGAGGTTAGTAAGAATTAGGTGATTTATTTTGTTATGCATGCATGAGGATTTTGGGGAGAGGCCTTTTCCTTGTGAGAGGAGAGGAGAGGCTTAATGAGGAGGGATTTTGGCTTGCAAGGAGGAGAGGTGAGAGGGCTTATACTTGTGAAAAGAGGAGAGGAGAAGAAGAAAGCTTCTGGGAAGAGCAAGGAGGAGTGCATCATAACAAGGTGAAAGGCCAAGGACAAGGGCATCATAGCAAGGAGAAGGGAATCATAGCCAAGGGCAAGGGAGTAGGGTACCATGGCTAGGGTCTACAGCAAGCAGCAAGAATCGAACTGAAACCTCCTTGGAAGGAGAAGATGAGATATGTGGCGGCATTGTGCACGGGATTTAAAATCCTAAAATTATAGTATGTGGCTATAGGCAAATGATTGCATGGCTATAGCCACATACTGTAATTACACCCTCTCTCACTACTCTCTCTTATTATTGCATGCCAATTTATGTTATAATCTCCCCCTCTTGTAGTGATGGTGATGCTTACTCTATTTTCATGTTCTATGCTATGCTTTAATCTTGTCAATTTGATTTAGGTCTATGCTTTGTTCATTAAGGTGTATGTGATTTTGATTAAGTCTTAAAGAAGTACATGAGGTCCCATGACAGTGCATAAGTAGGAGGATTTTTGTGGTGGATTTTTCTCATGGTACATGGATGGGAGGGTTTTGGTCATGGATTTTAGTGAGAGTACAAACATGAGAAGGCCTCACAAGAGAATACACATAGAGAAGGTGTTCTGATAAGGGGATGCACAAGAGAGTATCCTATGAGTTGTGCAACCTTTGTTTCTTGAGCTTTGTCATCTCTCCCTCCCTCCATCCCCCTCTCTCTCTCTCTCTCTCTCTCTCTCTCTCTCTCTCTCTCTCTCTCTCTCTCACCTCCCCAAACACTCACCATGGCTATCCTCCGTCCACCATGATTTGATATGTCATCCCTCTATTTGCATATACTCCATCATGGCAGCATGATACATGGAAGGTTTCCGTGATGGATTTTGCACATGATACATGGATGGCACGATTTTGGCTATGCAACAATACTATTACTCTTGCTCTGTTGCAAACAAACTTTATTTCTATTACTTTTTGCATCTTAGATTTTTTTTCCCATCTTCATAATATCATTGAGCTTTGCATCTTGCGCACAAAGGCTCCTCTATTTCTCTCCTTGTTTCCAACTTAGTATTGCTAGGGGTGTGTTGATTAGCTCTCTCAATCATTTCCAACTTAGTATTGCTAGGGGTGTGTTGATTAGCTCTCTCAATCATTTCCAACTCCACGTCAATGAAGTAGTCATCATGAATATCCTTTTCCTATGATTTCTTTTTCGAATACCTACCATTTACATTAATGCTTTTTTAATATAGAATAAAAAAGTTCAAACGTTAAATTAATTAGGGAATGTATACAAAATATCAAAAAAATGATAATAAGAATCTTGTGTGTGTGTGTGTGTGTGCATGTATAGAAATATATAGCCAACGTCCTTCCTTTCATTTTTTTTGCTGTTACACACATAGGAACAAAAGGCATGTTTTATGTAGAGCATCTCCCCTTCGTGGTGTAATTCATGGGAATTTTTATTGAATTGCATCTTTGGAAATTTATATTATTAGGGCATAATATATGCCAATGTTTTATGCATTGCATTCTAATTTGTACCCTCAATATTCAATTCTGAATATGTGATGCATTGGATCCAAAGCTCATTGTATTACACAAGATAGGGAAAAAATCCATGTCCTAAAATGTGGTCGATTTTATTTATGTATTTTTAAATTTTGGTTTATGTCTATATCCTTTGTCACATTTATTTGTTCGGGTTCTCATCACTAACAGTATTAAATCTCTAAATTTGTAGCATTATTTAATTTCCATTCCTATTTAAACGTGGATTAAATTTAGTTTTCAATGCAAAATAAGCTTGATGCCTATAAAACCATGTACTTGGGTGGTTGTATGAACATGGAGTATCCTATGAGTTGTGCGTTCTTTCTTGAGCTTTGTCATCTCTCTCTCTCTCTCTCTCTCTCTCTCTCTCTCCATCCACCATAGGGATGGCTCGATTCTTCATCACTCTATTTGTATGTAGTCCTTCGTAGCACTACGAATGCTAATAATTTCTATGCATATTCTATCTATATCTAGCATAGAGATAACACATAAGAGCTTTATGCATAAGACCATCATGGCAGTATGAATGCTAATAATTTCTATGCATATTCTATCTATATCTAGCATAGAGATAACACATAAGAGCTTTATGCATAAGACCATAATAACTCTATGCATTATTCTATTTCTATCTCTAGCATAAAGATTATGCATAAGGTCTTTATGCGTATAAATTATGTATATGAGCTTTTATATAAGACCTTGGGATAACATGTATTGAGGGGCGAGATGTGGGTAGAGGAAAGCCTCAAAGATCCAGGTGTAGCATGGAGAGGAGGGCACAAGGAACAGGATTGTGTAGGGTGGGGATAGGGGGTGGAGTGTGATAAGGTCTACACCTTAAATTAATAATTGATGCGACCAAGATAATATTCTGAATTGACAAGTAAGTTTATAAAAATGTGATAAACAACTTTTATAACCTAGTTACAAGAAAACAATGTCGATATATATTATTGAGAAGAAACTCCTGCCAATTCCATAAGTTGGCGGCGTGTGCACTCGAATCAAGCTAAGAAAGGGTTTTGGCGACGCTGGCAATGAGGCTTTCCACCTCATCCTTGTCGATGCCGAAGGCTGTCTCTAGGACCTCCTCGGGCAGGGGTGGGTAGGCGTGGAAGAGAGCGGCGGCGAGCTGCGACGTGCCCGGGTTCTGGCTATTGAGGGCGGAGATGGCGAGGGCGGAGTGGTGCTGGTCGGGGTTGAGCTGGAAGTGCACAAGGCCGCGAGGGAAGACAAAGAGATCACCGGGGGCGAGGATCTGCTCAAAGAGGGTAATGTTGGGCGTGGCGGTGACGAAGCCCACCTTGAGCGTGCCCTCGGCCAGGAAGAGCACCTCGGTGGCGCGAGGATGCACGTGGGGCGGGTTTAATCCCTTAGGGTCGAAGTCGATGCGGGCGATGGACAGGCCCTGCGTGTTGAGAGCAAAGAAGTTGGCTGCACTGGCCAGGTTGACGGACACGCCCAGCCCTTTCATAGGTTCGCCGGGATGCTCAAGCATCGTGAACTTGAAGTCCGCGGCCTGCACTTCATTGGCTGGCTTGCAGGTGAACCCGTTGAGGGTGATCATGCCGGTGTTATCCGCCACACAGAAGTCCTGGAGAGGGTCTTCATCTGCGGCCCTCACTAGTTCTAATATGAGCGGCGACATGAGCATCATGACTGCCAGTAGAAGCAAGCTGCTGCTGGCTGCTGCCATATTGGTTTGCGGACTGTTGGCGGTGATGCGATCAGGAGGGAAAGCTGTAGTATAGGCCACTACGTACTCCGATCCTCATGCGTCTGTGGTATTTATGCACGACGACGTCCGCCGCTGGAAAGAACGAGTCTTATCCGTTCCAAGAAAAAGTCCATGTTCGACCGGTTCCGCTGTCTGATCTTCCAAGGAAGGGAGGACGTCCGTCGCGGGGTCTCCTACCGCCCATGTCAAACACCGATGTTGACATGCGTCGCATTCAAGAACCTTGTGATTTATGTTGGAGAGAGAGAGAGAGAGAGAGAGAGAGCGTGAGAGACGTGGCTGTAGGTGAGATAGATCAAACTTTCTAAAGTTATATATGCACATAAGTATTCAAGCCAGGAGATTCTTATTATACTCTTCTTTCCCAAGGAGAAATCCCACGTGGAAGGGTAACTCAACTTTCAAAGTCTAGGCTTGGTTGCTACGCTAACTCAACCTTCAAAGTCTAGGCTTGTGGTAGCTAAGCCTAGACTTAAGTAGAGAGAGAGAGAGAGAGAGAGGAGAGGAGAGGAGAGTGAAAGAGAGAGAGAAAGAGACGCACTAGTAGGTGAGAGATCAAGTTTCTAAAGTATGTACTCCACCTTCAAAATCTAGGCTTGTAGCTAAGCTAATGCTTCGTAGTGGAGACCACATAGGTGTGAATTGTGGCTTGCCTTCCTTTTCTTAGATGAATCTTTTTTTTATTGGGTTTGGAGAAAGAGAGAGAGAGAGAGAGAGAGAGAGAGAGGATGTGGTAGTAGGTGAGACATACCCAACTTCCTTCCTCTTTTTCTTTCGAAAAGTGCATGTTTTCTAAAAAGAGTCTTCCCTTGTAGTGTGATTTTCATGATCTTTTATGCAATTGCACATCGAAGCTTGGCACATTCTAGACGCATAATCCATGCCAAAGATCCCTATATCATTCATTCACACGTATGTTTGTTAATATACACTAGACTAGTAATGTTTATATACACTAGACTAGTAATGTTTTCAATTTTTAATTATAAACATATTGCAGTCTATCATTTCTTAAAATAATTGAAACTAACATTATTAAAAAAGCTATTGTTAAAGAATAATATCTAGTTTTCATTCCTAGACTATATACATTTCACAAAAGCAATATAAATTTAGCTCATGGAAGTTTCATCGATGCATAATAATTTTAGGTTGGTTGAGCATACAATCATAAATTCAAAACTAAATTAAAAAAAGTTTGAGTATTTTGAAAGAGTGTACTTGACTCTATCTCTCTTTGTAGAAGATCTTCTTGTAGACTCACATCATGGACACACCATAAGATGAGCTCTAATCTTATGGATACCAATATGGTAGTAGAGCCTTGATCCATGATTACAGGACAAGTGCTCTTTCACTAAACTAGATAATTACAAATTTACCTTTTTTTCATTTCAACTCATCTTCTTGTACACAAAGGAAGGTAGACCAATGGATTTTTCCTCTTATATAATCTTCTTTAGGCTACCAATTATGAAATCTAGGTAAATTTAGTCACCTTGCCATGCCAAAATAGAGATACAAACGAGTGCGTGCATTTATGAGCCTTCACCTTCTCTTGTATTTCTAAACCACTATGTTTTCTATTTATGATTTCTCCATTCTAAATAACCCATATTTTATCTAAGGCCCTTCCCCTTTAATCTCCATAAAAAAGAAAAGTTGAGTCAAGGGATACAAAATGTGAATACCAAAGAAACCACATCTACTTAACACCCCTTTATTTTTATACATGTTACGCCTAAATATGGGAATAGATATTCAAAAGTTAATGATTGGAGACTTGAGAGTTTCAAAAACCTCAAGGTACTTTGGATTAATCATTTGAGTAGTGAAGGAGGCCTAAAATTGATGATCTTCTTGGTTCTCATAAAATGACTTGATGTTTTACCTTCACAAACTTGAGATATGGATAGCTTGTACCACCAATTAGAAGTTATTCGATGAATTTTCCTATAGGCCTTGATGTTTACGTTTTTGCTCAAATTTGTTTCACCACTTCCACTTTGAGTTGAGATGAGCTCGTTGAGGTGATGATAGAGCTTTGTGCTATCTTAAAAACACTCTAAAATTGAGAATATACGAGGACGAAGTAAAATAGAGAAGTACAACAACCAATACGAGCCGCACGCTCATCGTTCTCAATCTTGTGGTAGAGTTGGTAGAAGTGGCGTGTTATTAATAGGATCACTTCCTGGTCTATTAGTGTCTTGTTTTGTCTCACGATCTTCTTAAGACACTTAGAGAAGAAATTCTAATTTTCAAGCACAAAAATTAGAGCATAGCATGGACTTACATAAATTAAAAGCATAAGTCTTAATAAACAAAAACTAAATAAATGGGAGAGATAAAGAATTGAAAGAGATCACTGACAATACAAGATATAGTTGAATCTCTCATAGATGAGTGTGACCCTTCATTTAGTCACCCATATATATATGTATTAAAAGCTTGTTTTTTCAAAAAGATAACTCTATAAACAAAGCATTGAGCATAAAAGCTCTTAGAAAAATATAGCAAGCTATAATTATAAGATCTTGGGCCTACCAAAATTTTAAAATACTACATTAGGAAAATATGGACTCACAAATGGGCCCTCTAAGAAAATATTAAAAAAAGAATAGGCTAGCCAATGAGAGTGCTGGGATTCCAGATCCATGTAACATGGATCCTTCATTTTCTTCCTCGACGCACGTGTGGGTATCTTCGGTGACCGAGAGCCCGAGCATCCTATGGTCAGCACCCTCTAGGTTCCTTCGCAGGTCACCTAGCGCTTCACTCATAGGCCGCTTCCTTGGTCCCTCATCAATTAGGTCTCCACCACGACCTTATTCACAAGATGGTCAAAATGCTTCCCTAGCATTCTTGATATAAAACAGTCATTTAAAAACAGGTCATAAATACAGTTTCTAAAACAAACTTTCATCTTTCCACATTGTTTCACATCATTTCTCGTTATTCCACATTCTTCTACATCAATTCACATTGCTTAATCCACATCCAATCATATGTATTCCCATCGTCCATCATCCATTCTCATCCAATCACATCATATTACATCTCATCACATCTATCCTCATCACATCTCATCCATTCACATCTACCCATGTCCATATCACATCACATCACATCCATTCACATTGCATCTCATCCATTCACATCTATCCCGATTCACATCACATCTCATCCATTCACATCTATCCTGATTCACATCACATCACATCACATCTCATTCATTCACATCTATCCCGATTCACATCATATCTCATTCATTCACATCTATCCCGATTCACATCACATCACATGTCATCCATTCACATTTCATCGCATCCATTCACATCCATCTCATTCATTACATCCACATCACATCCCATACATCCCATACATCCCATCGACATTACATCACGTCCACATCTCATTCTCATCCATTTACATCACATCACATCCTTTCACATATTATCACATCTCAATCTCATCTCATCACATTCACATCCACATCCATTTACATTACATCACATCCCATCCACATCTCTTCACATCCACATCCATTCACATTACATCACATCCCATCCACATCGCATCACATCCACATCCATGTACATAACATCACATCCCATCCTCATCTCTTCACATCCACATCCATTTATATCACATCACATCCCATCCACATCGCTTCACATCCACATCCATTTACATCACATTCATATCTTATTAGATCCACTCACATCTTATCACATCCACTCACATCCTATCACATTGCATTCACATCTTATCACATCGTATTCTCATATTATTCACACCGTATCCTCATCCTATTTTGTCTAATTCACATCATTGTCTATATACGATTTATCTATTTGGATAACCCTTGCTTTATCCAAGGACCTTCTCCTATAGTCCCCATAAAAAAGAACGGAATTTAATCAAGGGATACATAGGTGTTAATTTGAGGTTCCACCTTAGAATACGAATGCATGTTGGGCATCATCTAGTATTTTTTCCTTTCAAAAATCTCAACCTCTCCATATTAGATAAAGTAATTATTTTTCACTGAATAAGAAAAAGTTGTTGGTTTTACAACTCTCAACCTTTCCATATTAGGTAAAGTGATTATTTTTTATTAAATGAGCAAAAGTTGTTGCTTTTACATAAGAAAAGCCAATTATTGATACCATAACAAGTACACTCTTTCAAAATACTCAAACTTTTTTTAATTTAGTTTTGAATTTATGATTGTATGCTCAACCAACCTAAAATTATTATGCATCGATGAAACTTCCATGAGCTAAATTTATATTGCTTTTGTGAAATGTATATAGTCTAGGAATGAAAACTAGATATTATTCTTTAACAATAGCTTTTTTAATAATGTTAGCTAGTTTCAATTATTTTAAGAAATGATAGACTGCAATATGTTTATAATTAAAAATTGAAAACATTACTAGTCTAGTGTATATAAACATTACTAGTCTAGTGTATATTAACAAACATACGTGTGAATGAATGATATAGGGATCTTTGGCATGGATTATGCGTCTAGAATGTGTATATTTTTGCCAAGCTTCGATGTGCAATTGCATAAAAAATCATGAAAATCACACTACAAGGGAAGACTCTTTTTAGAAAACATGCACTTTTCGAAAGAAAAAGAGGAAGGAAGTTGGGTATGTCTCACCTACTACCACATCCTCTCTCTCTCTCTCTCTCTCTCTCTCTCTCTCTCTCTCTCTCTCTTTCTCCAAACCCAATAAAAAAAAGATTCATCTAAGAAAAGGAAGGCAAGCCACAATTCACACCCATGTGGTCTCCACTACGAAGCATTAGCTTAGCTACAAGCCTAGATTTTGAAGGTGGAGTACATACTTTAGAAACTTGATCTCTCACCTACTAGTGCGTCTCTTTCTCTCTCTCTTTCACTCTCCTCTCCTCTCCTCTCTCTCTCTCTCTCTCTCTCTACTTAAGTCTAGGCTTAGCTACCACAAGCCTAGACTTTGAAGGTTGAGTTAGCGTAGCAACCAAGCCTAGACTTTGAAAGTTGAGTTACCCTTCCACGTGGGATTTCTCCTTGGGAAAGAAGAGTATAATAAGAATCTCCTGGCTTGAATACTTATGTGCATATATAACTTTAGAAAGTTTGATCTATCTCACCTACTGCCACGTCTCTCACGCTCTCTCTCTCTCTCTCTCTCTCTCTCTCTCTCTCTCTCTCTCTCTCTCTCTCCAACATAAATCACAAGGTTCTTGAATGCGACGCATGTCAACATCGGTGTTTGACATGGGCGGTAGGAGACCCCGCGACGGACGTCCTCCCTTCCTTAGAAGATCAGACAGCGGAACCGGTCGAACATGGACTTTTTCTTGGAACGGATAAGACTCGTTCTTTCCAGCGGCGGACGTCGTCGTGCATAAATACCACAGACGCATGAGGATCGGAGTACGTAGTGGCCTATACTACAGCTTTCCCTCCTGATCGCATCACCGCCACAACAGTCCGCAAACCAATATGGCAGCAGCCAGCAGCAGCTTGCTTCTACTGGTAGTCATGATGCTCATGTCGCCGCTCATATTAGAACTAGTGAGGGCCGCAGATGAAGACCCTCTCCAGGACTTCTGTGTGGCGGATAACACCGGCATGATCACCCTCAACGGGTTCACCTGCAAGCCAGCCAATGAAGTGCAGGCCGCGGACTTCAAGTTCACGATGCTTGAGCATCCCGGCGAACCTATGAAAGGGCTGGGCGTGTCCGTCAACCTGGCCAGTGCAGCCAACTTCTTTGCTCTCAACACGCAGGGCCTGTCCATCGCCCGCATCGACTTCGACCCTAAGGGATTAAACCCGCCCCACGTGCATCCTCGCGCCACCGAGGTGCTCTTCCTGGCCGAGGGCACGCTCAAGGTGGGCTTCGTCACCGCCACGCCCAACAATACCCTCTTTGAGCAGATCCTCGCCCCCGGCGATCTCTTTGTCTTCCCTCGCGGCCTTGTGCACTTCCAGCTCAACCCCGACCAGCACCACTCCGCCCTCGCCATCTCCGTCCTCAATAGCCAGAACCCGAGCACGTCGCAACTCGCCGCCGCTCTCTTCCACGCCTACCCACCCCTGCCCGAGGAGGTCCTAGAGACAGCCTTCGGCATCGACAAGGCTGAGGTGGAAAGCCTCATTGCCAGCGTCGCCAAAACCCTTTCTTAGCTTGATTCGAGTGCACACGCCGCCAACTTATAGAATTGGCAGGAGTTTCTTCTCAATAATATATATTGACATTGTTTTCTTGTCAATACTGTAACTAGGTTATAAAAGTTCTTTATCACATTTTTATAAACTTACTTGTCAATTCAGAATATTATCTTGGTCGCATCAATTATTAATTTAAGGTGTAGACCTTATCACACTCCACCCCCAATCCCCACCCTACACAATCATGTTCCTTGTGCCCTCCTCTCCATGCTACACCTGGATCTTTGAGGCTTTCCTCTACCCACAACTCGCCCCTCAATACATGTTATCCCAAGGTCTTATATAAAAGCCCATAGAAAAGCTCATATACATAATTTATGCGCATAAAGACCTTATGCATAATCTTTATGCTAGAGATAGAAATAGAATAATGCATAGAGTTATTCTGGTCTTATGCATAAAGCTCTTATGTGTTATCTCTATGCTAGATATAGATAGAATATGCATAGAAATTATTAGCATTCATACTGCCATGATGGTCTTATGCATAAAGCTCTTATGTGTTATCTCTATGCTAGATATAGATAGAATATGCATAGAAATTATTAGCATTCGTAGTGCCTTGATGGACAACATACAAATAGAGTGATGAAGAATCGAGCCATCCCTATGGTGGATGGAGAGAGAGAGAGAGAGAGAGAGAGATGACAAACCTCAAGAAAGAACGCACAACCCGTAGGATACTCCATGTTCATACAACCACCCAGCTACATGGTTTTATAGGCATCAAGCTTATTTTGCATTGAAAACTAAATTTAATCCACGTTTGTATAATAGGAATGGAAATTAAATAATGCTACGAATTTAGAGATTTAATACTGTTAGTGATGAGAACCCGAACAAATAAATATGACAAAGGATATAGAGACAACCCAAAATTTAAAAATATATAAATAAAATCGACCACATTTTAGGACATGGATTTTTCCCCTATCTTGTGTAATAGAAATGAGCTTTTGATCCAATGCATCACATATTCAGAATTGAATATTGAGGGTATAAATTAGAATGCAATGCATAAAACATTGGCATATATTATGCCCCAATAACATGCATTTCCAAAGATGCAATTCAATAAAAATTCTCATGAGTTACACCACGAAGGGGAGATGCTCTGCATAAAACATGCCTTTTGTTTCTATGTGTGTAGTAACAGCAAAAAAAAATGGAAGGAAGGAAGTTGGCTATATATTTCTATACATGCACACACACACACTCAAGATTCTTATTATCATTTTTTTTGATATTTTGTATACATTCCCTAATTAAGTAACGTTTGAACTTTTTTATTCTATATTAAAAAACCATTAATTCAAATAATAGGTATTCAAAAAAGAAGAAACCCAAAAAGGGCTATGTGTGGCTTTTTGTGGGAAGAAGAGGAACTTAGATAAAATCGAAGAAGAAGAAGATTGTGAGTGCGAGTGAGAGTGCGTGTGTGAGTGAGTGCGAGTCTTTCATGAGACTGAGAGTGCGAGTGAGATAGCTTGGGGGTGGTTGGGTGGTTTGAGCTCTTTCTTCCAAGAGTGCTTCATATCAAATTGTCGTAAGAACTTTCTTGATTATATACAGAGTTATTCTCTTTCTTCTTTGAAAATTTGTGAACTGTATTGTGATTTTTGAGCCAAAGCCTCACATGTTGATCCTGTCCTCAAAGGTGGTATGCATGTAGGAGCAAAGGTACTGGAGGCAATGACAAAGGTACCTCGAAGATCGTGACAAAGCTCAAGAAAGAACGCACAACTCATAGGATACTCCATGTTCATACAACCACCCAAGTACATGGTTTTATAGGCATCAACCTCATTTTGCATTGAAAACTAAATTTAATCCACGTTTGTATAGGAATGGAAATTAAATAATGCTAAGAATTTAGAGATTTATTATTGTTAGTGATGAGAACCCGAACAAATAAATGTGACAAAGGATATAGAGATAAACCAAAATTTAAAAATATATAAATGAAATCGACCACACTTTAGGACATGGATTTTTTCCCTATTTTGTGTAATACAATGAGCTTTTGATCCAATGCATCACATATTCAGAATTGAATATTGAGGGTACAAATTAGAATGCATTGCATAAAACATTGGCATATATTATTCCCCAATAATATGCATTTCCAAAGATGAAATTCAATAAAAATTCCCATCAATTACACCACGAAAACATGCCTTTTGTTCCTATGTGTGTAACAGCCAAAAAATGAAAGGAAGGAAGTTCGCTATATATTTCTATACATGCACACACACACACACACAAGATTCTTATTATCATTTTTTGGATATTTTGTATACATTCCCTAATTAAGTTTACGTTTGGACTCTTTTATTCTATATTAAGAAACCATTAATACAAATAATAGGTATTCAAAAAAAAAGAAACCCAAAAAGGGCTACGTGTGGTTTTTTGTGGGAAGAAGAGAAACTTAGAGAAAACCGAAGAAGAAGAAGATTGTGAGTGCGAGTGAGACTGCTTGTGTGAGTGAGTGTGAGTTTTTCATGAAAGTGCGAGTGAGATAGCTCGGGGGTGGTTGGGTGGTTTGAGCTCTTTCTTCCAAGAGTGCTTCATATCAAATTGTTGTAAGAACTTTCTTGATTATATACAGAGTTATTCTCTTTCTGCTTTGAAAATTTATGAATTGTATTGTGATTTTTGAGCCAAAGCCTCACATGTCGATCGTGTCCTCAAAGGTGGTATGCATGTAGGAGCAAAGGTACTAGAGGCAATGATAATAACATAATATGCCACTATTGGAGGGCTCTTTGTTGAGATGAAAATGCATACCTTTTCGGTTATTCCTATGGGCATAATCATCATGACTGTCAATGACAAGGATGATTAGTTTGAAAAAACTAAAAGTTGCCCTATGATGGAAGGATCTAGATTTATTTGCCATGCATTGATAGTTGTAAGTATAAAATTGTTGATGTAAATTCAGTGAATCAAAAGAGCTATGCTCGAAGTAAGAAAAAATGTAAATAAAGTGGGAGTGTCAAGCACACCTTTCATGGAACTCCTTGGTCGTGAGTCTACATTTGATTGGCATCTACAAGGGATCCACACACAAATACCAAAGTTAGCAATCAGCATTCATCCACTGATATTTCCTTGCACCCACTCCAGGACTCGACTGTATGATCATGCTACCACATCTAGCATGGGCAATCATGAATGTGAGTATGCATATGTTAAGTAAGTCTGCGATAGCCAGAAGTTGGTAAGCCTAGACACTTTAGCTACATTGGACCATAAAGTCTCTTACCGCTCCATGTGCCCCAGCTCTCTTTGTTTTGGCCTATCACTGACTAAAGGGTATGGTGGCTGCATCCCTATGGCATAAGCTTCGGCTTGTAATGGAGTGGTGGGGTTGAATGGAGTTATTCTCATGAGAGCTTGTCTCATAAGATGAGGTTTCAAAAGGGGATTCCTGCTAATTATGATTTATGCATACTTTGGAGGTAGGAGATCAAGAATTGGGTCAATAGTAGAACCAGCCGCATTTTGTTCATGGTGCATCGGCCTCAGCCTCTGGCTAGCTATCCAGTGGTTCCTTAGAGACGAGGGCTAGAGGGAAATCAAAAGAATAGTCTTTAAAATCTCTCTTGGTTAATGGTGGATTAGTATCATCCTTATTTTTATTATCATAGAGAGTAGATAAGTAAAAGGTTATAAGACTGAACCCCAAATTGGTGTGTTATCCTCACCATCATTCCTTTTATCCTTATTCTCACCATCACAAGGTGGAGGTGGTTTCTTTATGATAAAGAAATCATGTAATGTATGCAAAGCTTCTTCCTCAACAAGGAATATGGGATACTCTATGTGCACTTGTTCAAAATTAGAAACTAATGTTGTTAATAAATTTTGTAAGTGTGTACAAAAAAATCAAATAGGTGGAGAATGGCATAAGGATGATATAGCGTACTATTATGTAATAATAGGTGTTGGTGGGTGTCCCAAGCCTCTACCAACCCATGTGTGAGTATCCAAGTTAGACTTTCTTGAATTTTAGAAATGAGAGCTAGAAAAGAATTGAGGATAGATGGTTGCATGAGTTCTATAGGCTCCTCCCCCTCACTAAAGTTAGTAGAATGAATCAGTACCTGGCACCATGATTGGAAATTTAGCACAATAGAGTGTAGGGGTAGATATACATGGATTTACTCTCCTTGATTTTGAGGGCCCTTGCTGTGAATATAGCCATAACAATGGTGGGTCCAACATAGCAAGTAGTATCTTATTGTATAAGTGCTAAGTCCCTCTCGGTTAGTTCCTCACTTAAGTTAATATTGTATTGACATAAAGAGAGAGTGTTAGTAAAGAAGAGGGAGAAAGTATGTTGAGGGGACCAAAAATTTATTGGAAGGTCAATCACTGGGGCTTCCCTATCCATGAGCTTACTATAGTTATTCTCTTCTTCGAGCACGATGGGTTCTACTTTCCTCCCCACAGTTATTGTTGAAGGGCAGTGGGCTTTGTTTCCTAAGCTTGTAGAGCATGGGCTATTTGTAACTCCATTTGGTGGCAAGCATCTTGGAGTTGGAGATTTTAGAGGAACATGCCATCCTTTTCTTTCTGTAGGACTTCCATCTTTGCTTGTAAACCTACTATCATTTTCCATGGGCATCCATGATCCACTCATTGAGATGAGATATGACTTGTATGTGGCTAGCCAACATAGTGTGGTGCCACCTTTAGGTCCTTAACCTGTATGTCATAGTTGGCATGATTTATTTCATATTTATCTTTGGCTTCTACCATAGCTACCCTTCTAATGCCTTCATGTGTGCTTTTAGCCCATCTTCTATGTCCTTTACCTCTTTGTCTTTTTCTCTAGGGCTTTGCGATCATCATTAGCATTGGAGAGCTTGGTCTAGAGATCCTTCACTTAGTGTTGTGCCTTTGCTTGCAACTCTGCCACTTCAGCTTTGTAATTTTTCTTGATGGTCTCTGCTTAAATTTGCAATTGCGTATGGCAGGATTTTTCTTCTATGGCTTTTTGCATTTAGGATTCAAGCTATTGGAGAAACTCTTTTCGAGCTATTGGAGAAGCTTTTGCACCTGTTGGATCAAGGTATTGTTGGCCTCAACGATCTCTTTTTGCTTTTCCTTCATTTCTTTAGTGAGTTGATTCATCTCCGCTATCAGTTGCGCATTCAACTTTGTATAGTGATATTGGAACATTTCAATAAGTAATTTGCGGAGGCTTGCCAAGTGAAAAATGTACATGTGAAAGAAGTGCATGTGAAAAATGTGCTCCATCATCTGTGCAGAGAGGATATTGAGGTATGAAACCTAGGACTTCATCTCATAGTCCTCTTGCTCCCCTAACTTCAGGTACTCTTCCAACTTTGTGTACTTTAGCTTTAAGCAATGTAAAAGGCACTTTTCCAATTCACGAAGTGCCACACCCGGCATCCATGTCCTATAGCTCCTACAAGAAAAGGGTTACTTCTTTGCTTTGGGAGGCCTCGTTCTTCTGACGCTTGGACGTGGTGTCCATGTCCTCCCCCTAGCTAATTGGAGTTGTCTCTCTTGAATGTTGTTTGGAAGAGGAAGTTTCAAGAGAGGCACAAGTTTGGACTCTTACACTCAAAACCTCAAGCTAAAATGGGTCTTCCAACTCCCAAGGTGGAATAAGGGGGATTTCTCGGTGGGGTAGAGAAAGGCTGGGTGGCTGGCTTTGGGATTCATTTACTATGACCGGATTTTGGAGTGGCATGCTTGGCCTAGCTGCATCCTCATGTACTTCTAGATAGTCGGTTCTTGTATCGAAGAAGATGGTGGAAAAGGCTTTGGGATTCCTCCGTTGTGGGGTTTAGCATGAGTAGATGTGGTTAGGGAAGTATAATGAGGCCAACGAGGTGTACTCTTTACTCTTTTCTTTGGGGGATGCTCTAGAGAGGGTACACGAACATGTGCCACCAACTTTCTTGTAGCTTCAAGGAATGTCGTTCCTTCTTCCAACTCTCTTTGTAACACTTTCTGCTTTGTGGGACCATTTTGGGTTCTTTAGGTGGAACATCTGGCAGTGGCACTGTAGTTATGTGGCTTAGGATTTATGTCAGCATGTATGGGTTCACTACCTTGTTTCCATGCTTGGTGAGGTCGTGGGGGAGGTCTCGGTGGAGCATGCTAGACCAATCATCTTGTTCACCCCAGTGTAGGTGATAAACTTTATGTGTGTCCATGCGGTTATACCTGTAAGATGGTTTTACTTGCATTATCATTGAAGCCACCCTACAAGCCTTCTCTAGCTTTGGATCCCTAAGAGCCATGAATTCTGTGCCATTGTTGTTGATTGTGGTTGGTGGGCAATTATTTAAAAAATCTATCTTTTTAGAAATGGGGGTGGGTTTTGGTCCCACAAGCAGGTAGAGTGCATCCTTGATCAGCTTCTATAGTATCAATACTAGCTTTTTGGATCTATTTGCTCCAGTTAACCAAACCCACTTTTTGTGCCTTGTTGGTAGGAAGCAAGAAACTCTGCACATATCCTTGTGTTCATCTTGCATTGGATAACCTCGGCCAAGTTTTCAAGACCAATCTTTAGCTTTTCTTTAAGTTACATGTCATTTACTAACTGCATGTAGTTCGTTGAATGGTACTCAAAGTACACCTTTTTGTTGGCCATGGTCTCCATCGTCTCTGTGTGCTTTGAGCATGATCCATTACAAGGTCCGAGGCAGCTTCCTTTCTCATATACCTATTTTGCCTTCCCCTTAGACTTCTTCTTATGGGTCTTGTCATCACCACCCCAAGAAGTTGGTGAACCTGGTTCCTCAAATAATGAATCCTAGTGGGTCTCCTTGCCTACTATGATGCTAAAACATAGAATTTTTATCAGTGTAATTCCTGCTAGGAGCATCATGATCATTTGTTAGATGTTAGATGTTAGAAAACTATGTCAGCACAGTACTGTGTGAGGAATCTGTCAAGAAAAAGAATTCTTTGATTTTCTAGTCATCGTGGCTATGATTTAGTAGACTGCACAATCATAGTGTTGTAATAACCTTCATGATTTTGATCAAAAAGACCAGGAGAAAACATGAGATCAATAAGAGCAGGAGAACACATGAGAAGCCTAGCAGAAGACTTGATGACAGTGAAGATTGAGGTACGGGCTTGTAGAATTAAAATTTGTGATCATGTAGTTATCCACAATAGTGTGGTGACATGATTATACATAGATGACATGGCAGTCAAATATCGTGATCCCCAGATGGTATGATGAGTGACATAACATTAACATGGCGTGATTTTTGCTGATGTGGCATTAACATCGTGACAATGTGATTGGTGATGTGGCCCGTGAGTGGTGATCCATCATCGTGATTTTGTATTTTTTATGGATTGATGAGGAGTTAGACTTTTGCAAGCATAGGTGATTTTAGTTTTCTTCAATTCTTCATAAGATGCAAAAAATAGACAAAAAAATCTAAGGGAAAAAACCAGCTTCAGTGACTATCTTTTAAGCCTGTGGATGGTTTCATTGCAGCGTGCACATCATTTGAGAGCTTTAGCTTGGAATCTTGAATCTGGTCTAAGATGGGACATACCCATTTAAGATTAGATAAGAAAGGGAGTGGTATATTCTATAAAGAGCCAAATTTAGCTCCTCCCATACGTAGAACGTTCAACGCGTTATAAAAATAGATTTCTTTGGCAGCCAAATAAATTGCTTTCTTGTTTTTGTACAACAATGTACCGATCTCTCAGCATGGAGAACAGTGATTTTTCCACTTAAACACTCCACAAACTGTCACTCTTACAAAGTAGAAGGATACAAAGTTGAAAAACATCATGTGCTTCAAAATCAAAAAATAAAAACAACTATATTGATTTAAAAAAATACCTTATACTCACTATTTAGCTTGTGCCTCTGAATTTGGTTATCCGGATGCAAGCGGATTTGTTTATGCAAATATACGTGCTGAATAAGAAGGTTTTTTCTCATAGCTGCACCATCCAATCGTCACTTAAACTCTAATATTCAACCTTCCCAATATTTTGATAAATCACTTGTGTCTCTTAACTTTACTTTGAAAGAGCCTTGAGTGCTTGGTCGCATTAAGACCCAAGTGAATTTATTGTATTGTTCAAGAATCCATTTTCCCTCATCTTTGTGATTAAAAACCTCCATAGTGTGTATATTACTTTTATTCTTCCTTCTTTGAGAAATCTATTAGTAAAGAAACAAATTTATAAAATAGATAAATATGAATTAAATGATACCCCAATGTAAGCCATTAGATTAACCAACATGTTAAAATTTATAATTTTGCACTCATAAACTAAACTAACAAAACACTAAACTCGATTTTATCTTTTTGCCAGAGTCCCAAGAAGTCTCCAAACAAACAAAACTCAGAGGTTCCAAACTTGTAAAGAGCGAACATAAAAATTTAGATATTATAAATATATTACACTATCAAGTTTACCAATAAAAAAGAGAACTAAAAACTTACCATTTAAAGATTAGCAAACTTTGAATAAAAAGAGAAAGGAAATTCCTTACTACCTTGTCCTTTCCCAAAATTAAAAAATTGTAGACCAACACGAAAGCTTCAAAAACTATAGACCAACACCAAATATTTTGAATTAGTGTCCATAGCACAAGAACAACATATGAGAGAGGATGCAAACTATAAATTTTCTCCCAAAAAAACAAGAGAAGATGGACTAACTTTTTGAATACCACGAGAAATTAGCATTATCTCATTGAGCTTCTATGCAAAGGAGAAAACAATTTACCATAACATGAACATATTGAAGAGAAACCTATCTATAATGCTTTTCGTAAAATAACAAAGAAGAAAGACTGCCTTCAAGAATGCAATGAGAAATCAACAATATCTCAAAGATATTATGTCCAAATGAGATAAAATCTTACCATAAGATAGACATATTAGAGAGGGTGTTTACAATAAAGTTTTAGGTGAGAAACAAAGCAAGGAATCGTGGAATATAATAACATCAAATTTCAGAGAAAAAAAAGGAGGGAAAGTGAAAAGGGGAGAAAATCAAAGCATGAAAAGTGAAAGAGGTAAATAAATTTGTGATTGAGAAGGAACATTCACTACTTAGACACACAATAATATTTTACTATGAGGACCACAAGGCACATTTGACATTTATTTAGTTTTTTAATATTTGGTCCCAATATTAAATTCCACTAGCTTGATCTTGTTGTGGCAAAAGATTCAAAAAGATCCATGTTACATGGATCTGGAATCCGAGCACTCTCATTGGCTAGCCTTTTTTTTATATAAATATTTTCTTAGAGGGCCCATTTGTGAGTCCATATTTTCCTAATGTAGTATTTTATAATTTTGGTAGGCCCAAGATCTTATAATTGTAGCTTGCTATATTTTTCTAAGAGCTTTTATGCTCAATGCTTTGTTTATAGAGTTATCTTTTTGAAAAAACAAGCTTTTAATACATATAAAAATGGGTGAGTGAATGAAGGGTCACACTCATCTATGAGAGATTCAACTATATCTTGTGTTGACATTGATCTCTTTAGATTCTTTATCTCTCCTATTTATTTAATTTTAGTTTATTAAGATTTATGCTTTTAATTTTTGTAAGTCCATGCTATGCTCTAATTTTTGTGCTTGAAAATTAGAATTTCTTCTCTAAGCGTCTGAAGAAGATCGTGACAAAACAAGACACTAATAGACCACGAAGTGATCCTATTAATAACACACCACTTCTACCAACCCTACCTCAAGATTTAGAATGATGAGCGTGCAGTCTGGATTGGTTGTTGTACTTCTCTATTTTACTTCGTCCTTCCATACTCTCAATTTTAGAGTGTTTTTAAGATAGCACAAAGCTCTATCATCACCTCAACGAGCTGATCTCATTTCAAAGTGGAAGTGGTGAAACAAATTTTAGCAAAAACGTAAACATCAAGGCTTATAGAAAAATCAACTTTCACATATAGTAGTTTTTAGCGATTCCGCCCGCGAAGGGTTGTAGACTGCATGCATTCTGGTAATTTTAAGTACCCACACAACTAGTATCTGATAACCATATGCGAAGTTATACCTGCAGATTGCAGCCCTGACACCAGCAGATCTGAGAAGCTTGCCAAATCTACAAGCAGCTCTTCTACAACATCTAGATAGTAGACATGGATTCTCAATCAATCAAGATATTAGCAAATATATCGGGGAAGTACACAAACACTCTTTCTATTATTTTACTTTAAATTATATCGGGGAAGTACACAAACACTCTTTCTATTATTTTACTTTAAATTATTTTGAGATTAAGTAAATATATCAATAAGCATGTATATCGGAGAATCTTAGTTGATATATGGCATGCTTAACCATGGCAGCAATGGGGAAACACTGCGAGAAGAGGAGAGGGGGGGTTTCCCACCAAGATATATTGTTAATTGCCTTAGTCCGACTCATAGAATAAACACTTTTGGAGTTAAAGAATTAGAAGATAGAATATTTGACTAGTTTGTAACTAGATTTTAGGTGTAACCTTCATTAGGGACTGTTTTACAAAGCATTTATCTTTTCGTGTCTTTAGAATTAGTATTTGACAGTTTCATGCTGAAAACACAACTTTGGCTATTTTGAATACTCTCAAAGAGACCTTAGAACTCATTTTTGGAGAACCATCACTGAGACGTGCTTTATAGAGCATTAGAAGTCCTAAAACTCTGTAGTTTTAACTTTTCTCCAATTTCAAATAGATTGGAAGATATTACTCTCCCAAAGAGACCAGTTATTAGGTTTTGCCTTAGAAATTGCTATCAAGATTGACTACCTTGTCTCTATATAGACCAGATGGACTAATGCATAAGCATAGTTAAGACTTAGTTATAGTGACTAGAGATGACCTCACTTGTTAGAACATGATAATTGATTATGTTAAAAATAAGGACTCCCATGTGACTTAAAAGATAAAGAGAAGTTAAAGACTGTTTAAATTAAAAGCTTGTTTTATACTTGAAATTGATTGTGATTGATTTGAATATGCATGCCTTGAAAGATTATGGACTAGAGATGATTGTGAGATGATATGTATGAGTTATGATTGCTTTGTTTTGAGATGAATGATTGATATACACGCGTATGACTGATTGATATGCATGTGTATGATGAGACTCGACATGAGATTTTGAGATTCGGACCGACCATACTTAGACAGGGAGAACGCCGGACAGAGAATGTGATTTATGCCCTCTAGGAGCCATTTGCTAGAACCCAGAGTGGACAAGATTTACTAGAGGCATACCCGGGATAGCTGCGATGTCCAGTGTGGAGGTTGGGTGGACGGGCATCGGAGAAAGCCCTAGATTGGCTGGATTTTTGTCATTATTATGACTAACCATGTTGTCGAGCATGGTGATGATGATAGAATCTTGAGATAGACACATACATTGTGATTAATTGAGATGCTATGCTGTAATTGATAGAGATTTCTATCATGTGAATGTTTGTTTGAGATTACATGATTCTTTGTTTATGTGATAAGAGTCTTGGATATGGCATGCATGCTTGTTTGCTATTTGAGAAGATTGATTTGATTGTATTGCTATGTAGAAATAGTAGGATTAAGTGAGTTTAATGTTTTCTTAGATTAAGTTGTATGATTAAGATATGGCTAGATTTAGGACCCTCACAATAGAGATGCATCTTTTTTTATTGAGTTTAGAGAGAGAGAGAGAGAGAGAGAGAGGATGTGGTAGTAGGTGAGACATACCCAACTTCCTTCCTCTTTTTCTTTCGACAAGTGCCCTTACACATAAGGCATGTTTTATGAAGAGAGTCTTCCCTTGTGGTGTGATTTATAGGATTTTTTATGTAATTGCATTGAAGCTTGGCAAGAATATACACATTATTGACGCATAATCCATGCCATAGATCCCTATATCATTCAATCACATATGTTTGTTAGTACACACTAGACTAGTAATGTTAGTACACACTAGACTAGTAATGTTTATATACACTAGACTAGTAATATTTTTATTTTTTAATCACAAAAATATTACAATCTATCATTTCTTAAAATAATTAATTTTTTAAACTAAAATTATTAAAAAAGCTTTTGTTAAAGAACAATATCTACTTTTCATTCCTAGACTATATACATTTCGCAAAAGCAAAATAAATTTATCTCATGGAAATTTCATCAATGCATTATAATTTTAGGTTGGCTAAGCATACAATCATAAATTCAAAACTAAATATAAAAAAGTTTGAATAATTTGAAAGAGTGTACTTGTTATGGTATCAAAAATTGGCTTTTCTTATGTAAAAACAACAACTTTTGCTCACTTAATAAAAAAATAATCACTTTATCTAATATGGAAAGGTTGAGATCTGTACAAATGACAACTTTTTCTTATTCAATGAAAAATAATTACTTTATCTAATATGGAAAGGTTCAGATTTTTGAAAGGAAAAAATACTAGATGATGCATAAAATGCATTCTTATGTTAAGGTGGAACCTTAAATATGACGATGTAGATTGAACTTTGAACTTAGCTTCATCAAATCTGTGTAATAGGTAAAAAAAAATAGAGTGGTCCCACTAGATGCTCTATATCTTTAATATTGACACCTCTGTATCCCTTGATTAAATTTCGTCCTTATTTATGGGGACTATAGGAGAAGGTCCTTATATAAAATAGGGGTTTTCCAAATAGATAAATCATATATAGACAATGATGTGAATTCGACAAACAATAAAATGTAAAAAGCTCATAAATGCACTCATTGGTTTTTCTCTCAAACTTCACATATGGTAGACACAAAAGGCACATTTCTATTAGATATTTTGGAGTCTAGAAAGTGTCCAATGATCTATGAATACCCTCTTAGCAAGGCACATTTTTTTTGGGATATTCCAGAGTTAATAGTGTGTGAATGGTCTCTTAACAAGACAACAAAAGGCAGGGCCTTAGTGTGTTTATAAAGCATTGTACATGGTGGAAGTATTATCATAATAAGATTGTTGCTGTGTTGTGAAATATCTCTCTATTGTTGGCTATCACATCTCGCTCTCCCTCTTACCCTCTCTCTCTGTCGGGAGGGAAAGTTGTGGGATATTGGAGATGAGTATAGGCCACTATGTACTGTGATCCTTATGTGTCTATGGTATTTATGCATGATGACATCCACCCCTAGAAAGAATGAGTCTTATCCGTTACAAGAAAAAGTTGTTGAAATATACAAGTGAATAGGGTGTGTGCGGGAACAAGCCCTTAGCAAGAGGCTAAAGAGAATTTGTAAATGAGTGAGAAGCTATGAAAAGGTGAGAAGTATCTACTGGGAGAGAATAAAGGGTAGCATGAGAAGATTTAGGAGGTGTGGAGATATTCTGGGAAGAGGTGGAGAGAATCAAGCAAAAGAGGTGGAGTGAATCAAGGAGAGATTAGTGGGATTAGATGCTTGGATGTAAACTCTATAAATTGAGGCATTGGCCTAATGAAAATTTGCTGGTTTTTGATTTTCCATGCCTACATTAAGCTATCAGTTAATTGCTTACTAATCACATCTTAATTATCATCTAATCTCTTTTATCATGATGTTGATTCTAGCATTTGATCCGCCATAGCTCATCACATTGTTGCAAATTTAACATCATGGTATTAGAGCCTAGCTTAGAATCCATCAAATTTACGATCCTATTATCTTGCTAATCACCTAGCTAATCAAGATTAGTAGATAATCAAGTTTTTTTTACCTCTTTTTCAAAGAGCTTCTGTACCTCCAGCTGGTGGAGGGGCTTGATCTCCCTCCAAGCTTAACAATAGGCTTTAAGCCTTTAGCCACACATAGCCCCAAGCCTTATGCTCCATCACATCAAAGCGATTCACCAAACCGCCTTCTACAACTTTAGATTGGAGACTTGAGAGTTGAGATTCACCAAATGCCTAAATATGGGAATAGAAATTCAAAAGTTAATGATTGGAGACTTGAGAATTTCAAAAACCTCAAGGTACTTAGGATTAATCATTTGAGTAGTGAAGGAGGCCTAAAATTGATGATCTTCTTGGTTCTCATAAAATGACTTGATGTTTTACCTTCACAAACTTGAGATATGGATAGCTTGTACCACCAATTAGAAGTTATTCGATGAATTTTCCTATAGGCCTTGATGTTTACTTTTTTGCTCAAATTTGTTTCACCACTTCCACTTTGAGTTGAGATGAGCTCGTTGAGGTGATGATAGAGCTTTGTGCTATCTTAAAAACACTCTAAAATTGAGAATATACGAGGACGAAGTAAAATAGAGAAGTACAACAACCAATACGAGCCGCACGCTCATCGTTCTCAATCTTGTGGTAGAGTTGGTAGAAGTGGCGTGTTATTAATAGGATCACTTCCTGGTCTATTAGTGTCTTGTTTTGTCTCACGATCTTCTTAAGACACTTAGAGAAGAAATTCTAATTTTCAAGCACAAAAATTAGAGCATAGCATGGACTTACATAAATTAAAAGCATAAATCTTAATAAACTAAAAGTAAATAAATAGGAGAGATAGAGAATCGAAAGAGATCACTGTCAACACAAGATATAGTTGAATCTCTCCTAGATGAGTGTGACCCTTCATTCAGTCACCCATATTTATATGTATTTAAAGCTTGTTTTTCCAAAAAGATAACTCTATAAACAAAGCATTGAGCGTAAAAGCTCTTAGAAAAATATAGCAAGCTACAATTATAAGATCTTGGGCCTACCAAAATTATAAAATACTACATTAGGAAAATATGGACTCACAAATGGGCCCTCTAAGAAAATATTAAAAAAAGAATAGGCTAGCCAATGAGAGTGCTGGGATTCCAGATCCATGTAACATGAATCTTTTTTAATCTTTTGCCACAAGAGGATCAAGCTAGTGGAATTTAATATTGGGACCAAATATTAAAAAACTAAATAAATGTCAAATGTGCCTTGTGGTCCTCACAGTAAAATATTATAGTGTGTCTGAGTAGTGAATGTTCCTTCTCAATCATGAATTTATTTACCTCTTTCCCTTTTCATGCTTTGATTTTCCCCCCTTTTCACTTTCCCTCCTTTTTTTCTCTATGAAATTCTATTTTATCATATTTCACGATTCCTTGCTTTGTTTCTCATCTAAAAATTTATTGTAAACACCCTCTCTAATATGTCTATCTTATGGTAAGATTTTATCTCATTTGGACATAATATCTTTGAGATATTGTTGATTTCTCACTGCGTTCTTGAAGGTAGTCTTTCTTCTTTGTTATTTTATGAAAAGCATTACAGATAGGTTTCTCTTCAGTATGTTCATGTTATGGTAAATTGTTTTCTCCTTTGCATAGAAGCTCAATGAGATAATGCTAATTTCTCATGGTATTCATAAAGTTAGTCCGTTTTCTTTTGTTTTTTTGGGAAAATTTTATAGTTTGCATCCTCTCTCATATGTTGTTCTTGTGCTATGGAGACTAATTCAAAATCTTTGGTGTTGGTCTGTAATTTTTGAAGCTTTGGTGTTGGTCTACAATTTTTTAAGTTTGGGAAAGGAAAAGGTAGTAAGGAATTTCCTTTCTCTTTTTATTCAAAGTTTGCTAATCTTTAAATGGTAAGTTTTTAATTCTCTATTTTATTGGTAAACTTGATAATGTAATATATTTATAATATCTAAATTTGTATGTTCGCTCTTTACAAGTTTTGAACCTCTAAGTTTTGTTTGTTTGGAGACTGCTTCGGACTCTGGCAAAAAGAAAAAATCGAGTTCAGTGTTTTGTTAGTTTAGTTTATGAGTGCAAAATTATAAATTTTGACATGTTGGTTAATCCAATGGCTTACATTGGGGTATCATTTAATTAATATTTATCTATTTCATAAATTTGTTTCTTTACTATAAATTTTACAAAGAAGGAAGAATAAACGTAATATACACACTATGGCGGTTTTTAATCACAAAGATAAGGGAAAATGGATTATTGAACAATACAGTAAATTCACTTGGATCTTAATGCAAGCAAACACTCAAGGCTCTTTCAAAGTAAAGCTAAGAGACACAAGCGATTTATCAAAACATTGGAAAGGTTGAATATTAGAGTTTAACTGACGATTGGATGGTGCAACTATCAGAAAAAGACTACTTATTCAGCACGTATATTTGCATAAACAAAATCGCTTGCATCCAAATAAGCAAATTCAGAGGCACAAGCTAAATAGTGAGTATAAGATATTTTTTTAAATCAATATAGTTGTTTTTATTTTTTTATTTTGAAGCACATGATGTTTTTCAACTTTGTATCCTTCTACTTTGTAAGAGTGGCATTTTGTGGAGTGTTTAAGTGGAAAAATCACTGTTCTCCATGCTGAGAGATCGGTACATTGTTGTATGAAAACAAGAAAGCAATTTGTTTGGCTGCCAAAGAAATCTATTTTTATAACGCGTTGTACGTTCTACGTATGGGGTTCTACGTATGGGAGGAGCTAAGTTTGGCTCTTTACAGAATATACCACTCCCTTTCTTATCTTATCTTAAATGGGTATGTCCCATCTCAGACCAGATTCAAGATTCCAAGCTAAAGCTCTCAAATGATGTGCACGCTGCAATGAAACCATCCACAGGCTCAAAAGATAGTCATTGAAGTTGGTTTTTTCCTTTAGATTTCTTTGTCTAAAAGTTTATCACCTACACTGGTGTGAACTTTGATAACCTAGTTACACTATAATATTCTGAATTGACAAGTAAGTTTATAAAAATGTGATAAACAACTTTTATAACCTATTGACAAGAAAACAATGTCAATATATATTATTGAGAAGAAACTCCTGCCAATTCTATAAGTTGGCGGCGTGTGCACTCGAATCAAGCTAAGAAAGGGTTTTGGCGACGCTGGCAATGAGGCTTTCCACCTCAGCGTTGTCGATGCCGAAGGCTATCTCTAGGACCTCCTCGGGCAGGGGTGGGTAGGCGTGGAAGAGAGCGGCGGGGAGCTGCGACGTGCCCGGGTTCTGGCTATTGAGGGCGGAGATGGGAAGGGCGGAGTGGTGCTGGTTGAGCTGGAAGTGCGCACAAGGCAAAGAGATTGCCGGGGGCGAGGATCTGCTCAAAGAGGGTGTGGCCTTACACTGCATAAGGCATGTTTTCTAAAAAGAGTCTTCCCTTGTAGTGTGATTTACATGATTTTTTATGCAATTGCATCGAAGCTTGGCAAAAATATACACATTCTTGAGGCATAATCCATGCCAAAGATCCCTATATCGTTCAATCACACGTATGTTTGTTAATATACACTAGACTAGTAATGTTTATATACACTGGACTAGTAATGTTTTTATTTTTTAATTATAAACATATTGCAGTCTATCATTTCTTAAAATAATTGAAACTAACATTATTAAAAAAGCTATTGTTAAAGAATAATATCTAGTTTTCATTCCTAGACTATATACATTTCACGAAAGCAATATAAATTTAGCTCATGGAAATTTCATCGATGCATAATAATTTTAGGTTGGCTAAGCATACAATCATAAATTCAAAACTAAATATAAAAAAGTTTGAGTAATTTGAAAGAGTGTACTTGTTATGGTATCAATAATTGGTTTTCCTTATGTAAAAGCAACAACTTTTGCTCATTTAATAAAAAATAATCACTTTATCTAATATGGAAAGGTTGAGAGCTGTAAAACCAACAACTTTTTCTTATTCAATGAAAAATAATTACTTTATTTAATATGGAGAGGTTGAGATTTTTGAAAGGAAAAAATACTAGATGATGCCCAACATGCATTCGTATTTTAAGGTGGAACCTTAAATATGACGATGTAGATTGAACTTTGAACTTAGCTTCATCACATCTGTGTAAGAGGTTAAGAAATAGAGCGGTCCCACTAGATGCTCTATATCTTTGATATTAACACCTATGTATCCCTTGATTAAATTCCGTTCTTATTTATGGGGACTATAGGAGAAGGTCCTTGGATAAAGCAAGGGTTATCCAAATAGATAGGAGAAGGTTGGATAAAGCAAGGGTTATCCAAATAGATAAATCGTATATAGACAATGATGTGAATTAGACAAACAAGAGAAGGTCAAAGGCTCATAAATGCACTCATTGGTTTTTCTCTCAAATTTCACCATGTAGACACAAAAGGCACAATTTGGTTGGATATTTTGGAGTCTAGAAAGGGTCCAATGGTATGTGAATACCCTCTTACCAAGGCGCATTTTTTTTGGATATCCCAGAGTTAATGGTGTGTGAATGGTCTCTTGACAAGACAACAGAAGGCAGGGCCCTAGTACGTATATAAAGCATTGTACGTGGTGAAAGTCTTATTACAATAAGATCAGAGTTGTGTTATGTAATCTCTCACTATTGTTGGCTATCACACCTCGCTCTCCCTTTTACCCTATCTCTCTGTCTCTCTCTCTCTGAGCACCATTTCCACTACTTGAACATCAACCACTCTATCTCTCTTTGTAGAAGATAGAAGAAGAATGAAATAAAATAGAGAGGAACGAAGTAAAATAGAGAGGTACAACAACCAATCCGGTTTGCACACTCATCATTGTGAGTCATTTGGTAGGGTTAGCAGAAGTGGTGTATTATCATAATAATATCATTGTTGTGTTATGAAATCTCTCTCTATTGTTGGCTATCACATCTCACTCTCCCTTTTACCCTCTCTCTCTTTCTCTCTGAGCACCATTTCCACTGCTTGAACCTCGACCACTCTATCTCTCTTTGTAGAAGATCTTCTTGTAGACTCACATCATGGACACACCATAAGATGAGCTCTAATCTTATGGATACCAATATGGTAGCAGAGCCTTGATCCATGATTACAAGACAAGTGCTCTTTCACTAAACTAGATAATTACAAATTTACCTTTTTTTCATTTCAACTCATCTTCTTGTACACAAAGGAAGGTAGACCAATGGATTTTTCCTCTTATATAATCTTCTTTAGGCTACCAATTATGAAATCTAGGTAAATTTAGTCACCTTGCCATGTCAAAATAGAGATACAAAGGAGTGAGTGCATTTATGAGCCTTCACCTTCTCTTGTATTTCTAAACCTCTATGTTTTCTATTTATGATTTCTCCATTCTAAATAACCCATACTTTATCTAGGGCCCTTCCCCTATAATCTCCATAAAAAAGAAAAGTTGAGTCAAGGGATACAAAATGTGAACACCAAAGAAACAACATCTACTTATAACACCCCTTTATTTTTATGCATGTTACGCCTAAATATGGGAATAGAAATTCAAAAGTTAATGATTGGAGACTTGAGAGTTTCAAAAACCTCAAGCTACTTCGGATTAATCATTTGAGTAGTGAAGGAGGCCTAAAATTGATGATCTTCTTGGTTCTCATAAAATGACTTGATGTTTTACCTTCACAAACTTGAGATATGGATAGCTTGTACCACCAATTAGAAGTTATTCGATGAATTTTCCTATAGGCCTTGATGTTTACGTTTTTGCTCAAATTTGTTTCACCACTTGCACTTTGAGTTGAGATCAGCCCGTTGAGGTGATGATAGAGCTTTGTGCTATCTTAAAAACACTCTAAAATTGAGAATATAGAAGGATGAAGTAAAATAGAGAAGTACAACAACCAATCGAGGCTGCATGCTCATCATTCTAAATCTTGAGGTAGGGTTGGTAGAAGTGGCATGTTATTCATAGGATCACTTCCTGGTCTATTAGTGTCAATTAATCTAACATTGTAAGTAATGCAGATATGAGATGTGAATATGGGTAGATATGAGTGGATGAGATCTGATGAGGATAAATTGAGGAAAGATGTGATGAGATGAAAATGATGTGATCGGATGAGAATAGGAATACTTATGAATTGATTGTGGAATTAAATAATGCGGTTTGATGTGGAGCAATTTGGAAAGACGAGAGTTTGTTATAGAAACTGTATACTATTTCCAAAAATGACTGTTTTATGTCAAGAATGCTGGAGAAGCATTTTGACCGTCTTGTGGAATGAGGTCGTGGAGACCTAATCTGATAAAGTTGCAATAGCTGACGGAGAGTCAATGGAGGATGTCTCGCATAGCAAGGTCGGCCGAGGTCTTGACCAGCCTCGGTTCGATTAAAATGGTGAGCTTCCAGTACGGTGGATGAGGGACCAAGGAAGCGGCCTATGAGTGAAGCGCTAGGTCACCTGTGAAGGATCCTAGAGGGTGCTGACCATACGGTGCTCGGGCTATGGGTCACCGACGATACCCATACGTGCGTCATGGAAGATATTGGAAGAACAAGGAGTAAGAGTTGTTTTCTGAATTCGGGCATGGATCTGGTTAATTGACCTTGCTAGTCCTCAACGGATGAGTCCATGGCTCTTTTATATGGATCCGTTGGTTGATCTTGTTGATCTTCAACGGAGATTCCATTTTTGATATGTGAATATATTGCCGGTTACTATTTTCTAATTAGAATTGCTTTTATGCAAGAGCTTGTACATTTAACTTATTCTGCTAATATATATATATATATATGTTCAAAATTAGCATTGTTTCTCCTACTGAATTCATGCTATCATTCTTTGAAGTTGTCTTCTAAAAAACCAGTTAAATGGCTCTTTCTCCTTGTCTATCCTCCTCCATGCCTTGTACTCCTAAAAAATGATGTGTGTGCTTGATAATGTGATTTCTCCATGCCTTGATTACTCCAGGTAGCAAGTGGTCCTTGGTTCTCAACAAAAAATGGCCCATGAATATGAAGAATATGTTCCATGTGTAAGAATATTGTGTATTAGCCATGTTTGTTTCATACAAAGAAAATGGCTGAAAGAAATAGCATGCAAAGGCTTTAATATGTGATATCTTTCTCTCCCCATGCCAGCTTGATTGCCTGAATAAGATTTGTGAATGCTTCTTTGAAATCCTATGTATATGTTACTGTTCTTTTTTGTTTTCTTAGAAGCTTGAGAAATTCATCAAGTCGCATCCACACTTCCATTCTCTTGTTTGATACTATGGATTACTTGCTACATTTGTTGTTAATTGGCAAAGCTCTTTCCAACATTCCCACATGGCATTTAGCTATTTTTTTTTTCATGATTTCTCAAAAATCTTCTAGCCTTTGATCCTCCCATTGATACATCTACAAGAACATCACCTATCTTACCAAAAAGATTAGGGTCTTTCCTCAAGTGAACTTGACCACCATGGAAACCCATCTTTGAAAGAAATACGTCACATTTATCTATGCATTCGTTTGCAATGTTTGAAGTCTTGATTGAATATGCATAGTCCAGGTGAAGACAAAGAAGTTTATGTAGTAGTCTTATTTCAGCATGCAAAGCACAAATATGAACATTATGGAGTTGAATAGGGAGGATAGGATCCCAAATCATTTCTATACTTTTGAATTTTGATAAATCTACCATACTTCTTGTGGGTAGCCTTCAAATAGCCCCTGTGTTACACCACTCATTTGTCCCCATACTTGCCATACAATAAAGACAAGGTTGTTTAGTGTTAGCACCACCATTTATATGCAAACATTGACTTTAATGCCTTTAAGTCTGCACTCATATGCCATTCAATTATTAAACTTCCAACACCACCAACATTGAGACATTCACCTACATTTTGAGACTCAATAATGCTACAAATTTGATTATGAGAAAAAAGCCATTTCAATGTTTGATGGTTTTCTATCGATACCTGGGCATAGCCAATCCACCACAGCTCCATTTATGATTGCACACTATGACCAAGGGCACCTCTTATACCTTGGCTATATTCCAATGCTCTATTCATAAGAGAAATGCTTACCCTCTCCATTTTCTTTCTCTGAGCTTCATCCAACTTTAAGACAAATTTCAAATGCCCATTGCATTCATTAACACTAATTCCATACAACTGTACCATAGCAATTTGCACTCTTCTTAGGTCCATCCATATGTTATTATAAGCAGTATATTCAAAAATAGACTTTCTTTTCTATTTTTCAAATGGCATGGAGCCCTCTATATGAAAATAATAGAAAAGAAAGTCTATTTTTGAATATACTGCTCTCCAAAGTAGTTAGGTATTTCTAGATTCAATTGATTTCATGCTTTGACAACATTGTGTGGCCTTGTCAATCCAAAAGCCTTTATTTTCTAATATCTTAAATTTTTAAACCATAATCCAGATAAAGCCCGATATCCCCTCCTACTTACACCCACTATGTCACAAGTCTCTACAATTTGTGATACATCTACAAGTGAATTGATATCCTTGAGCAACTCTTTAAGAACATTTTTTCTTAATGATGAATTTTCTTGTAGTGGCTAAGGAACTTTAATGATGTTTTCTTTATTCATTGCCTCATTCAAAAGTTTTACTCTATCTTCTGAATCATACATGTTTAGACCAGAGATTTGAGTGACATATTGTCTTTCTAATTTCATTCTTCTTTTTCTTACCCCAAAAGTCTCAAACAAATTATTTATATGTTTCATTTTCCTTGTCCTTTCTCTCAAACCAATGGGTGTGTTTTTAACATTTTGTAATTTACCACTAAGTATTCATTTAAATCTTTAAGAGATTTGAGTTTTCTTTCAAGCTCGGTAAGATGTGTTTGAGAAGAAGTGTTTAAGTTAAAAATATGATACGCTTGTTCATTCCTAGATTGGCATAACCTTGTACAATATCCTAAAAGACCATTTACACCATCTCCTACAGACCAGATAAGATCATGAACATATTAAAAAGAAGGACACCTTCCAGTTGAGGGTCCTTTTGCTCGAGATTACCATCAACCCATAAGTCGATGTGTTTCCTCTCTTCCATCCAAAGTTGGTTGTTTGATTCATTTGCATCTTTCAAAGACATCTGATTTCAGGCTGCATATTCAAGATTGAGCTTAATATTCATATGAAACTATCTGAATTAGACATATCCCAAGCCAAACTTCCAAAAGATGTAAATGAAAGTTGTAAAAGATTAGAATAAATTATATTAGAATAGGTTGTTAACAAAATTTGGAGGTTCTTAAAAGATTAGAAAAAATATTGTCATAAGCTGCTAACAAAAGATTGTATTAGGGCTAGGTTATGATGAGCAGGAAAAGCTCAAAAAACGGTTTGGAGGGAAGAACGTTGGAGGGAAATCCATAGACGTTGGACGAAAATCTGTAGATGATAGTGAGTGATTCAAAATATTCAAATACAAGGGAGTTATGGCACGAAAAAGTGACTTTACAAATATATTCAAAGATATGCTTTAAAGACAATAAATAGCCATGAATCTAGTCTAAACCATCATATTTGGAGACATTTGACCTCTAAAACCTTTACTAAATTAACATCTTAACCACTTTCTTATAGGGCCCAAAATTTTTCACTTTTGGCCCTAATGAGGGAAGCAACCATACTACCTCTTTATCAACCTATGAAGGGTGAAGGTGGCAATAAGGGAAGAAACCATACTACCTCTTTATCAACCTATGGAGAGTGTAGCATGGAAATAAGGGAAGCCACCACCATATGGAGTGATGTTGTTCATGGTTGGCTGACACCTTGGTTGATGATGTTGATGTGAGGTAGTTCAAGGAGTTAGGTGTGGTTTAAAGTTTGGGTTCTCCAACTCAATTTTCTTTTCCTCTCCAACTCTTATGAATGTTTCTTTTATTTGCTTTCTTCAAGCTCTATCACACTTTTCTGATTTCTTTGATGATTTCTTTTGAAGAACAAGCTCTTTTTTGTTCCATTAAGCAGCATATTAATGTGCTGCAACTGTAGGCCTTTAGTGATTTATCTTGGTGTGAGGCCATGTAACATAGTTACATATCTCTCTTTAATGTTGATATTGTGTAGCCACATTAATGTGCAAGCGACCTAAACAGGTGGCTATGTTGATTGCTAGATGTCCTGTATTTTTATCTAAGCAATTGGTCTATGTGCTTCCTTTGGATCCCTTGTTTAATATTGATGCCTCTTTGAAGAATGAATGTCCTACTTGGGTTGCGTTTGTTGGATTGCAAGGCTAGTTATGGCAGCATATTGGTACAAATGTCTTCCCATCTTGCTCTGGTTATCAATGTCCCTTCAACAAGTAGTGCTATGGGCAAAGCCTCTAATCAAATGTGTATGTCCTAGGATACAACTGTTATGCCTCTAGAATTTTGTGATTTGGAAATTGAAGGTGGGGTTATGCAGATTCCTTTTTGTGTTTTGAAAATGTTTTGGTGCATGCTATAAATGTAATCAACTTGGTCATTTTTCTAAAGATTTCCCTAAATCTAAAGATTCAAATAGTAAGGTTCAAGATGACAGGTCACATAGCACTCATGTTCAGGATGGCAGGTCACATAGCACTCATGTTTAGGATGTTTAGTGTCAGCCAAGCTCTTTTAAAAAGGATGATTGTTCTAATTCCAACAAAGCATTAGTCCTGTATGCAAATCATGCCTCTGATTTGAATAACTTTTTGTCAATTGATCCTCTATAAGAAAAAAACATAGGCTACATGTTAATGTTTCAAGTTCCCCCCAAAACCCGTATCTGGTCCTTTCGGAGCATGAGAGTGAGGGGGAACATAAATCTAGCCAAGAGGAGGTTGAGGAGGTGCAAAGCTCAAACATCTTGTAAGAGTATGATAATAGTTGAAATTTTTTATGCATCTTGTAACTTGGAATGTTAAGGGTTTACAAACCCGTGCTAAGTATATCAAATTTTGGCATTATGTTAAACCACATAAAGAAGTGGATATTTGGGCCATTCAAGAGCATCATTTGTTTGGCTCTTGTACAAGGAAGATTAGGTATTTAGATTATCGCGTGATCTATGTTGGAAGACATGATATGCTCAATGGATGCATGTTTTTGGTCAGAAGAAGTTATCTTCCTGAGGTTGTATTTAATCATCCGACTAGTCGTTTGTTGATCATTTCTGTTCAGGCAGATGGGCAGATGATTCTAGCTAATGTATATGCTTAGAATCAAGTAGGTTTGAGAGAAGGAATTTATTGGATTGTATATGCATAATATTTCTTTTTTGAATCAATGGCTTTTGTTGGGGGGTTTTAACATGGACATTTTTAATGTAGATGGGATTGGGGGCCAGAATGTGTTGCATGGAAGTGAGTTGAGTAGATGGAACCGCTTGGTGCAAAAATGGAATTTGCATGATTTATGGTTAGAATGTCATATGGATCATACTTCAGGTTTTTCTTATCATATCCCAACACTGCTGCTAGATTAGATCATATTTATGCTTCTCACAAAGAGCTAATTGGCTGGCCGTGTGACTGTGAACATGTCTCCATGGTATGATAATTTCACTTCAGACCATTAACCTGTCAGTTTGTGTTGGCAGTGGCCTCCTAAGCATGCCAAAACTAACCTCATGGTTCTCACCAATTGCTTATTTCTAACAAATTTTTATTTTCCCAATCAAGTTTTGTGCATAAGGTGAAGTCTAGTGCTGATGTGTTGGCATCTCAAGTGCACAAATGTATTCCAAGGGCTTGGTGTACTTTTGTTCATAATATTCAATCAGTGATCAGAGTTGTGGGAAAAGGTTAGCCGTGGCAAACTCAGCAACTCTTAAACAAGAAGGCACATCTTGTATTGACTGCAGAAGAGAATGCTGACCAGGCCAGGGTACAAGTTGCCTAGGCTAGGATGGGATTACCTGAGAATTTCTCCTAGAATTTTGGAGTATGCTTACCACTCCTATCACATGACTTTGATTAACATTGCCCTCTTGAGCTCAAGGATGCATTGATTAAGCTGATTTGTAAGAGCTTCACTTACTCAAGGATGAAGGAATGGAGACCTATATCTATGCTACCTGTGGTCCATAAACTCTTGGCTAAAGTTGTTGGTTGCCACCATCATAATGTCCCCAAATCTTAACAGAATTTTAACACCACATCAGCATGGTTTTCAAAGGGGCAGGTCTATTGTCTAAAGGGGCCATTGCTTCACTGTTGTTCAATGGTATTAGAGTGGCACGTTTTGAACTTAAGAGATCTGTAAGACAGGGTTGAGAAGTCCAGATTGCTGAAGATCATTGAGGACTAGGATGTAGATCCTTTAGTGTGTATCATTAGACATGTGGGAATCCCATTTGGATCTCAAGTTTATAATAAGCAATTTGTGCAGTGGGTGACTGATAAAGTCTTGTCTAAAGTTGCTAAGTGGATATGTGTAGACTTGAACTGGACTGGCAGATTAAAGGTCGTTAATTTAGTCCTTCAAACATATCTCACATTTTTTCTTCCCATTATTGATTTCAAGAATTCACATTAGACCAAAATTATGAAGCCAATTAAGCTCTTTTTGTGGAGGGAAAGTTTTCTTGGGAGAAGAGCTATGTGTTGGATCTCTTCGAAGAAAATATCAAAGCCTAGATGTATAAATGGTCTTGGTATTATTAATCTCAAACTTCAGGCTAAAGCAATCCATGCTAAGTTTTTTCTTAAGATAGCTTCTGACAATCAAGCTTGGGTTTCTATGGCGAGATTTATGTTGGATAAAGCATAGGTACATACCCAAGGTGGAAAGTGGGAAGATAGGGAAGATTAAAGTGTTGCCCTCGTACGACAGATGGGTTCTTGTGTTGCTACATCATTTTTGGACGTAGGTTCTTGTGTTTTCGCTTGCATCAGCCTGATTTGGTTTTGGGAGCCACAATTTGGAGTTAGCTTGGTATAAACTTTGGGCATTTTGATGCCCAATGGCATTGACTTTGACGACCTTGAGGTTGCATCCAAAGCTTTGTTGGACTTTGTTGGATGTCTTGGGCTGTTGGTAGAGTTGAGGGAATTTGGCACTCTTTGGTAATCACAGATGAGTGTTTCCTTCATAGTGTCCTTGGGCTAGGAACAATTCATCTAAAACTAACCACTATTGAAGGATGGGCTTTGGACTTTACCGTTCTTAGATTGCTTCTTCGTTTTCCTTGATGACGACTTTGGGATCCATAGTTCTGTATAGCTATTGTGGTAGTTTTGGGCATTGTCGAGCAGGTTCTATTTATATTTTATATGATGTTACATTTGCAAGTAAATAAATATATATATCAAGTGGTTGAAACCTTCTTTGGCCGACCTTATGTGGCATATATGTGCATTGTCCAGCATGTCCATACAGAATGGGTTTTTGCGACTCCGTGTTTGTGATTGGTGGTGGGATAAGCTTTGGGGAGGCAACCTCCTACTAGGGTTCAATCCTTGGTGAACTCTCCTCTTTGTGCCTTGGTCCACAAGCTCTGCGGTTGTCAATATGGCAGCTTGTGCATGGACAACTTGCTCTCCAACTCCTTTCTATGCTAGACATCCACCTGGATTCCTAATACATTTAGGATGCTGATCTGTTTCATGAAGATCTCTTCCCAAAGCTAAAGAAACTCCATGCTATCCACCATGAAGGAAAATGCACCCTTGCTTTGTTGCCTGGCTGAAGAAAAACTGCTGCTCTGTTGATTTCAATTCCAATCAGAACCCTGAAGAAAAACGGAGATCTTGCTTCCTTGAAGAAAAAAGAAAGACTAACCAACATGGTACAAAACTAACACACAATTTGCCACTAAAGTGTAAGTGAGAGTGTTACATTCCCGTAAATAACGCCGCTACGGGCATTACCACAAGAGGGGACGGCCTTTGGCTCACCACCCAGCCACCATAGAGGAAGAATGAGGATTGCCCCTCATCCCCCAAGCTATATAGTGTGTGGCCTGTCGTCCACACTAGCCTGGCCGCCCATGACTCCGCATGGGCGTCCTCTCCCAGTGAACCCCGGATATAGCCATCCGGTCTGCCGTCGGTCCTACGTGACATTACCCCCCCCTTAAGAAGAGTTTTCGTCCTCGAAAACAAACTGGGGAAACCTTTTGGAAATTGCACTACGGCATTCCCAGGTAGCTACCTCCTCATCCCTATCTATCCATTTAACAAGTACCTCCTGGTACACTTTATGCCGGGTTTGTCTGTCTCGATACCCAAGAATCCTTTCCGGTTCATGTGGTATCTTTGGTGGAGTGATCAATTCTACCAAAATATCTAGAGAAACTGCGTTCTCTAACCCGTGAACTGATTTCTTCAGTTTACTAACATGGAAGACAGGATGAACTTGAGAACTCTCCGGTAACTCAAGTTTGTAGGCTACGTCCCCAATCTTCTTAAGGATTTTAAAAGGACCGCAATATCTAGGAGAAAGTTTATCACACTTTCCCGTTTTCATGGTTGCTGACTGCGCAGGAACCTTTAAAAATACAAAGTCACCTTCTACAAAGGTCACTTGTCTGCGTCCTTTATCGGCAAATGTTTTAGCACGATCCTGTGCGCTACGGATGCTCTCGCGTGCAGCTTTGAGCATATCGTTCATTTATCAAGGAATTCCTTGACAGATTGAATCTTCTCCTTTTCCAGGCCTACAGCCATCGGAGATCTCGGCTGGAATCCATACATTAACATGAATGGTGTAAATCCAGTCGCTGAGTGTTTGGAGCTGTTATAGGCAAACTCCAATAAGGGCAAGTATTCTTCCCAATTAAATTGCTTTCTACTAATATAAGAACGCAACATATCCTCTAGAATTTGGTTAACTCTTTCAGTTTGACCATCAGACTCCGGATGATCTGCTGACTCATACTCAGAGTAGTATCCAACTTTTTGAAGACTTCCCTCCAAAATGACTATTGAACTTTATCCGACACTATATCTGCGGGCAGGCCATATAGCTTGTAGAGATGTTTAATAAAGAGTTTTGCCAACTCTGGCGTTTTAACAGTTTTCTTCGTGGCAATAAACTTTGCCATTTTAGTTAACCTGTCCACTACCACCCACACCGAGTCATTCATTCGACTTGTCTTGGGTAAACCGGTAATGAAATCCATGGAAATGTTTCCCATTTCCCTTGAGGAATCTCCAGTGGACGGAGTAGTCCTCCAACCTTAAGACGTTCATGTTTATTGACCTGGCACTTACTGCATTTCAGCACATAAGTCTAGACGTTCTTAAACAAACTAGGCCAATAAAACTGTCTTTTTACCAGTGCATAGGTCTTCTGAATCCCAGGATGACCCGCACTTGGACTATCAAAACTATACCCCGAAGGCTCGGCTAGCCTCTCCGGACTAACTCTCGCCTCGCTACCTGCCGCACCTACGGCCAGTCTCTCCGGACTAGCATTACGTGCCGGCGAGGAAGGTGGGCGAGGCTGTGAGACAGTGCGTACACGTACAGCGCGCCAGACCTCTGTAAAGACAGGATCATGCTCACACAAGCCATGATCATGTTCACACAAGCCATGATTTGGTATTTCAACCAAAACCTTAAGGCAAATTTCATGCCTTGATTTTGCATCATGTCATTAGCACAGAAGCTAATGTACTGGAGAGCACTCTAGTAGCGCAAGTTCTCAGACTATGCTACTAGATATTTGTAGACTACGCTACCATGTTGCATCACCAACTTGTTAAAACTTCTCCTTGGAAAGCTCTACGGCCATAGGAGAAATAAACTAGAGCCAATCTAATCATGCATCACAAGGATTAGTTCCAAAGTTGAGAGATACTTCTCTCAGAGTAACATCTTTGCACAAGCATATGCTCTAGAATCTTGTTGAGTTTCTAACTACCATCAATCTACGGATGGTTAAACTCCACTCTAACCCAGAGTAAATGTAACTTTTAAAAATTTCCCTTCAAATATAACAATCAAACCTCCTATCTCTTATGCCATACTATATCTGCGGGTAGACCATATAGTATGTGGAGATGTTTGATAAAGATTCTTGCACCACTACGGGTGTCTGGAGTTACATCCAATCACTTACAACTCTTTGTTGCTATTACCAGACCTTCAAGGATTGTCTGGACTCACACAACTATTCAAGTTTATGTGATATTTGAGGATATCCCTCCTTTCCCTCAAGAAAGGTTTTTGTCCTCAAAATTTTACTCTCAAGCGGACTACGCGCTAGTGTCATAGGTCCAAGAATAAATCTAGACCATTTTTAATATCATATGTTAGATTCTTGAGTCCTTCCAAGAAACTTTTAAACATCTTGCAACGAAGATGTGGTATAGTGTCTACGCACATATTGTGGTACTATTGATAAAATGCTTTGCAACAGATCAGTGGTTTCACACTTGCAACAAAGTGTTTCATTGTTGCATATTATTACCCTTCATAAGCGGTTACACACTTATGAATCATTTGGGTGGGTTGTACCATCTATCAAGAAAATTCCAAACTACTAATAACCACATTATCACTCCACAGATAATGACTGAGCTTGCTGCGAAGTCATAGGTTGCTAGATAATTGATGGTAATTACACAAGCCCAATGTCCCATTCCATCGTACATTCAATATAAATGCAAACATCACAGTACTTCGTGATGATGAACTTAGGAATTTCATCCTATCCCTGTTTTGGTGTTGGTATGAAGTATAACTATGAGAACATGATTTGCTGCCTCCTCATTATAGCGGCAAAGCTACCTACCTATCACAGGTGGCAATCTCTACCAAGCTATAATCAATGACAAGCAAATAAACGAGTACTCTTGTAAGAACTTCATAACCATATCTCACACCCAACTCATAATCACTACGGATTAAATGCCAGGGCTTTTAAAATTGAATGTTATCTGATAGGTAGAGAGGATCATCAAACTACGGATGACCTCGACAACTCACTAGGACTAGTGATGTGTAACTTTTAAGTTACTCCACTTTCTTGCTTATTCCATACCATCGAACAAATCGGTCCCTCGATTTGAGCAACGTCAACATATTTATGTATCTCGATACTCATGGATTGTGGTTCGGTAATTTAAAATGTTGATCTAGAGTATCTTTCACTCGAGGATCTTAATGTTATTAGCAGTTATGTATTAGTAGTGAGTAACTACGTACCCACTATCATCACACTAGTAGTTCCATACTAGTCTGTGAGTAACTCCATACCCAATGGCATACCTCCCCTGAGTGGGAGTACCATATACAACCATCTATAACAAGATGCTTAAGTCACTTGCTGCTAAGAAGTGACTACACAAATTGACCCCTCCATTGCACATTGCAGTACAATTTCTGGTATTACAACACGAATTTTTGGACGTCTTATCATAGAGGTCAACTTAAAAACTAGTGCATAGGTCTTGTGGAGTCTCGGCTGACCTAACCACACCACTGGTGACTTCCTACAAAAAATGTGGCGCCGAAGTCACCACCTATGTACTTTAACTCCGTAAAGTACATGGTCTCATCTATCATCTATGGAAAGTTGTAAAACATTCCTGCGAGATGGTTTTTTATCACCCTAAAATTATTGTGCACTATTTTAGTGTGAAGAGCTTTTTTTCCTGGGTACCATGGTTCACCCCAAGCTCATCTGTTGCTAAATTCTCCGATTTAACAAAAGATATGTCTGCCTCCGAACATTCCAGTTCAGCCCCAGACTTTGAGTTTACTTCTTAACACTCCGGTTAAGTCAAAACTCACCAGATACAGTAGGATTTACCACTAAGCTCTCCGGCTTAGCCTTCTATCCTAACTCAGCCTGAGTTTATGTACACTACATATGTCGGATCCCCGATACTAACAACAACCGGGCTCATCTGGAGTGAGATACTACTCACTATTGCCATGTAAAACCTTATTAAATCCTAGAAATGCTCCACTCATTCCCCAGGGGTCATACGACTTATAGGGTTTACACGCACATGAACTTTGTAAGCAAAATAGCCGGTCATGCAATATTACAATTGCTTATGTAGGAAAGTAATATATTTCTCAAATTCATATGGCAGCAACTAAAATGTGCTCACAATTGCACATTTATGTTGAACATAGGCAAGACTACGCTTGCAAAATGCTATAGGGCGTCCCCCATGCATGAAACTGTCCAACCAAACTAGTCTTACTGCTAACCTCTAGATTTAGATCACTCCAGAACTAAATCACTCTGTTAGCACTAGTACACCATCATGGTCTTGCTACCTAGAGCTTCTCCGAACTCTGTAACTGGGTTTTATCCCAACTCATGGCTATATTTGTAATTTTCAAAGTTCAAATTTCATCTTGCACACTTTATCACTACAGACAAGTGTACATACAGACCTGCCAAAGAGTCAAGTTACATGCACAGGCCTTGGCGTCCCATTCAACCAAGACTACAATCGATTCCGTGAGAATTAGATGTCCCATACCATCAAATTACCACCAAACCAATTGATGTGACATATAAAAAGGCTCTTTCCCCCCTCAAAAGATCACCACAAACTCTCCAGCAGTGGGATGTCAACGCATTGCAATAAAAAGAAGAGAAAACCATGCTAGTGAGTTTAAGAATAGTTCTCTTCGATCAAATTTTATAAGAGCATTGAGCATTACATCTCAAGACTATACCCTTTCAGATTTATCTTTGATTTCTACAAATCAATCCTAAATCTGCTATTATTATCTAGGCGTATGCTAATCCTTCAGATTAGTACTCCTAGTAGATAAACCAAATTGAGTACTGCTAGCAACACTGCTAGCCCCTTTATCCCATGTAATACACACCTTAGGGATTACCTTTACCAGGCAATCACGTGACTAAATCAAACTAGTCATCTCTAGGCCCAAGTAGTGACACTATTTACTACCAACAAGGGCCAGCTTGCCTCTACGGGCCAAGGCTCGCTTGTTGCTACAAACAGTAAGCAACTTGTTTGCACACAAGGCATACCACATCAAGACTACGCTTGTACATGGTTCTCATTTGCCAAAGTTTATCACAATCTTCTAGCAAATGTTAAAAGATTGTAAAGGGTTATGAGCACTACGGCTCAATTAGGCTTACCTTGACTTCTCGTGATAAGCACTCCGTCTAATTTGGGCACAACTGACGCCATTGCCGGTAATCTTAGCCCAAGTAAAACACATTGCAATTTTAAATTTACACTATAGCCAAACTACTTGACTTTAATGGTCAATAATAAGTTTATGCTCACCTTAAATTTAGTATCTCTGAACCAAATGTGTGATCACCACATGTGCTTAGTTCAATTCACTTCGAACTAGGACCAAGTCACTAGGACCAAGTCACTCCGGACTATACCTGAGTGGTGGCACTGCAGAGAAGGTGTGTCTACAGACGAACACATTTGTTTGTCACTACAAAACAAACACAAATTTGTCCAAACAAAACTTTAACTCTAGCAAGACGACGCTCGCAAAAGTGTAAATTGAAATCTGGCGAGGCTACGCTCCCAGAGTCTTCATAACAAAAATAAAAATGGTTGAGAGGTTGTGCCTTGCCAGATCTTTCCTCCCCATCCAAGAGAGGATTCGTTTGAAATTTTCTCATTTTTAATTTCATAAAAATGAACAATAAAAATATATTTAAAAAAATATATAGGTTTTTTAACCCTTTTTTTTTCTTTTTTTCTTTTTTTTTTTCTGGCCGTTTGCAGCGCTGGTTGGCTGCTGCTGATGGCGGGCCGGTCCCTGGCTTGGCTGGCATTGGCTGGCCACCGCCCGTCGGTTGGCTGGCCGCCCGCTGGCCGCCGCCTGGCCGCTTGGCTGGCCTACCGTTGCACAGCGCAGCCGTCAGAGCCTTGCGCTTGGGCTCTACGCCCCTCAGTCGTCGCGCTGGTTATTGCTTTCAGCAGCATTCCACACGCCCGCCCCGTAATCTGCTGGGCTGGCCATTTGCCTTATACAAGACAAGCCCCCCCCAGCCAATCATGCCTGGGCTGTTCTTCGCCGTTTCATTTTTTGCTTCTCCACGCAGGTCAGCCATGCCTGGGCGTTTTTGCTTCACACACAGCAGGCTCCGTGGCCCCCGCACGCTCTTCAACGCGTTTTTTTTCCTTCGCGTTTTCAAGGCCGCCTGGCAAGCCCAATCTCACAAGGGGAGGCTGCTGTTCGCCTTCCCCCACACAACGCAAGTCGCCCCCCCCCCAAGGCTCTTCCACGCAGCCGTGGGGCTCGTGGGCGAATCTTCGCAGTGGGGCTGCGCTTCGCCCCACATCAAAGCAGGCGTTCCATGGGCTCTGTGCCCCCCCCACACACAATTTTTCCAAAATTTTCGTTCCAGACAAGCTCACGATTTAAGCTTCAACGATAATTAAATGAAAATTTATTCGCAGATAAGCTTCAACGCAGGAAAACAAACGAGAAGCTTACCTCCAATATGCTGTGTGTGACGGGGAGAGAGAGAGAGTTCTTTCCTTCCATTCTTCCATGGCCGCCTCCCTCCACACCCTCCATTCGAGATAAGGATAAGGAGACGAATGGTCGAAAACCATCGAGTGCGCTCCGGTCCCCCGGTCACGCGCGGGCTCTGACAATCCCATCGAACCACGCTCTGATACCAGTGTTACATTCCCATAACGCCGCTACGGGCATTACCACAAGAGGGGACGGCCTCTGGCTCACCACCCAGCCATAGAGGAAGAATGAGGATTGCCCCTCATCCCCCAGGCTATATAGTGTGTGGCCTGCCGTCCACACTAGCCTGGCCGCCCATGACTCTGCATGGGCGACCTCTCCCACTGAACCCCGGATATAGCCATCCGGTCTGCCACCGTCGGTCACAAGCGCTACAGCCTATGTGACAGAGAGAGTGCATAATGTTACATAGGAGCCATGGAGGAGTGGTGAAGAAGAATAAGATTGCTTGCCCTGAAGTGAAAGGGGTTGCAGAATTAGATTATTCTCTTTTTTTCCCTTCAGTTCACTCACATGTGCTGAAGGCACTACCTAATTTGAACCACTTTAAGGTTAAATTCATTGCAAGATCCTTAAGCCTATTGTGAACAAGAACCTTGTTCTTGTCTTAGTCTCTTACACCCTCAAATCCTTTGTATATATTAGGTGTGTGTGTGTGGTTCTCTAGTACTTTTCATTTTGAGTGTTAAGGGATATTAATGTGTCTTTGTTGTTCCTTCTTTTCTTTGGTACTCACCAAGTCTTGAGTTTTCTTGGTTTCTCTTGTGGCAATATGTGAGTATCATGTGAAAGAAGCCACAAATTGTGGAAATACCAATTGGGGCTTCAAGAAAGGTGTCATGCATCCCCCCCTCCCTCGGCCTTCTCGTACTTGTACCTCCTTCCCTTCTACATTATCGCTTCCCCTTTTACCCTTCTCCTTTGTGACCTCAAATCCCCATCCATTCCCTGCATTTACTCTCCCCATCCCCCCCCACCCCCCATGGTGTTCATGCTCCCCCCTCCACCAAATGTTTCTGCGCCATGTCCCGCCCCGGTTGCTTCTGCGCCCCCCACCCCAGCCCATCGTGCCCTCCTTGCACCCATTTCCTCCCCTGCCTCCTTTTGTCTACAGCCCACCCCTTCCATTTGTCCAACCTGTGCTCCCAACCCCATCCACACACCCCTATTCACCCCTCCCCCAAGTCACCCCCATGTTTTCCAGGTTTAGCTCCACCCCTTTTCATCTCTTGTTCCGGGAAGCTTTGTCATAGGCTGATTTGCTTTGCAATTGAGGGTTTAAGCTAGCTGCGTGTAGGGCGGCTATCCACAATCTTGCAAACCAGTGTTGAGGCTGCAAGGGAGGCTACCCACAATCTTGCAAAGCAATGTTGAGGCTTTGAGGGAGACTACCCACAATTTGCAAACCAATGTTGAGGCTTCAAGGGAGGCTATTGTTGATGCTAGGAGTTGGAGGTCCGCTTTGGACAAAACGCAAGCGGCAGCAGCCTTGGTCTGGGTTGATGGAGACCTCTTGAAGGGGTGAAGACTAAAGGAAGCCAACACCTGCGAGGCTATTGTTAATGCTAAGAGCTAGAGGTCTGCTTTGGAGAAAAGGCAAAGGGCAACAGTCTCGCGGTGAGGCATCTGCCATGGAGTACCAAAGGAAGCTAACACGTAACGAAAGAAAACAGCATGAGTGCAAGAACCTACTCAATAGAAATGCGAATAGGGAGGCAGCAAACCGGGGGTTCAAGGAGAAAGGAAGGCCAAGGGGGTGCTTATGTGAGGAAGGGGGAAAGCAAGGCGAGAGGGTGAAGAGGAAGGGCGGCACAAGGAAAGCAAAGGAAAAGGTTGGGCAAGATGGAGCAGGCCTATCGGTAGCCTCCTGTGTGCTCTATACTTGATGAAATCTTAAAATATTTGAGTCCTTCTTTTGTCCTGTTCCCTTTTCGCTCTCTAGGCAAGGGATTCTTCATCTCTGAGCAAACGGCTGAATTGTTGAATATCATGGTACTCTTCTGATGACATGGCCGCAGTAGGCGAGGGTGCATAGGTGACAACAGAGGAGGGGTAGATGGGCAGAAATAAAATAGGGCGCAGAGGAGGCAGGGCAAGCAAGAGGTGGAAGGCAGCATGCAGGAGAAGGGGAGGGCGGGAGGGTGTGAAAGAAGGCAGAAGTGTGAAGGAAGAGGGAGACAAGAGCAGCACAAAAAGTCATGGATCACTTCATCTTAAATATAGCTTGTCTGCTTGCTCTGTGTTCTATGATTTCACTCTGTGTCTTTATAAGTCATGCATCACTTCATCTCAAATATTGTACCATGCATTCCAGGTAAGGAATTTATCATCTCTGAGCAAACGACTGAATTGTTGAATATCATGGTACTCTTCTGATGACATGGCCACGGTAGGCAAGGGTGCACAGGTGGCAACAGAGGAGGGGTAGATGGGCAGAAATAAAATAGGGGCGCAGAGGAGGCAGTGCAAGCAAGAGGTGGAAGGCAACACGCGGGAGAAGGGGAGGGCGGGAGGGTGTGAAAGAAGGCAGAAGTGCGAAGGAAGAGGAAGACAGGAGCAGCACAAAAAGTCATGGATCACTTCATCTCAAATATTGTGGTCTTGGCATGACCACAAAAGCTATTGCAGAACACTCGCATATTGCCCACAAGAGAAACCAAGAAAACTCAAGACTTGGTGAGTACCAAAGAAAAGAAGGAACAACAAAGACATTAATATCCCTTAACACTCAAAATGAAAAGTACTAGAGAACCACACACACACCTAATACAAAGGATTTGAGGGTGTAAGAGACTAAGACAAGGACAAGGTTCTTGTTCACAATAGGCTTAAGGATCTTGCAATGAATTTAACCTAAAGTGCTTCAAATTAGGTAGTGCCTTCAGCACATGTGAGTGAACTGAAGGAAAAACAAGAGAATAATCTAATTCCGCAACCCCTTTCACTTCAGGGCAAGAAATCATATCCTTCTTCACCACTCCTCCATGGCTCCTATGTAACATTATGAACCCTCTCACTTAGACTCCAGCAGCAAATTGTGTGTTAGTTTTGCACCATGTTGGTTAGTCTTTCTTTTTTCTTCAAGGAAGCAAGATCTCCATTTTTCTTCAGGGTTCTGATTGGCATTGAAATCAGCAGAGAAGCAGTTTTTCTTCAGCCAGGCAACAGAGCAAGGCTGCATTTTCCTTCATGGACAGCATGGGGTTTCTTCAGCTTTGGGAAGAGATCTTCATGAAGCAGATCAGCATCCAGGTGGATGTCCAGCATAGAAAGTTGTCCATGCACAAGCTGCCATATTGACCACCGCAGAGCCTGTGGACCAAGGCACAAAGAGGAGAGTTCACCAGGGATTGAACCCTAGCAGGAGGTTGCCTCCCCAATGCTTACCACCACCAATAGTTGAACAAACAGAATGTAGAAGCATGCCCATGACACAAACCCATGTCCCTTTTCTTCGAGGTTTGATAAGCATCCTTTCCTCTATCCCTATATATAGCAACCCTGCAAAAGCCAACTCTAAAGTCCTTGTAATACTTTCTTAGCACACACACACTGCTCTGTGTCTCATAACTCTGAAATGAGTACAAAGACACCATTCCACTCCCAGTGTTGATGTTGTTGTTGGCTGGGATCATTTCTGCTCTCTCTAGCTATTTTCAAGCTGACAAAACGATAAATATAACACCCAACATCTATGAAGGGGTGGGTCATATGCTTCTCTCTCTCCATCTCTCTCTCTCTCTCACACCCACACAAAAACACAAGCCTCGACCTCAAGCATTCATATATGTGGCGATAATCCATAAATGTGGCGATATATATATTGAAATAGATCAATGAATGCATTAGTGGATCAATGGTTCACATGTCTCATGCATGCTTTGCACTTGAAAGTAGGGTATTAAGAGAATGCAGACATCTAACATCACACACAAAGCAAAGCCAAGATGATGAAGGGCTAAAGATGGGGACAACTAACCCTAAGAGTGCTTGAATTGAGCCAAGATGCTAGCAAAAGTGTGTAGAAAAATTTTGAGGCATGCATGTATGAAGTGGAAGGAATGAAGCAGACAAAGGTCATAATGCATAAAAGACTTGGGGAAACATAAAAGAGTAATGCATAAATGAGGAAGAGCTAGAAGAGGCAAATGCTAGTAAGGAAACCTTCAGCCAAACCCTAACCTTAATAAAGACCTGTCGACTATGAGACCCTCAAAAGAAACCATAGCCTGTAGATTGAAGAAGATGAGAAAACGCACCTCTGCAGCAACATGGTCCAGAACTGCTCGGAACAGCCAATGGGCCTTCGCCTTACCCTCGCTTCCCATTACGTTGAAAATGGTAAATAGGCATTAACTAACTCGGGACAGTTTTACGCCAACCGCCGTCAATCGCATGTCCTTTGTGGGTGGTAGTAGCCTCATCGCTTTGCCCCTCCTCAAAGGGACGATTCACACTCACTCTCGTGGCAAACAAGTGATCCATGAAAAACTGATGTCCTTCTCATTCTCTTTTCACATGCTCCACGGAGAACCGAAACATATGTCCACCTTTCATGCCCAATCACAAACACGAAGTCGCAAAAACCCTTTCTGTATGGACATGCTGGACAATGCGCAGATATGCCACATAAGGTAGGCGCCAAAGAAGGTTTCAACCCCTTGACCTTTCAACCACTTGATATATTTATTTATTTACTTGCAAATGTAACATCATATAAAATATATATAGAACCCGCTCGGCAATGCCCAAAACTACCACAATAGCTATACAGAACTATGGATCCCAAAGTCACCATCAAGGAAAACCAAGAAGCAATCTAAGAACAGTAAAGTCCACAGCCCATCCTTCAATAGTGGTTAGTTTCAGATGCATTGTTCCTAGCCCAAGGACACAATGAAGGAAACACTCATCTGTGGTTACCAAAGAGTGCCAAATGCCCTCAACTCTACCAACACCCCAAGACATCCAACAAAGTCCAACAAAGCTTTGGATGCAACCTCAAGGTCGTCAAAGTCAATGCTATTGGGCATCCAAATACCCAAAGTTTATACCAAGCCAACTCCAAATTGTGGCTCCCAAATCCACCCTCACAATCTTATATGCAACGAACCACCAAGAAGTCGAGGAGAAACCAAATCAGGCTAGGAACCCATCAACGTCTCACTACCCCATGCGAGCCAAAACACAAGAACCTACGTCCAAAAATGATGTAGCAACACAAGAACCCATCTCTCGTACGAGGGTAACACTTTAATCTTCCCTATCGCCTTGACATCGATAAGCTTGCCTGTGACCTCTTAAGAGTAAATATATACTTAGTAAAGACATATACATGAGATGTCATACAGACATGCTATCCTGAGAACAACAGCTGATGAAAGTGTAGCAGAAGGAATACAAAAGAACCTTACAACTTTAATAAACATAAATTGCCAGTATAGCAAAGACTAAGTGAAGCATCTGGCCACCAAGAGAAGAGTTGTTGTGAGTACTCAGTGATGAGATGATCTTGAAAAAAGAAGGTAAGAGAGCATCAGATTTAATCAAGTAAGGTTATCCTTAACAACAAGATGCACAAATCAGATCCTTGACATTTATTTGCTTGTATCTCTGTACACAATAAATTGGCCAAAGCATGCAGTGTATCTTGTGATTTGCATGGGGAAAAATCAGCAACCTGAAAAACCGTAGAGTTCCTATTTAACCAAACATGATGAAGCAAGAACCATCTTGACCAGGCAAACACCGTAAGTTGAGCTTTCTCTCCCACTAGGCATTTTCCTATCAACCAATTAATTCTGTGCAGTTTGATACCAAAAGCAAGCAAGAATTTCCTACTAATGGCAGCCCAAAAAGATCTCAAAGCAGGACAGTCCCAAAAAAGATGAGAAACAGTTTCCAAACCAGCCTTACATCTCCTTGTAGAACCCAAACTACCAAATCTATCCTGAATCTTTGAACCAGTAGCGGGCAAAGAATTATTCATCAGTCTCCATAAGAAAATGACATTATCTCTAGGCAATAGAGTATCCCATAGTTGCTAAATGATTAGTTTCCACTGTGATTCAAACCAGTTCAACCTCCAACATGCATTCAAATAAAGAAATGAGTCCTATGAATAAATCATTAAGCGTAAGCATGAACAGTAGAGATGTGAGAGAAGGTTGTGTGAGACCACTTCCAATCACTGAAGAAGAGAGAGTCATTATCCACATTAGGAAAATAAAGGTTGTGTATAACATGAAGAGCTTGTTGGAGAATGCCTGTTGATGTGCATTTAATGCAAACATATCCCTTAACTGCAAGGAAGTTCTAAGGCCAATCATCTGCCCATCCCAAATATCTGCAAAGGTGACAATTCCCTTGTTATTTATCTGCTTGACAGTTTTAATATCCAAAGTAGCCAGAGGAAACCACACGAGCCCACCAAAGGCATTATTGCAAAAGGGAATTACCAGTGACTCTAATGGCAGGCTACCATGACATTACTGCAGTCACAATTTGGCGACGTTGCAGAGAAGCAAGAGAAAAGGGAGCCCCAGGAAGCCTCAAAGGGGCTTGTGCCGTTAATTTGTGCCTCCACTTCATGCCCTTCCAATTTCCACCTTGGGTATGTACCCATGCTTTATCCAACATAAATCTGGCCATAGAAACCCAAGCTTGATCATCAGAAGCTATCTTAATAATACCAAGACCATTTATACATCTAGGCTTTGCTATTTTCTCCAAAGAGATCCAACACATAGCTCTTTTCCCAAGAAAACTTTTCCTCCACAAAAAAAGCTTAATTGGCTTCATAATTTTGGTCCAACGTGAATTCTTGAAAAAATGTGAGATATGTTTGAAGGACTGAATTAACGACCTTTAATCTGCCAGTCCAGTTCAAGTCTACACATATCCACTTAGCAACTTTAGACAAGACTTTAACAGTCACCCACTACACAAATTGCTTATTATAAACTTGAGATCCAAATGGGATTCCCATATGTCTAACGATACACACTAAAGGATCTACATCCTAGTCCTCAGCAATCTGGACTTCTCAATACTACAAAGAGAACGTGAAGCCATACAAGAAGTTGCATAATGCCCATTGCTTCACTTTGTTCTAGTTATCAGCTACTGCTAAAGAAAGAAATGTATCATCAGCAAAGCTTTTATATACAAATTGTTGCCCATTTTGTAATTCCAGGCCTCTGATTTGCCCTGACTGAATAGCTTTATCAAAAACTTTGGCAAGGTGATGTGTAACAACTGCAAAAAGCAGGAGAGCAAGCGGGCAACCCTGTCTTACAGATCTCTTAAGTTCAAAACCTGCCACTCTAATACCATTGAACAACAGTGAAGCAATGGCCCCTTTAGACAATAGACCTGCCCCTTAAAAAACCATGTTGATGTGGTGTTAAAATTCTGTTGAGAATTGGGGACATTATGATGGTGGCAACAACTTTAGCCAAGAGTTTATGGACCACAGGTAGCATAGATATAGGTCTCCAGTCCTTCATCCTTGAGCAAGCCAAGCTCTTAAGAATCAGCTTAATCAATGCATCCTTGAGCTCAGAAAGGAAATTTGCTAATAACAAAGGCAATATTAATCAAAGTCATGTGATAGGAGTGGTAAGCATACTCCAAAATTCTAGGAGAAATTCTCAGGTAATCCCATCCTAGCCTAGGGATTTTTCCTTACCCATATGCCTCAAAGCCTCCAAAACCTCATCTTGTTGGAATGGTAGCTCTAGTTTGGCTGCAAGCTGAGGTTCAACAAACTGATCAACATGTTGAAGAAAAAATTCTTGATCAACTCTCTCATCCAAAGAGTAAGAGTCCTATTTACCAATAATCCTATCTAAAAAGGCCATCCACCACTGTGTAACCATGAGATTCGGGTTCTTCCCATTTTATCTTGGACAGAGGAAATATTTTCCCTAGACTGTTTGACCTTGAGGGCTTTGAAAAACATTTTAGGATTGACATCCTTGGAAGACAAGAACCTCAGTCCAACTTGTACCCTGGCCTGGTCAGCATTCCTCTCCAAACTTTGAGAGTGGGCAGCTTGCAAGTCCTTAAGTAAAGCATTCTCTTCTGCAGTCAATACAAGATGTGCCTTATTGTTTAAGAGTTGCTGAATTTGCATTTCTTGGACATGAAGAGAAGATCTTCTAGCCACGGCTAACCTTTTCCCCACAACTCTGATCACTGATTAAATATTATGAACAAAAGTACACCAAGCCCGTGGAATACATTTGTGCACTTGAGAGGCCAACACATCAGCACTAGACTTCACCTTATGCACAAAACTTGATTGGGAAAATAAAGATTTGTTAGAAATAAGCAATTGGTGAGAACCATAAGGCTGATTTTAGCATGTTTAGGAGGCCATTGCCAACACACACTGACAGGTTAATGGTCTGAAGTGAAATTATCATACCATAGAGACATGTTCACAGTCACATGGCCAGCCAATTAGCTATGTGAGAAGCATAAATACGATCTAATCTAGAAGCAGAGTTGGGATATTGAAGGCTATGATAAGAAAAACCTGAAGTATGATCCATATGACATTCTAACCATAAATCATGCAGATTCCATTTTTGCACCAAGCGGTTCCATCTACTCAACTCACTTCCATGCAACACATTCTGGCCCCAATCCCATCTACATTAAAGATGTCCATGTTAAAATCCCCCAACAAAAGCCAGTGATTCAAAAAAGAAATATTATGCATACAATCCAATAAATTCCTTCTCAAACCTGCTTGATTATAAGCATATACATTAGCTAGAGTCATCTGTTCATCTGCCTGAACAGAAATGATCAACAAACGACCAGTCGGATGATTAAATACAACCTCAGGAAGATAACTTCTTCTGACCAAAAACATGCATCCATTGAGCATATCATGTCTTCCAACATAGATCACGAGATAATCCAAATACCTAATCTTCCTTGTACAAGAGCCAAACAAATGATGCTCTTGAATGGCCCAAATATCCACTTCTTTATGTGGTTTAACATAATGCCAAAATCTGATATACTTAGCACGAGTTTGTAAACCCTTAACATTCCATGATACAAGATGCATAAAAAATTTCAACTATTATCATACTCGCCTCCTTCCTCATCTATAAGACAAAGAGGAAAAAGGCGAAACCAAGCATGCAGACAAAGAACTATGAGACTTCCAAGAAGAAGTGACAGAGGACCCTAGACTAGCCTGTCCCATGTTTCCACTCCCAGTGGACTGAGAGGAAGAATGATGTATAGTCAGATCAATTTCAAACGCCAACCCGCGATCAAAGTCCTGGGGCTCCGCTTCCTACAGATGTTTGAGCATAGCCTGCTCGTATCTTTGCACCTCCTCAGCCTCCTCTTGGCTAGATTTATGTTCCCCCTCACTCTCATGCTCCGAAAGGACCAGATACGGGTTTTGGGGGGAACTTGAAACATTAACATCTAGCCTATGCTTTTTTCTTACAGAGGATCGGTCGACAAAAGGTTATTCAAATCAGAGGCATGATTTGCATACAGGACTAATGCTTTGTTAGAATCAGAACAATCATCCTTTTTAAAAGAGCTTGGCTGACACTAAACATCCTAAACATGAGTGCTATGTGACCTGCCATCCTGAACATGAGTGCTATGTGACCTGTCATCTTGAACCTTTTTTTTTTCCCAAGAAAAGATCCTTTCATTAGTTATATAAAAAACGCCCATAGGGCTACAAAAGATCCTCTCTACTCATAAGAAAACAGAGCAGAGAACAAAGCAAGGCAGCCAGGGAGACTCTCCCTAGGTGCTGAAAAATACAAGAATCAGTACAAAGAACTGAGAGGCTATATCATACAATAGGAGGGGGAAAAAGCCAAACAGGTGGCCTGTAGTGCCAACGGGGGGACCCCACGTGTAGGGTATAGAAGGGGCCGCTGCGCCAAGTGGTGTGAAAGGCCTGGCGCCGCAAGATCGCCTCATCCGAGTCGCCCCGGATGCGGTCGTACTGTCCTCGCAGGGTGTGGATGAGCTCCTGCCAGATCCCCCGAACAGTCTCGGCTGGTGGCTCCAGTCTCCCCTCAAAGGCCCTGAAACACCGAGCCCTCCAGGTGAACCATATGATGAGGCTGCTGAGGAGCTCCCATCGTAGATCCCTCTCCTGTGTCCAGCTGGCGGACGAGAAGTCCGGTGAAGGAACAAGGCGAGGCTGGCCCCTAATGAATCTGATGGCCTGGCTGTCCTGCTCCGTCTCATAGCCCATAGAAGGCCCTGACGAAGTCGACCAAGCAGCGGCACCCCACGTATACATCCCCTCTGGAGAGAGGGGGGTCAGAATGCACAGCATCCGCAGCCAAAATGACCAAGTTGATTACATTTATAGCATGCACCAAAAAATTTTCAAAACACAAAAGGAATCTGCATAACCCCACCTTCAATTTCCAAATCACAAAATTCTAGAGGCATAACACTTGTATCCCAGGACATACACATTTTATTAGAGGCTTTGCCCATAGCACTACTTGAAGGGACATCCATAACCAAACCAAGATGGGAAGACATTGTACCAATATGCTGCCATAACCAACCTTGCAATCCAACAAACTCAATCATTCTTCAAAGAGGCATCGATACTAAACAAGGGATCCGAAGGAAGCACACAGATTGATTGCTTAGATAAAAATAGAGGACATCTAGCAGTCAACATAGCCACCTGTTTAGATTGCTCAAATAAGACAATGAAAAACCCTTTTGATGATAGTGAATGCAATCTACCGCCTTCATATGAAAAATATATGTTTCAAGCCACGTAACAAGTTCTGCTCGAAGGGGAACCCTTCCTTGAAACCCAATAATCACAACGTTGGACTTCACCTATATAAGGATCTCATATGCGGAGTATTCTAGTGGTATGGGACGCTAGAATATGTTGCATATGTGGTTACAAAACTATGAATTATTCTTGAAAAAAAAACTATGAACTATTTATCAATGACATGGACTAGCTGATTTTAGACTATGACAAGCATTCTGCGCTTGTATGGTCGGTCAAAGATATGCAGAGTTGTCTTGGACAACAGTGTGCCGGTTGAGTTTCGCTAGCTTGTGTGAACATGTGCTTGTTTTGCCGGCTTTGTGGGGAGGGACTCTCACACTGATCTTGGCATGGCACATGCTTTTTGCAAGAATCCCTAGGAAGGACTCTGGTGTAAGCCCAGTGACATGTCAACAAGAGATTATGTCTTCTGCAGGTATGTGGATGGATCCCCAAGAAGGACTCTGGTGTGAGCCCACTGACATGGCAAGATTACATGTGTGGCTTATAAAGCCTGGCATGACAGAACATGTGTGGCTTGTGAAGCATGACATGACAGAACACGTGTGGTTTATGCAGCCTGACATGCTAGTACATGTATGGCAGCATAGTCACCAGAAACGTTTCGGGGTTTTTGACGTTTCAGGGTTTTTGAGGTTTTGGGACAAAACGTTTGGTCTTTCGGCTAAGAAACGCGGAGATTTTGTAGTTTTTTTTATATAAATACAATAAAATGGTTTAGAACTTGTAGTTTGTAGAATTATTTGTAGGACTACCTAGTGCTAGCTAGGCACTTAAAATATGGTAAAAGCTTAGGCAATTATGGTCACAATTGGGCGATTGGGGAGTTGTGGAATTGTGACTCGTGAGAAATTGGGCAATTGTGAGAAACTGTGGATTTATGAGAAATTGGGCAATTGACAATTTATGGAATTGGGAATATTGGGGAATTTGTAAGAAATTGGGGGAGAGAGGAGGAGGAGGAGGAGGAGGATGAGGAGAAGAAGAGGTGATTGCAGATTGTGTGCGAGAGAGAGAGAGAGAGAGAGAGAGGATGTTTGGGCTGCAGGTAACATGTGGAGAGAGAGAGAGAGAGAGAGAGAGAGAGAGAGAGAGCGCCCAACATTTAAAAGGAAAAACACTTAGGCAAAATTTTAAAAAAACGACAATTTTTTTTTTTAGAAACGAAAAAAAATCCCCGTTTTTGAAACGCATCTCTGGAGTTTCGGCTAATTCAGGGTTTCAGAGTTTCTCAACTTAGAAACGTGTTTCTATGTGACTATGTATGGCAGATACAGCTTGACATGGTGTGTGTTTTCTTATAGCACATGTATGGCAGATGCTGCCTGACATGATGAGATTTTCTCAGGACTAGCAACCCTGGTGCTCACTTCGTACTTATGTTTTGGAAAGTTTTTGAGAGGACTTTTGAATCCCTGAACATTCAAAAAAGCAGCAACTCTACCGAGTGTTCTACTATAGGCGCAGCCACTTTGTTGAGGGTAGATATTAGCTCTACCAAGATGATTGTTAGGCTAGCGGGGCCTGAAAAGTATTACCAAGTCCCGTTGGTGGGAAAATACGGCCATTTTAATAATCAGATTATCAGGCTTATACAATTGCGGACAACTGACTTATAAGACGGAGGGGATGTCACCATTTAGTCCCTTCACCAATCTTGACTAGTGTTTCACACGCTGATTGGAGCCAAGGTGTGAACGGGGATTTTCCACAGAAGAAAGTTGAAGCATTCACTGACAAAGTTTAGCCTGAAAGATGGCTACAGAACATGATCAGTATGGGATTATTTTCTTTAAGGCAGCTTATAAGGTTTGTAAACAGGTTCACACATCATTAAAGTGTGGCAGGACTTATTAATATTTTGGGCCTAGATCCCTAGACAAAGGGAGGCGCCTAGCATAAACTTGGCCAACGAGCTGGAAAAGCACATAAATTGATAATATTCAACCACTTTTGCCAAAAAGGGAAAAAGCACAGCCATTTTTGGACTGGTCGACTCCTTTAAAAGCACGAGGAAGGATGCGCATGAGGGACAGTGAAACGAGACCCAAGCAGGGGTCACCCCTTCCTGGACTCACTTCTCCAATTAGCACTTTAATATACACTCTTAAAAGACAATAGCACAAGACAAAATAGCAATAGAAAGTAATTAACAACTCTGAGCATAGATAGATGACACCACACTGAGGCCGGAACGGCCGCCCCCCCCCCCCCAAGGATTGATATTATTACTTGGGAGAATTTGTTACAAGTACACGGGCCCAAGGCCAGATTTCCAATAAGCAATGCACAATGAAAAACAAAGTATCAAACCCAAATATGTTTGTTGATGCCGAGTCTGCAGTCACCAAGGGCTGCCCCGTCCATAGCACCTTCCAGAGTCACACTCCGCGTGCAATCCACCCATCCCTGGCACTACGGATCACGCCGTACCAGTCCTAGCGATGGGGCACCCTCACGGAGTTGACTCGGTGAATGGAAGAGGAGTCCAGACATAGGAGAGCAGGAGAATTCCTCATTCTTCGCGATGAAAATCTTCTAGAGCCACCGTACAGCCAGTAGGAAGAGTGAAACAACCTGGGCCACTTGTAGGGAATGCGTATGACCTAAATCCACGCGGATAACCCCACTGGTCTGACCTGAATCACACGTGGGAGTGAAGAGGGCTCCTGCTAACTGTTTTGAGTACACACGTGAGAGAAAAAGAGAGCTGTCCAGACCTGAATCCACGCGTGGAAGTGAAAAGAGAGAAGCTGTACCATTCAGTCCATGGGAAAAGGGTTCCAAGGATGCTGTACGGCCAGAATCAACAGGTAATGATGATATTGTACTTCCTGTACCTGCTGTACCTACTGTACGACCAGAATCAGCAAGAAATGAGGGTAATATACCTGCTGTACCTGCTGTGTGGTTCAGTCCTCAAACAATAGTTGGAATAGGAGTTGTACGACCTGTTTCATGAGAATATTGAGTGCTCCAACTGCTGTACAGCCTGTTTTCTCTAAATCCCAGCAAGCAGTTGTGTTTTTCTCCTTCAAAATGCAAGGGAGAGGGCTGGAAGTGAAGCGCCTTCTTCCCATGCAAAGGATTGGGTGTGGTAGGTGGGGTAGGTGGCCAACCCCCACCCCACATGCTATAAAAGGGTGCCCAGGCCAAAAGAGGGTGCCCACACTTATAAAGTGTCCACCTACTTTTAATGAAGTATGAAACCTGTAAGTTATAAGGCTTATAACTTAAAACTCTTATTAAAATTAGGATTTCCCACCTGTTCACACGCCACAAAACCTGTCAGAAGACAAGGCATTCCACGGCTCACGGGAGGGCGTCCCCGACCCCTGAGCTAGACACACATGTCAGGCATGCAAACGAAACCAGTTCACGCGAAAACATTTCAAAGGCAGGCAAACATGAGTGCACAATGCAACATTGTTAAAGGATAATCTCCGTTCATGTACTTGCACAATACTTGACATTTCCGGGCACAAACAGGCCCACCGGAAAGTCAATTCCAGGTACACACACAGTGTACAATCCACCCGTCCCTGGCACTACGAATCACGCCGTGCCAGTCCTAGCGGTGGTAATCCAGAAACATACACCGTGTGCAATCCACCCTTCCCTGGCACTACGAATCACGCCGTGCCAGTCCTAGCGATGGAGCACCACTACGGAGTATGCTCATCCAGAGCCCAAAGCTCACACAAGAAGATAAGAGGACCATTAGATAGCTCAATGGTGACAGACAGGGTGGCAGGCAGCAAATCTATCATCCCCTAGGCGGCAGCAGCATGTTCTTTCTCTCTTCCTTGAGTGCTGGCCATACAACAAGGAAATCTTCAAGCACTTCCTTCTCTCTAGTGCACTATCCATACAATACTACAGCAACTTCTCCCTCTTCTGAGAGCTGGTCGTACAACAGGACAACATCTTTTCTCTTCTGTCGAAGTTGGCCACTGTTTTTGGGGCTGTTTCAAGGCTGATTCATTCTGGCACTTGGAGCTGTTTGTACCTAGATCCCTAAGCAAGTGTTTGCCGAGGAAGCTTTGTGGAATCCACCCGTCCCTGGCACTACGAATCACGCCGTGCCAGTCCTAGCGGTGGTAATCCAGAAACATACACCGTGTGCAATCCACCCGTCCCTGGCACTACGAATCACGCCGTGCCAGTCCTAGCGATGGAGCACCACTACGGAGTATGCTCATCCAGAGCCCAAAGCTCACACAAGAAGATAAGAGGACCATTAGATAGCTCAATGGTGACATCTCCCCGTCTTCTAAACAGTTGTCCGCAACTGAAAAGCTTCCAAATAGTCATGGAGAAGCTGCGGATAATCTTTGAAGTAGTCCTCATCAACCCACTTAGCATCAATGGGGAGATAGTTCTTGAACTTCACCAAATAGCGTCTCACAAGCTTGCCTGCAGATAGCTTACGCTCTTTATGGAACACAATCTGCTCCGGTTGCAAAATCTCTTCCAACTCATCCACTTCTGGTGGATCGTCAATGATAGGAAGACTTGGTTCCGGACCCACATACTTTCGTAAGAGGCTAACATGGAAAGCATTATGTATCTTCCAATGGGATGGCAATGCTAAACGAAAAGCAACTTCATTGTTCTGCTCAATGACCTTGAAAGGCCCATAATACCTGGATGAGAGCTTGGGAAACATCCCCTCCTTACCAGATCTCTTACGGAGTCTAGCTTTTTCGAATTTCAGCAATACCCAATCATTTACCTTGACATCCAAATGCTTTCTATGCTTGTCTGCAGCCTTCTTATGCTTCTCTTGAGAACGGGCTATGGCTGTCCGAACCTGTGCAAAGGCAACATCCAAGTCCCTGACAAAGTCATCAGCAGCAAAAATCTCATCCTTAGTACGTAGGATGGGAGGCAATACCACTTTGCCATAAACTATCTCAAAGGGAGCCTTCCCAGTAGAAGCATTATTGTATGCAAACTCCACAAGTGGCAAATACTTTTCCCACAAAGTCTTTTGATCAGCCACATAGCATTTGAGAAGGTCCAATACGGCTGAATTTGCTGCTTCACTTTGACCATCGGATTGAGGATGAAAAGCGGATGAAAAATTCAGCTTTGTGCCCATATTGTCAAAAAGTGCTCTCCAGAAGAGACTGGTAGTTCGAGGATCACGGTCACCCACAATAGATTTAGGCATACCATGATGCTTGAATACCTGTGATAAGAAAACTTTTGCCATATGATCTGCCTTGATCGTTTTCTTGACCGGCAAGAAATGAGCTTGCTTGCTAAACCGGTCAACGATAGTCCATATAGCATCATTACCTTGCTGAGTGCGAGGCAAATCCATGATGAAATCCATAGCTATACTCTCCCATGGCTGCGAGGGAATAGGCAATGGTAGAAGCAATCCAGGAGACTTCTGACGATCAAACTTGACCTTTTGGCAAGTGAGGCAAGCACGTACATAAGCCTCAATGTCCTTCCTCATCCCTGGCCAAAAGAAATAGCGTTCAACCATATGAGTAGTAGGTAGAATACCTCTGTCCTGCATACAGTGGAGCATGGCATTCTTCCAACACTTTTTGCCTCAAATCTGTGAGCACACAAAGGCAATTATCTTTTAAGGAGATACCCATCTTTGATCACATATGATGCATGAGTATGACCAGCCACCAAATCAGCCCATAAATCTGAAAAATCAGCATCTATATGGTACTTATTTTGCATAGACGACAAGTCTCCATGAGAGACAATAGAGATAGAAGCTATATATGGCCTTCGAGACAATGCATCGGCCACCACATTCTTCTTTCCCGGTGTATGCACAATCTGAAAATGAAACATAGAGAGGAAATTTGCCATCCGCATATGCTTCTCTGAGAGCTTAGTTTGTGTGAGAAAATACCGTAAGCTTTGGTTGTCGGTCTTCACCATAAACTCTGCACCCAGAAGATAGTGCTTCCATATGGTCAATGCATGAACCACTGCCAATAGCTCCTTCTCATAGATCCCCAAAGAAAGCTCCGTATCACGCAAACGGCGGCTCTCAAATGCCACGGGGTGTCCTTCCTGGTTTAGGACAGCACCTAAACAATCTCCACATGCATCACATTCCACAAAGAATGGCTTGTGCAAGTCAGGAATGATCAACACGGGCCCAGATATGATTGCATCCTTTAGTGAATAGAAAGCTTTGCTTTCCAATGAAGTCCACTAAAAGGGGACTTTCTTCTTTGTCAACTGATGAAGAGGGGCAGCAATCAAAGCAAAATGCCATATGAACCGTCTATAGTATGAGCATAACCCAAGAAAACTACGAACCTCATGCACTGACTTGAGTTCAGGCCAATTCTTGATAGCCTCAATCTTGGCGGGATCCATTCGTATGCCATCTTGAGAAACAATATGCCCAAGATAATGAATTTCGGAGAGGAAGAACTCACTCTTCTTAGCATTGATGTGAAGTCTATGCTTTCGGAGTTCTTCAAAGACTATGGCCAAATGCTTTATGTGCTCTTCTTCACTCTTGGAATAAACCAAGATGTCACTCCAGTGAAAGATCGATGATCTCTAAAAATCCTGTCCATCATACGGTTAAAAGTGGCAGGAGCATTTGTAAGACCGAAAGGCATAGCAAGATACTCATACAAACCAAATGCTGTCCTGAAAGCAGTCTTATGCACATCCTCTGGTACTACCCGTACTTGATGATATCCACTCTTCAAATCAATCCGGCTGAAATATGCCGAGCCATCCAATCTATCCAAAATATCATCAATGCGAGGAATAGGAAACCTATTCTTGATGGTTAGCTTATTTAGAGCCCGATAATCCACACACATACGATAAGAGAGATCCTTCTTCTGCACTAGAAGTACGGGAGAGCAATACGGTGAAGAGCTAGGGCGGATCAAACCTTTTTGCATGAGCTCATTGACTTGCTTCATGATCTCCTCCTGCTGTGATGCACTCACACGGTATGCCGGCCTATTTGGTGGAGAACTGCCAGGTACAAGGTCTATACGATGATCCTCCGGCCGTAGTGGTGGTAGCTCCCCTGGAAGTGAATCTGTAAAGCAATCTTCATATTGTTTCAAAAATTCCAGCCTATCACATGTGAGAGAATCAAGAGAATGATCAACATGGTCTACTCTATCACGAACAAAAATCATGTACGAGCAAAGACCCTTTCTCATGGCGTTATTTATTTGTATGTGGGATACAATAGGGATAGAATTCCCTTCCACACCGGCATCAATAACATGCTCTTTGCCCCTATGCATAAATGTGATCCGGTTGGTCTTGTAAGCCTTGCGAGGATCAAGACGGGAGTGCCAAGGCTTTCCAAGCAATACATCACACCCATTTAATGGTGCAATGAGGAAGTTCTCATGGTCCAAATATCCCTGAATATGCATGCGAAGCTTGCCAATAAGAGGTGTGACCTTGACTTTCTTGCCAACAAATGCACTTCTGGCCTCAATCTCCGGTCCCATGTCACCCACACTAATGCCCAATGCTGTAGCCATTTCCAATGATATGAAGTTGTCCGTGGCACAATCATCAAACATAAATAATGCGGGTTGATCTTTGAGCTGTCCCCATGCCTTGCATACCATCCTATCCAAAGCATCATGGGCTGTCCCCCCTTGTACATCGGGCACCATATGCACATTAACCTTGGTTTCCTTTGCATCCTCTTTGCCTGCTTTCTTTGGGCATTGCCGGACCATGTGATCTTTACTACCACAAGAAAAGCACTTACCGTCACAAATATATTGCACCCTTTGTTCCGGAGTAAGTCCATAGTTAGGCCTTTTGTTGGGACGCTTCTTCTCTGAGGTACTTTCAGCTTTTGGAGCTCCCTTAACTTCATTGGAGTCCCTTTTAGGTGGCTGTCCACCCTTTTGGAGATTTGGGACAGCCTTGTCCTTCCCCTTTTGAGCATGTCCATCTCTATAGTTTTGCTTCAGCTTTTGCTCCAATTGCTCGGTGGCCAAAGCAGCTGAAATGAGCTGTTGTAGAGTGTGGTTTGGGTACAACTCCAAGCCCGATTGGTAAACCGGTTGGAGTCCTGATTCAAACTTTCTCTTGCGTTCCTCATCATTTACCTGCATAATAGGGGAAACTTCCAAGAGTGTTTTCCAAAACTTGGATACATAAGCATGAACTGACTCACCTTCATTCTGCTTAACCCAGTCCCACTTCTTGTGGATGTTCTTCTTGGCATTAGGGGGTAAGAATTGGACATAGAATCTAGTTTTGAATTCAGCCCAAGTCTCCACGGGAGTGCCTGAGAGCTTTTCTGCAAGCCACCAATGAGCGGCCGTGCCCTTCTTGTAACGATCATCTCTAGAAGTAATGTTACCTTCATAGGCATGGCTATGCCTCCCATGTAAGGTAGAATCACGTCGGATGTAATGGAAGGCTCCTCTTTGTGGACAGCAGATTTCAGCTTTGGAGAGGCTATCCCAGGCATGTCCACCAATGGAGATCTCTTTATAACAAGCTCCCCATCCTGGCCCTGTAATACATCACCCTTGTCCACTAAGAATGAAAGAGCTAGCTCACGAGGTTTCAGCCCTGATCCACGAGCCAAAGCTTCAAAGTCTTGAAAGACGGTTGCCTCCTTTTTCTTTGCATCACGCACTTGTTGAATGTGTGGGTCCTCACGTAGGCTGGCCAATTCCATCTCCCTGGCATGGAGAAGCTCTCGCATACGCTGAATTTCAGCATTCATGGCACTTGGCTCTTGCTCTTGCTCCTGCATTTTCTCCTTGCCACGGGACGGCTGTCCCAACCATACATGATCATGGGCATAGGGCATCCGTCCACTTGCTTGTGTTCCACTGGAGTGCCCCTTTGAATTTGGCACTTCCTTGCTACTTGCTTGGCTAGCCATAATAAGAGTAAAGTCACTAATGGAGAGTGGTCAGGAAGCCTTTGGATCGTCTCCCAATGTAGAAAAAGGAAGATCCGTGCTCTGATACCACTGAAACGAGACCCAAGCAGGAGTCACCCCTTCCTGGACTCACTTCTCCAATTAGCACTTTAATATACACTCTTAAAAGACAATAGCACAAGACAAAATAGCAATAAAAAGTAATTAACAACTCTGAGCATAGATAGATGACACCACACTGAGGCCGGAACGGCCGCCCCCCCCCCCCCAAGGATTGATATTATTACTTGGGAGAATTTGTTACAAGTACACGGGCTCAAGGCCAGATTTCCAATAAGCAATGCACAATGAAAAACAAAGTATCAAACCCAAATATGTTTGTTGATGCCGAGTCTGCAGTCACCAAGGGCTGCCCCGTCCATAGCACCTTCCAGAGTCACACTCCGCGTGCAATCCACCCGTCCCTGGCACTACGGATCACGCCGTGCCAGTCCTAGCGATGGGGCACCCTCACGGAGTTGACTCGGTGAATGGAAGAGGAGTCCAGACATAGGAGAGCAGGAGAATTCCTCATTCTTCGCGATGAAAATCTTCTAGAGCCACCGTACAGCCAGTAGGAAGAGTGAAACAACCTGGGCCACTTGTAGGGAATGCGTATGACCTAAATCCACGCGGATAACCCCACTGGTCTGACCTGAATCACACGTGGGAGTGAAGAGGGCTCCTGCTAACTGTTTTGAGTACACACGTGAGAGAAAAAGAGAGCTGTCCAGACCTGAATCCACGCGTGGAAGTGAAAAGAGAGAAGCTGTACCATTCAGTCCATGGGAAAAGGGTTCCAAGGCTGCTGTACGGCCAGAATCAACAGGTAATGATGATATTGTACTTCCTGTACCTGCTGTACCTACTGTACGACCAGAATCAGCAAGAAATGAGGGTAATATACCTGCTGTACCTGCTGTGTGGTTCAGTCCTCAAACAATAGTTGGAATAGGAGCTGTACGACCTGTTTCATGAGAATATTGAGTGCTCCAGCTGCTGTACAGCCTGTTTTCTCTAAATCCCAGCAAGCAGTTGTGTTTTTCTCCTTCAAAATGCAAGGGAGAGGGCTGGAAGTGAAGCGCCTTCTTCCCATGCAAAGGATTGGGTGTGGTAGGTGGGGTAGGTGGCCAACCCCCACCCCACATGCTATAAAAGGGTGCCCAGGCCAAAAGAGGGTGCCCACACTTATAAAGTGTCCACCTACTTTTAATGAAGTATGAAACCTGTAAGTTATAAGGCTTATAACTTAAAACTCTTATTAAAATTAGGATTTCCCACCTGTTCACACGCCACAAAACCTGTCAGAAGACAAGGCATTCCACGGCTCACGGGAGGGCGTCCCCGACCCCTGAGCTAGACACACATGTCAGGCATGCAAACGAAACCAGTTCACGCGAAAACATTTCAAAGGCAGGCAAACATGAGTGCACAATGCAACATTGTTAAAGGATAATCTCCGTTCATGTACTTGCACAATACTTGACATTTCCGGGCACAAACAGGCCCACCGGCAAGACAATTCCAGGTACACACACAGTGTACAATCCACCCGTCCCTGGCACTACGAATCACGCCGTGCCAGTCCTAGCGGTGGTAATCCAGAAACATACACCGTGTGCAATCCACCCTTCCCTGGCACTACGAATCACGCCGTGCCAGTCCTAGCGATGGAGCACCACTACGGAGTATGCTCATCCAGAGCCCAAAGCTCACACAAGAAGATAAGAGGACCATTAGATAGCTCAATGGTGACAGACAGGGTGGCAGGCAGCAAATCTATCATCCCCTAGGCGGCAGCAGCATGTTCTTTCTCTCTTCCTTGAGTGCTGGCCATACAACAAGGAAATCTTCAAGCACTTCCTTCTCTCTAGTGCACTATCCATACAATACTACAGCAACTTCTCCCTCTTCTGAGAGCTGGTCGTACAACAGGACAACATCTTTTCTCTTCTGTCGAAGTTGGCCACTGTTTTTGGGGCTGTTTCAAGGCTGATTCATCATTCTGGCACTTGGAGCTGTTTGTACCTAGATCCCTAAGCAAGTGTTTGCCGAGGAAGCTTTGTGGAAAATCCGGTGCACAAATGCACTCACACCTTGGTCTATTGTAACAGATTATTCTTTGAATATGAAGTTCCTATGGGGAGCTGGCCCTTCCTGCTCATTGCTGTGTTTTTGGTGTTGTTTCTAGTTGATTCCGCTGTATTTCAAAGTTTGTTTCTAGTATTGTGCTATCTGTCTATGCTCCGAGTGTTCCAGGATTTGTTTTCATTGGACTGGATTGGTTTCATGTATTGTCTGACCCTACCTGTCGATTGCTATTTGATGTCTGGCTCTACCCTCCATACTTGTAGGTGTGTCGCATTCTCCCCGACTTGCATTGCAGATGTCCTCAGTTCACAGTGTCCATATAAAGTGCCCTTCCATAAAAGGAAAATGTCATGTGCACACATGGACATGGCTGGTTTTCCAAGGCTAATCCCTGATTAGCAACATATAAATAGTAGATTAGGACACTAGCAGGGCTCAAAAGACATCCATTTGGGCAAGGATCAGGATGGCCCGATTTACAGCAGCCTCTGAAGGAGTGTTTACCAGTATATGATTTATGGTTGTCTTTGTTACTGGCCGACAGAAGTCGGCCAGTTCATGGTGCTTTTGGGGCCTATATAAAGACTAGGCCAGAAGTAGACTTACTCATCTCCCTGTCTATGACCTTGACCTTTGACCTGCCTCAAAAGGGGAGATGAATAAGACTACTATTGGCCTAGCCTTTATATAGGCCCCAAAAAGCACCATGAACTGGCCGACTGTTGTTAGCCAACAGCAAAGACAACCATAAACCATATTCTGGCCCACGACACCCCTTCAAAGGCTGCCGTAAATCTGGCCAACCGGATCCTTGCCCAAATGGATGTCTTTTGATCCCTAGTAGTGCCCTAATCTACTATTTATCTATTGCCTAATCAAGGATTAGCCTTAGAAAACCAGCCATGTCCATGTGTGCACACGACATAAAAGATCCATGTCCATCAGTATTACTCGGCACCTGTATGTCTAAACCACCCATGTCCTATGGTACATACTCCAAGTAATACATCCGCTAATACACCGAAGGCAAAACCCCAGTTGTTGTCAGTACAGTCTCCAAGAAACCTGTGTACTATGAAGATACACCAACTAGCCTATCCTCCCATGCCGAAGACAAAACTAATGACATGTCTTCCTATGGTGCCTCCATGACATTAGACACTGAAGATACTCCACCCAATGCAAATGGCACATGAGAAGAGGAGTCTTGAACGACCCCAAAAACTGAAGCGATCTCTACTGAAGCCAAAGATTCTCCACTGAGTGCAAACATCAACTATGAAGACATTCCCTAGGAGACCTCGCTAAAAACTTCCTCTATTCGTACTTGAGGCCTAATGCAATGAAGCATCCTAGGTGTGTGCTCAACCCCAGAAATTAAAAAAGCTGACACACACACACACATGCAGCTCCTTCACACTCATCCTCCGGTTCTAAAGAAGCCTCCTCCTCAAGTGCTCCTTCAGTTCTGAAGAAGCCGCCTCGTCAGTTTGCTCCTCCAAGATCTTTGGACAATCCTTCGCGATGTGCTCCGTGGAGTCACAATAAAAACATTATCCAACTGCTACCTTGGCGCAACACCCTTTAGGGGTGAGGCGAGTCATCGAGGTTTTCCCCACTTGCTTTGCAAACGAACTGCATTTGAAAGATCACGGGGCCAATGTCATAGTTGCATGAAACGGAAACGGAAACGGCAATGGCAACGGCCGGCCTTTGGGAAACGGCAACGGCTCAAAACTAGGAAACAGAAATGGCTAGGAAATGGTGGATATATGATACATAATATAAAAATAATGAGAAAATTAATAACTAGGAAAAAGTTTGAGGAGTACACCAGAGAAGGTTGTTTAGGCAATGAGCCATACAAAAGGACATCGTGACATGTCCATACACACCTTGGAGGATAGCTCCCGCCGCCCTATTGGAAGGCTCCCCATCCGCAACAAAGCCCACTACATGCTCAGGACCAATGATCTCCATGGTGGTAGCCCACTCCGCTGCAAGCACATCCGCGCTCTTCCTGGTGCCGGATGCATCATGAGATGAGATGAAGTACATCTCTCCGCGGGAATATGCAACCACACCATGAATACTTCTTGCGGGTGTCACTCCATCCATCCACAATGAGGGAGACTCCGTTCCTCTCCCACTGCCGCTTTGTGTTGTCGGGCGCTTGCTCTACAATGCGCTTCTCCTTCTCAAGCAATGTAGTGCGCAAGCTCTCGGATAAGGGGAGCATATAGGTTGAGCCATACTCCCCAATCTTCTTAACCATGACCTTGAAGTATTCCGACCTATTCAAGAAAGCAATTTACTAATGAGAAGGGGACTAGGACAATGAAAACATGAATGATGAATTGGCAATGATCGATTGCACTTACCTAGCCGCTTGAAAGGCAATGTGGTCGTGGAAGAAGAAGCGGGCCACCGCCATATCCACCTCCTCCTTCAACTTGGGGTTCCAATTCTCCCCAAGAGATTGTCGCCGTGGGCCATGTAATGGTTGAGAGGCCGTGGAGATGGAGGGTGCCGGCGTCGTGGATGGAGTAACATTCCGACTCGATGGTGAAGGTGATGGCGTGCATGATCCCGATCCACCACATGACTCCATTGTAGAGGCTTGAGTTCCTCTCCCCATTGTCACGGGATCCACGGCCACTCGTGGTGTCCTTGCCGCTTTGACCACCTCGTAGATGGCAAGCTTGTCAAGAAGTTCGCGTCTCTTCTCGGGCGTGACATTTGTGCAAAACCTCACCTCATGCCCACTCTCATGCAAGAGGTGGGCTTGCACTTTGTCAGCGCCGCCCGTTCGCCGGTACGGACAAAGCTTGCATGCCCATGGCCGAGAACCACCTCCATGAGCGGATGGGGTGTGGTTAACCTCCTCCCACCATGTCCATCCTGTTGTCCTTCTACAGGAAGCCCAGCACGTGAGGAGGATGCCATGGTTGAAGATGGCTTGAGCCTTGAGCAATGAGAGAGAGAGAGAGAGAGAGAGAGAGAGAGAGAGAGCCTAGAGGCCTAGAGGCTTGGAAGTTGGAAGACTCAAGAGGCTTGAGAGAGAGAGAGAGAGAGAGAGAGAGAGAGAAAGAGTCTAGATAGTAGAGAGTAGGGCCTTGTGTGAGAGGCTTGGAACTTGGAAGTTGGAAGTTAGAAGAAGCTTGAGGGAGAGAGACTAGAGAGAGTAGATACACTCATAGAGTGTAGCTTGAGGCTTGAGGCTTGAAAGTTGAGAGAGAGAGTTGCTTGAACTTTGAAGTTTAAAGCCTTGAAGCATTGAAAGTTGAAAACTTGAAGGGGTGTGTGTGTGCTTGTAGCCTTGTAGCCTTGTTCTTATATAGATATTAGATAGGCAAGAGAGAGAGGCAAGGGCCAAGCCTCAAGGCCCAAGGCCCCAAGCCTAAAGGCCAAGGCAAGAGAGAGGCAAGGGCCAAGGCCCAAGGCCCAAGCCTCAAGGGCCAAGCCTCAAGGCCAAAGCCTCAAGGGCCAAGCCTCAAGGCTCAAGGCATCCCCAAACGGCCAAGCCAAACAGCCATAAATGGCTAGAAACGGCCAAGGCAAACAGCTAGAAACAAGCAAAAAAAAAAACAGTCGGACTGCGCGCAACGGCTCCCTGCCGTCCCCCCACAGTGTCGTCCCCCACAGCCATCCTCGTTCCTACCGACGTCCCCTTCCCCATCCCTTGTGAGGGACGCCTCCAGGGGGACGTCCGACCGTCCCTTGCCGTGCCCGTTGCTCATCCGTCCCGACTTGGCGTCCCTCCATTCCAACCGTCCGTCCCTTCCATCCCCTGTGACTATGCCTACGTAGCTCGTGCCTGACATATCCCAAAGGGCTTACAATGGGGCTACGACATATGACAAAATCATATTCTAAAGGGTCCTACTGCTATACAATGATGCACTGATGATGCGCCATCTTGTCACCATGCGCACTATAGTGCAGAGTGCATGTGACACGCCTGCAAGAGGGAGTATTTGCTTGTATTACTTCTTTGGAGAACTTATGTACAATGCTTGAGAACAAGAGCTATGAGAGCCCAACGCAAGGACGAGGAAGACTATACATCGGCTAAGAATCCACCAATCCAAAGGCACCATAGAAGACTCTTCTGAGCCACTAATGAAAATCCAGGATAATTCTCGACTGCACATATGTTGGCTGAATGCTGAAGAGGAGCTTCACTGTTGCCAGGAGAAGATGGAGACTGATTCGATGAATTGAAGTTTGATTTGATGATTGAGTTTCAGCATGTACTTGCAGATACAGTAGTCGAGTACAACTCGTGCACAATCGAGTACTACTGGTACAACAGGTACAGAGTCAAGTACAACAGGCAGATGATAGGTTCAGTGCAAGTACACAATCGGGTACAGTAGGTAGCACTGCACAGTAGGTACAATGTGTAAGTACACAGTCAGGTACAGCAGGTAGCACTATACGGCAGCAAAGAGGAGCACCTGGAGCTAGTCGACTTGAGATGGAGAGGTAGGGAGAGATGCGCCAACTGCCAGACGCGAGTTAGGAGGAGAGAGCAATCGTGGGAGAGGTTGGTGGGTAAAGATTGGAAGGGGTCCAATGTCTATAGGACACGTGGCATAGTCCCCCCTTTAATGAAAATGGGCACCTCTATAAGGTGCTCCCTCATTAAAGAGTCCCACTAATGGTTTTAATGGGTTAAGACGGTGCCCAAAGCTTGGACATGCCATACTTTGGTCCTTAGACCTCGGCCCAACTTAAAAGAATGTGAACTGCTAAGGTTATAAAGTCTTAGAGAAATAAACAAACGTTTAAATGAATACTTACCACCTATTCACATGCCACAAACCATGTCAAAATACATGGCATTCGCACGGTTCATGGGTGGGTGTCTCCTACCCGTGAACTGGACACGTCATAGCAGGCACACACACGAAAACAAGTCACGCAAAAACAATTTCAAGCAAGCAAAGATGCGTGCACATGCAATATGCAATGGATATATCTCCCGTTCTTGGAACCTATAAATAGCAAGTCTTCCCGAACACAGAACTAGCTCAGTGGGAAGCCTAAACCGGGATCCCTAACAGTGGGTTCTACATCCAGGCCACAGGTGACACAAGGCCTGGCCGGTGATGCAAGTCCTAGCCTTATTACAAGCAACACAAAGCTCCCCGGCCTCCTGCCCCTTGGCACAAGACCACTTGGGCGGCCAAATGGTGACGGATATTCTTTCAACTTGAGAAGATATTGGAGCTCCTTTCGACGAGAACTAGGTTTGTCTTCATCTGGTGGAGTGCTCAACTTGGTGTATACCAGATAGGGTCCCAAGTACCCACTGAAGGGCTCCCTCCCGAACAAGTATTTGTTTTGATTGCTACAAGTAAGAATGAGTACAGCAAGACCGAACTTAATTTGCCCAAAAGATTGGATTGAATTGTTGCCTTAGTTAAGGTTTATGTTTATCTGTATATGGTGGCAGTCTGCTGCCAAATATCTCCCAGGTTTGAGGGCTGCAGTTGATGACCTCCTCCTTTGCATTAATATCCATGTATCCAGCTGATTAGAGTTGCTAGGGATCAAGCATAGGTAGAAAATTGAAGATGGGCAGAATGAGGAGAAACACAAATAAGGGCTGGGGGCCACGTAGTGCTGGTGGCCAACCTACAAAAATAGGAGTTTTTCCCCATTTCAGCTGGCTGACTGGGGTTCCATGGCCCCTGTGTTCATGGGCCTTGGCCAAAGGCTAGTGTGGACAGCCCATAAACTATCCACAGACCAAGCTACACCTTGCCCACTTTCCTCGAACCATATCTTTAGCAAACTCCATGTCTGTTGTTGTTGCTAGTGCCTAGGACGTAGGGTTCACATGCACAAAGACCCAGGGGGAATGGCACTCCCGTGAGTCGGGTGCCACTTGAGGCACACCAAGAAAGGCTTTCAGGCAACGGTTCCAAGGGAGGATGATCCTCCAAGGGGTGGAGTGAGTGATAGGCTCAATACTCAGGAAAAGAAAACCAAAGAAAGTGTTCAAGGACAGGGCATGAAGTGACAGGGGACACGATGGAACAAATGCATAGATCTTCAGAGTTGGAGTGGATTTGGAGACCGGCCAAGGTTTTTCACTGAAAAGGTGCCAAGAAGGGAAGGATGACAGGTTTGGGACTCCAGGGATGGACAATGGGATGATCCATCATCCAAGAATAGAATTTGGAATCCCGTCATCAAGTTTAGCAGAGGGGAAGGTCATGTGCAAAACATGTGCTAGCTGAACCTAGGGCTGATCCTTGAAGGGCAACAAGATAAAGAACCAAATTTTGGAGCATACACTGCTGGTGTGGGTAGGGAAGGACTAGTGGAGGACAAAGGAGGCTGTCAGCCAGCGCATGAATGGGAAAAGAGACCTGTCGGCTGCAGCAAATTGGCATGATTTTGTCCAAGTCCCAGGACCTGACCGACAGCAGGTCGGCCAATTCACTAGGAAATTCCCAAGGCCCATTTAAGACGTGTGCTCATTGTTTTGTTTATTCAATCCTTCCTTAGACTGAGTCATAGATTTAGGATTAGATTAGGTGAAGTACACCTTTTGATGGCAGCCTATGGCTTGCAAGATTTGTACACCTTTTTGTAGTATAGAATATATTGAATACTCAGCTATCTCTCTCTCTTTCTCTCCATCTTCTGTATGCATTTTACATCAAGCATGTTCTAGGATGGTGTTTAGGACTGAAAGAAGACTCCCAGAGCTTCTGCAGGTGACATTGGTAATCAAAACATCATCTCAGCAAGGCTAAACACTGATTCAATCCCAGATGAAGGTGCATCGTCCAAGGAAAGGAACACAAGACATGGAAGAAGTTCGCAAGAGGTTGGTTGGTGGTGTTTCACAAGACCCAAGGGGAATGACAGTCCTGTGAGTCGGGTGCCACTTAGAAAAGGCTTTCAAGCAACAGATCCAAGGGAGGATGATCCTCCAAGGGGTGGAGTGAGTGCCAGATTCAACACTCAGGAAAAGAAGACCAAAGAAAGTGTTCAAGGATAGGGCATGAAGGGATAGGGGACAGGATGGAATAGATGCATAGATCTTCTTCAGACTTGGAGTGGATTTGGAGACCGCACAAGGTTTTCAGTGAAAAGGTTGCCAAGAAGAGAAGGATGACAGGTTTGGGACTCCAAGGATGGACAATGGGATGACGACAGTCATCCAAGAATAGAAGTTGGAATCCCGTCATCAAGTTTAGCAAAGGGGAATGTCATGCAAGACATGTGCAGGCTGAACCCAAGGCCAACAAGATAAAGAACCAGATCAAAACCAGATTTTTGAGCATATGTTGCTGATTTGAGCAGGGAAGGACTAGTGGAGAAAAAAGGAGGCTGTCGGCCAATGCATGAATGGGAAAAGAGACCTGTTGACTACAGCAAATTGGCATGATTTTGTCCAAGACCTCGCCGACAGCAGGTCGGCCAGTTCACTAGGAAATTCCCAAGGCCAATTTAAGGCATGTGTGCCATAGTAACAAGAAACGCCATTCCCGATGGTCTGGAACGGCGGAACAGTGTTTCCTTTTTTTTTTTCCGGAAAAACGATCCTTCTATTAGTTAATGCGAAAACGCCATAAGGCTACAAAGCTCACCTCGCAAGGAGGGATAGAAAAACAGAGTGAACACCTGAGCTCCACCCCCGTGGTGGCTGGCCGCTCTCTGGGGGGGCTACCTAGTAGTACATGTGGGAGGTGAGAAAAGCCAAACTAGAGGCCTATAGTGCCAAGTGACATCCTCGCCCCTCGCGGTGAGGAAAGGGCCAGGCTGCCAAGTGCGGAGGAAAGCCTTGCGGCGCCCTCTCATGCGATCCGAGTCGCCCTGTGACCTCTCAAGGTGTGAATGATGTCCACCCAGAGGGCCTGTATGACCTCCGCCGGTGGAGTTGCCTGGCGGTCAATGGCCTCCCTGCATCGGGCTCTCCATATGTGCCAAGCCGTCATGCTACTGATCATCTCCCATCTGTGCCCGACCCCCTCCTGAGGGGCTGCCGAAGAGAAGTCTGGCGTCGGAACCACCGCCATCGCCCTGTCAGAGACCTGGATGGTCGCACTGCCAGGGACGTCATATCCAAGGGCCAGGCCGCTGTCCGTGGCCCAAGCCACCGCACCCCACGTCACCAGCATCTCACCTGGTGAGCCTGCAAAAACCATCCTGAGAGCGCGCTGCCAGACCTGCTGTGCCTGTGGGCAATCCCATAAGCAGTGCCGCTGCGACTCCTGTGCATGGCCGCACCGAGGGCAGGACGCTGGGTGTCTGCCAAAATCTAGCCAAGCCCCCACAGCCAGTCCTCTATGCGCTGTGAGCCAGAGAAAAAGCGTCACCTTCCGGGGCCGGAAGCTGGCCCAAAGGCGCTGCCAGAAGTCCCTAAGAAAGGCAGGGGAGAGCCCCTGTCGCCGCCAATGCTCGGCCGCCGCCGCCGGGGTGCTCGCTATCCTGTGCCTCTGAATCCGCCGCCCCAGCCTCGCTGTGTACTGAAAAAAGGGGATGCCTGGGCTGGTAGGGGCCGGGTAGGGATCTCGCCAAAACCACTCACCTGGATCCCACTGAAGGCGAATAAGAGGCTTGCTGTCCCAAGCCCATAATCTCCAAGAACAGTCCTCCCCTATCGAGGCCGGTGAGGGGTCTACATGCCATTGTCTCTGATGAAAGCCGACCACCCGCACCCTCTGAAGAATACAACCCTGGAGCCCATCCAAATCTAGTCGTGTCCTCTGAAGCTGGCCACCCTCTCCCACCTCGAAAGTGAGTGGGGCGACTCTCTCCGCTGTGCCGCAAACAGCTAGAAGGATCTCATGCCGAGTAAAGACACCCATCCACTGTGGAGGTGGAGGGTCCTGTACTGGGGTCCCCCACTCCCGGGGGATGGCCGCCTCAATGTCCTGTCTCATCAACTCTCTGCCCCTCATCCCACTGAGTCTCCTCTCCTGAGCCTCTAGAGATAGCTGCTGAAAACATATCCAGTCGTCTAGGGACTGGGCTGGGCCGGAGCTCAACGGGCCCCACGACACGTGAGACCGCGATCCAACCATATGGCCACTGGGAAGTCGAATCAAGGGGTTCCAGATCAATGGCTGCCTCAGGCGCTCCTCATCGATGCCCGGGGGAGTCTGGAAGAGTGACGGCCTCAGATGCGCCCAGGCCCTCAGAAGGCTAGCTGCAAAGCGCTCCTCGAAGCCAAGGCCCACTCCTCTGGATCGCTGCTCTGTAAAGATCCACCTGATGCTGGGGGTCCAAGGGCTGCTAAGAGAAGGAGTGCGGCTGAGCATCCTGGAAACAAGAAACTCCTTCCACGGCTCAGCGCCTGGCAGGAGGCCACGAACTACCAACTTGCCAAGCAAAGCTCGGCTTTGGCAAATAGGATCAACAATGCCCAGGCCGCCTCTCTCCCTCGGCTGAGTGATCACAGCCCATGCCACTTTGGCCCTGGCGGGCCGCCCGTCGCCACCGGACCAAAGAAAGTTCCTGATGAGCCTCTGCACCTGGCCAATGCATGCCCGAGAGAAGGCCCAGCAAGAAGTGATGTACCACATGGTAGCAAGCAGAACCTGGTTGGCCACAACTACTCGGCCAGCCAGAGATAAACGAGCGGTACTCCAATACAAAAGCTTCTTCCGAATGCTCAGAAGAAGGGGGGCTATCTATTGCTCCGGAGATATGTCAATGTCCACATAGCATCCCAAATAACGCACTGTAGTGCCGGGGGGCAGCCACTGAAAACCATCAACTGGCCTCCAAGTCGGGGGGAGCATAGAACTGACCCACAACCCACACCACTTGTGCCAGTTGATCAAAGCGCCCGAAGCTCTGCAAAACCTGTCCATGGCTGAGACGAAGCGGCGGAGGTTCTCCTCACCTCCCTGAAGATAGACAGCAGTGTCATCCACAAACTCCGAGTCTAGGAGCTCCTCCGAGGTGCGGATGGGAAGCTGGAGGCCCCGCAAACCTGTATCCTGTGCCGCGGAACGGTGTTTCCTATGCAGAAGGAATGCCGGAACGGTACGGAATGGCTGCTGACTTGGAGTTTTTTGTCGAAACGGGCGTTGCCATTGCGGGAACAGATCAACCGATTCTGGAATGGTTGTTTCATATGACAACTAGAAATGCAACGGCCATGGTACCTAATAGACCCACCTTCTGCACGCGAGCTTTCTGTTCCGGAAGTTCCGTCTATCGGCTTTGCAGCTCCATCCGCCGCAGGAGCAATTCTGTCCGAGCGCAAGCGTTTCCATCCACAGGCGACTGTTCTTATGCGCTGCCACTTAGCCTCCCTGCCACCCGTTTCGGCCTCCACAGTGGGTGGCGCTATTGCCAAGGGCTCCACCACCACCCAACCATGGTTGTTTCTCGTACCGGTACGAACCTATTCGTACCGTACGGTACGATCACCCGCCCCCCAACTTGAGAAAAAAATTCCAAATGCTCAAAAAAAATATAAATCGTGCTCAACGAAGATCCCAAATGCCCACAATACTTCGCGACTTTTGTGTCCACTCAATATACCTAAAAAATTTGGCAAGGTAGACTGGTAGTGTACACTTGATTGGTAGGATGAGAGAATCTTGCTACATCACTTGGAGATCCCTGGTATAGGTAGGCTAGACAGTCAAATCCTCAAGTTATGTACGAGGGAGGAGATTTGGACAAGGCCATTTTGATCTATAGAGGAGTCCCTAAACCAATCACCCTAGATGCACTGCCCGTATTTGTGCAAGGACAGTCATAAACGCTACACTAGGAGACCTTTGGTATCGCATTACCCATGCAGGCTCTTTTTTGGAGACAATTGGGAGATCCAATTGGGAGAGACACATCTCCATGTTCTAGTTCCTCAAGCACAGACTCCTCCCCCCCCAACCTTTCCTCACATTCAAGCTTGAAGCTCCATAGTTTGTAAGCATAGTTGCAAACATTCGCGAATGCATGGCGTTGCAAACGTTTGCAAACGTTTGCAAACGTTTGTAGTTTGCATCCCTTTGCAAACTTGACCTGCAATTTTTTTAACACTTACGAATTGGGCCACTTTTGGGCAATTTTTTCATTACGCGGACACCTCCGCTCCTTGCGCGCTGTCGACCAGCACTACACGCCTACGCGGAAGCGCTTCCGCCCCCTGCGCGCTGTCGACCAGCACTACACGGCGCACACCTTACGCCTACGCTCTTCCCTCCCTGCGCGCTGTCCAGTGTCGACCAGGCTCCAGCAGCGAGCAGTGAGCACTGCACGCCTACGGTCTCTGCTCCGGGCTCCCTTGCGTGTCTCTACTCACCCACAGCCTACAGACCACAGCGAGGCCCAGCCGCCCAAGGGGCTTCTGACCCGCGAGCTTCCGACTCCCGAGCTTCTCTGGAGTCTCTACTACCGAGTGAAGGACTTCCTGCCTTCAAGCCTTGGAGATTTGAGAATGGGAAAATCCTCGGGACCGGAGTGGGAATATGTAACCCGCTTGGAAAAGAAAGGAAGAGGGATGTATCAGTGCAGGTGTAAATTTTGTCCTCATGAGTGGATAGGTGGGCCTTTGCGAATTCGTGCTCACATCCTAGCCATTTCAGGGCACGGTGTGGACAAATGTGAGCATGCCCTAGAGGATGTGAAAGATATATGCAGGCGATTGCATGTCAAAGCTGACCCTATGTATGATAAAAAGGCAATTGATGATGCGGTGGGGGATTTGGGGGATGCTGCTCAGGATGTATCAAATGTGGCAGCTTCAATGTCAAATGTATGTGGTTCTTCTAGTACATGTAACGAGGCAGTTTTTGCAAACAAAAGACAAAGAGTCTCTAAGGGTAGCCATTCTCAAGGAAAATTGGGAGCAGCATGGCAATTGCAAGCAAGAAAAAATGCAACAATTGCAGTGCGGCGTTTCTTCTATGCAGAGGACATTGCTCATTGCAAAGTGAGAAGTCCGTATTTTTTGGATATGGTCAAAGCCATTGGCGAAGCCGGAGCCTCATACAAGCCACCTTCATATGAGGCATTGCGTGTTAAGGAGTTGAGAGATGAAGTCAAATGCATAGATAGAGATTTGCTTGGCATAAGAGATAAATGGAAGAAATATGGATGTACAATTGTATGTGATGGCTGGTCCGACACCAAGAAAAGGCCAATCATTAATGTGCTGGCATCATGTATTTATGGCAGTGTGTTCTTAAAAGCTGTTGACACAAGCGGTCAATTGAAATCGGGAGAGTTCATCTTTGGTATCCTTGAAGATGCTATTCTTCATGTTGGTCCTACCAATGTTGTGCAGGTATGCATGGACAATGCATCAAATTGTGTGGTTGCGGGAGAGCTTGTCGAGGCTCAATGGCCTCATATCTTTTTTACGCGTTGCACATGCCATTGTTTGGATTTGCTATTTGAAGACATTGGCAGCTTGACATGGGTTTCCCCCGTTCTTGAGTGGGCAAAGAATATTGTGAAGTTTATAACAAGGAAGCCAACTCTTTTGGACATGTTTCGAAGGTACAGCAAGAAGGAGCTTTTAAAGCCAGCAGAGACACGTTTTGCTTACACATTTATTGTATTGTCAAACTTGCTAGATGAGAGAGTCTACACTGGCTTGAGGAAGATGGTTGTAAGCGATGAATGGACAAATGCAAAACAGGTGAAGAACAAAGTTATTGGCTTGGAGATTACAAGCAAAGTGTTAGAGACAAGATTTTGGCAGGATGCAAGACAGATTGTGAAAATAATGGCACCTATTTTGAAGATTCTTCGCATGGCTGATAGGGAGGGAGCCACCATGGGATTAGTTTATGAGCTCACAGATAGGATGGTGGAAAGCATACAAAAAATGACAGGTGTTGATGAATGCAAATTGAACCAAGTAAAGGCTTTATGTGTTGACCGTTGGGACATGATGCACTCTCCTCTTCATGCCACAGGCTATGTATTGCATCCAATTTGGAGAGGCAAGGGACAAGAAGCAGATGAAGAGGTGCAAAATGGATGGATGACATTTATTGAGCGTTATACGCATGGAGATGTTGTTGAGCAAGGTGCATTGATAGATGAGTTGGATAATTACAGGTCATTGAAAGGTACTTTTTCTCGCCCACTTGCTCTAGATGAAAGCAGAATGCATGAAGGGGTAAAGTGGTGGGAGTCTTTTGGTGCAAGCACCCCTAAATTGCAACAACTTGCCATTCGAGTGCTTTCTCAAGGAACTACATCTTCCCCATGTGAGAGAAATTGGAGCACTTTCTCACTCATTCATACCAAAAAGAGGAACAAGTTGAAACCTTCAAACACTGAGAAATTGGTATACATACATACCAACCTTCGACTTGTTTCCAAAATCAAGGCAAGAGGGTATGAGAAAGTGGAGGTAACTTTGGAAATGATCAACAAGGAGAAAGATGATGAGAGACTTCTTTCTTCACAAGAGGCTCGTGAGTCTATGGAGGATGAGGAAGAAGAGGACATGCATGCAGTTGGTACTGAGCAGGCTGAAGCTGATATTGTTGAGACAGATGAGGATGCTACTTCATCTTCTTCCTCTGAAGAGGAAGATGATGAATGATCACGATTCACCATGTACATGACCTCTCACACACGGGCACTTTTTACCTTGGCTGGACAAGGGTTTTTTCCCCGTGTGAGCACACTTCACTTTTAGTGTGTTGGGCTCTTTGCCTTGGGACTACAGTCTAGTACTCTGACTTATGTACTTCACTCTTTATGCAATAATATGAGTATTGAGTACATTTCCAGCACTCTTGAGTCTTGAGTCTTAAGTTCTAAATTCTAACATCTTTTAAGTTTCAAGCTTTCAAGTTTTTCATTGTGTTTTCAAGCATTGACTTTGAACATTCTATTTATGCCCAAAAAAATTATTTTTTTAACCTACCACCACGAATGCGAATGCATCCACCCTCAATGCATTCTTTTGCAAACTCGGCATTCTCGAATGCGAATGCACGAATGCAAAGAATGCTTGCAACTATGTTTGTAAGTGTTTAAAAAAAACATATTTTATCGCACAGTATCCCAAAATTTCATATCGTACCAAAAATTCCCATATGGTTTCGTATCGTACGGTATCGTATTTTCGTACCGTGACAACTATGCACCCAGCCACCCGGCGGAGCTCCAACCCATAGTGGGCGGCGACTTGCTGAGCCCCACCACACTTGTGGCTTATGTAGCAGAGGCCACATTTTTGCAAAAATATTGGTCTCCATTCTGTCATTGTCTTGGTTCCGTCCGCCGACGTTCGCTCTGTCGCCGTCGACTTAGACTTCTCCGGCTCCGTCTGCATCGTGCCAACTCCCACCGTCTCCCACCGTACTGTTAGTAGTCATCTCCTGCCTGAATATTTACACCAGGGCCTCTCTTGTGGGTGTGCCCGCCCGATTTAGGTGTTTTCTCATTTTTCCCCACTCTCCATATTTTTTTCTATTTTTTCCCTATTTTATTCTAGTGTGGGAGGCTGTCTTGTGGCTCTTGGATGACCAAGTTGTGATGGCTGACTGCTCCTACTTCTCCATGACTCACTCTGAGTGCTGGCCGACTGGAGATTCAGCAAGTCGGGTGTCATCAGAGTGCTCTCGGCTGCCTTATGTGCTAGCCGACTAGATTATAGGGGCCATATAAAATGGCCCCTTCCCCCACACACTTCATATTCTGTATTTCGGGATTTCTCCCTCTCTATTGCTGTGTTTTTCTGCAGTGCACTTGCTCTTGTTGAAACTCGCGGCGGGTGCCCAGGGGACTAGGGCCTTTGACACACTTGTTGATACCATCAATGCATATTAAAACATTTAAACATGGCCATAGCCTTAACACACATCCATCATCACTTTGCATAAAACATAAATCTGGACAAAACATCCACAAATGCTGAAAATGGAGCTTGCACGTGTGACACCGCATAGAGGCCGGAATGGGCCGACCCCCCCCCCCCCCTTGGAGTATTTTATTACCCAAGGAGAATAATATCCTGTACAAGCTTTGAGGGCCTTACTCTCCCCACGGGAGATGCCGGATTATCCCTATACAAATGCCATAACACAACCCAACACAAGGCTACCAAGCCGGAACATAGGCTGTAGAAATGCCGAGCCAACAATATAATCCATATACCTCCATGTGGGTACTGATTCTTCCCCAAAAACCACGGGTCTTCATGCAATAGAGCTGGTACAGCAAGTACAACTCTCCATTCAACCGGTACAACAGGTACAATGGTTGGTACAACAAGTACAGTGGCTAGTACAGCAGGTTTAGTGGCTGGTACAGCCAGTACGGTGGCTGGTAAAGCTGGTACAGCTGGTACAGCAAGTACAAATGTTGGTACAATGACTAGTACAGCAAGCACAGTGGCTGGTACAGCCGGTACGATGGCTGGTACAGCAGATACAGTGGCTGTTACAGTCGGTACGATGGCTGGTACAATAGGTACAGCAAGTACAAATGCTGGTGCAACAAGTACAATGGCTAGAAATCATAATAAATGATTAAATACCCTTGCCTTCAATATTTCTTCGCGATGGAAGCCTCCAAAACAGTCCCCAACAACCGGTATTCTTCATGGGCAGCCTTCAAGAGAGAGAGAAAGAGAGTAGCCATCATTAGGGCAGCCTTCAACAGTGGTAGAGGCTAGTGTGCAGCAAGAGAGCCTCCCTTAATGAAGAGAGAGGGCTCCAATTTATAGATTTGGGCCTCCCATGAGCTAAAATGGCAAGAGAAGGCTACGATGACAAGTGGAGAGCCACACAATAGCTGAAGTGACAAGTGTGAGGCCACTTGTCTCACTTTAATCCACTTTCTAACAAATGTCAGGCCACTTGTCTCACTTTGGTCCACCTCCTTGCCACATGTCCCAATCTAAGAGATGGGTCCTTCCATAAACTTTATCTCTAAAAATATCCCAACTAATAGACATTCTGTCATAGGCGCTTTGCCAACTCTTGGTATCTGCTCAAATCCAGATGTAATGACGCGAACAAAATTTCCATCGGAGTCGGGCCAAAAATAGCAACTCTCCTAAATTTTGGGAGTGTGGTCCTTTGTATTCTAGGATAATCCCCCATTCCCAAAGCTTGTACTTTCCAAATATTTAAACATCTTGGAGTCCACCAGACCCCTTTCAGACTGGGAAATGTCCAGGGTGGTGACATCCTCCCCAACTTCTTAAAAGTTGTCCGCAACTTTAAGCTTCAAGCCATATATTCAAGATATAATCATGTCCCATCGATTGAGCGAGACGAGACAGTTTCAAAAATCCAATATAACTGAAGAATCCATGTCCCAAAGAAATGGGCGAGACTAAATAAGTCTCCATAATACCAATATCAAAATCATGTCCCAAGATAAATGCGTGAGACAAAAACAGTCCCATAAGTCCAGATATCATAATCATGTCCCAAGATAAATGGGCGAGACAAATCAGTCCCATAAGTCCACATATCATAATCCATGTCCCAAGTAAATGGGCGAGACAAAACAGTCCCATAAGTCCAGATATCATAATGCATGTCCCAAGTAAATGGGCGAGACAAAACAGTTCCATAAGTCCAGATATCATAATCCATGTCCCAAGTAAATAGGCGAGACAAAATAAGTCTCCTGCCAACAAGACATCGGTCCACATGACCTTTGGCATAGACATAAGTCCCGTCATGTCCACTTTACCACTTGCACTCCGTGTTGGTACTCTGACCACACACCTTGGATGAGAGGTGGGCTCAAGTAACAAGATAAAACAATCACTCGGAGGCATAGATGACTAAGCATTTCTGCTACACATAGTTTATAGGCATTTCGGCCACCAATAATTTGTAGGCATTTCGGCCACCAACTCACACTACCCTCTCACGTGCCCATGTTCCCTTCCATCTGCTCTCTATTGTTCCACCCACACATGGTAGAAACAATCTTCAAGAGAGCACGTAGGACAAGAGAACACTACACAGGGTATGTTGTGCTTGTCACTACCCTTTGAAGTGCCCATGTTCCCTTTCATCTGCTCTCTATTGTTCCACCCTCACATGGTAGAAAAAATCTTCAAGAGAGCACGTAGGGCAAAAGAACACTACACAGGGTATGTGAATCATGAGTTTCATAAGTCCAATGCATCCCAAATAAAGGGAGCCAAAAAGAATAATCCATAAACCTGAGCATGGATCCAAATCCCTAGAAAAGAAGTCCAAGAATCCATAGACCTGTATACCATAACTCTTACCACATACTCCGTGCTAACCACACACCTTGGAGTAGAGGTGGACTTTATCCATAAAAGCATCATATCCATGAGATATCCAAAGATTTCTTCTCTATAAACTCGGACAGATTCGTCCATAGAAATTTCTTGTGAAGCCCAATATCTATATAAATCTCATCCAAGAAAGAAATCTCCATGGATATATTCCATCCCAATAAAGGGAGCCATGAAAAGAATTCATCCCATTAAAGGGAGCCATAAACAATGTTCCCCTGAAACCATCTCAAGGCAAACAACAACACCTTTCTCCTTGCATAGCTATACAAGGATTAGTGAATATCAAAAACACTTCATAGTAAATAGCCAAAGCACCAACTTTGCAAACTCAAAGTATACTTAGCTTTTCTTTGCCAGGTTGGTCATGAAGCCAAAAGAAATATCTCGTCACCATATCCTTAAGATATCCTAAGATATATCTCCATATAGCTTGCCTGTAAGCTTGATAATATAATCCACAATATCCATATGGAAAGAGTGCTAAACGTGTGCACATAAAGCCAACTCCATACTTCCAAGATAAATTTTGTGAATTCATAAATCCTTAGACCAAGCTGTCTATTGCTCATGTTCTTGCTTCATAGGCTCCGAAGTGACTGGCCATGCTTAATAGCAATGATGGTAAGTGTGGTCCCCACTCGAGATCTTTTCTCTTCCTTATTGATAGAAGGAAGCCTCCGCTTCCAAGAAAGCCTATGCTCTGATACCAATGAAACTCGCGGCGGGTGCCCGGGGGACTAGGACCTTTGACACACTTGTTGATACCATTAATGCATATTAAAACATTTAAACATGGCCACAGCCTTAACACATATCCATCATCACTTTGCATAAAACATAAAGCTGGACAAAACATCCACAAATGCTGAAAATGGAGCTTGCACGTGTGACACCGCATAGAGGCCGGAATGGGCCGACCCCCCCCCCCCCCCTTGGAGTATTTTATTACCCAAGGAGAATAATATCATGTACAAGCTTTGAGGGCCTTACTCTCCCCACGGGAGATGCCGGATTATCCCTATACAAATGCCATAACACAACCCAACACAAGGCTACCAAGCCGGAACATAGGCTGTAGAAATGCCGAGCCAACAATATAATCCATATACCTGCGTGTGGGTACTGATTCTTCCCCAAAAACCACGGGTCTTCATGCAATAGAGCTGGTACAGCAAGTACAACTCTCCATTCAGCCGGTACAACAGGTACAATGGCTAGTACATCAAGTACAGTGGCTGATACAGCAGGTTCAGTGGTTGGTACAGTCGGTACGGTGGTTGGTACAGCCGGTATGGTGGCTGGTACAGCCGGTACGGCAAGTACAAATGTTGGTACAATGACTAGTACAACAGGTACAGTGGCTGGTACAATTGGTACAGTGGCTGGTACAGCCGGTACGATGGCAAGTAGAGCAAGTACAAATGCTGGTGCAACAAGTACAATGGCTAGAAATCATAATAAATGATTAAATACCCTTGCCTTCAGTATTTCTTCGCGATGGAAGCCTCCAAAACAGTCCCCAACAACCGGTATTCTTCATAGGGCAGCCTTCAACAGTGGTAGAGGCTAGTGTGTAGCAAGAGAGCCTCCCTTAATGAAGAGAGAGGGCTCCAATTTATAGATTTGGGCCTCCCATGAGCTAAAATGGCAAGAGAAGGCTACGATGACAAGTGGAGAGCCACACAATAGCTGAAGTGACAAGTGTGAGGCCACTTGTCTCACTTTGATGCATTTTCTAACAAATGTCAGGCCACTTGTCTCACTTTGGTCCACCTCCTTGCCACATGTCCCAATCTAAGAGATGGGTCCTTCCATAAACTTTCTCTCTAAAAATATCCCAACTGGTAGACATTCTGTCATAGGCGCTTTGCCAAGTCTTGGTATCTGCTCAATTCGAGATGTAATGACGCGAACAGAATTTCCATCGGAGTCGGGCCAAAAATAGCAACTCTCCTAAATTTTAGAAGTGTGGTCCTTTGTATTCTAGGATAATCCCCCATTCCCAAAGCTTGTACTTTTCAAATATTTAAACATCCTGGAGTCCACCAGACCCCTTTCAGACTGGGAAATGTCCAGGCTGGTGACACTTGTGTTTTCAGATCTTGTCTTCATCTCCGCTGCATATTCTGACATGGTATCAGAGCTCTAGGCTCTTGATAGATCTTGGGAACTGTGTGAGCAAGAGGGGGGCTGTTTTGTTGCTGATTGGTGGACTGTTTTGGACCGTTAGGGAAGAGGAGAAGCAAGAGGAAGGCGAGCTGATTTGCTGGATAGCCACTTGCAGGTTTAAGTTCTTCATTTTTCCCACCCACCCACCCTTTTCAGTTACACCCCTACAATGGCAGATTTACTTGAGATGGCTGAGAAGCATGTGAAGATCCCGACACTCCCCACGTTCCTAGTGGACCGTCAGTTGGACGGGAACAACTACGGGATATGGAAGGTAATGATGGAATCTGTTTTGGAGTCTTACGACCTTGCTGATTTCATTGTTGTTGGGGTTCCACGGCCAGAGTTAGAGGAAGGGGAGTTACCCTCGATTCAGAAGAAACATGAGGCACAAGCACAGTTATGGGATCGTGTCAATGCCAAGGTCCATTCTTTCATTTTCCTCAACTGCACACCGCAGGTAATCAATCATATCAAGCATATGACGCTGGCCAGAGGTATATGGCAGCATTTGGCTTCTCTCTATAACAGGGTATCACCCATGAAAAGGATTTCCTTGGAAGTACAAATGCGGGTGATGAATCCTGCAAGGTCGTCGACGATGCGGGAGCACATCAACAAGCTGCAAGCTCTTCAGCAGGAAGTTCTCCAAGCTGGGAAAGAGATATCATCGGAGGATATGGCCATTACGTTGCTGTCGCATTTGCCCTCTTAGTACTCAGCATTTTACTCTTCTTTGATTACCAATGCCAGGCTTAGCACCATCACCTTGGAGGAGCTTGTGCCCATGGTCTTGGACTAGGAGGAAAGATTCACGAACCCTCCACAGGGCGGAGGTTCGGAGGCCTTAACTGACCCCAACGGTCGAAAGGCCGGAATAACAACAACAAGGGCAAAGGGAAGGCTTCATCGAGAAGTCTTCTGAGAAGAAGCCCGACACAGACCGAGAGAAACTAAAGACCGAGAGGACCTGCAATGATTATGGCGAGAAAGGTCACTATTGGAGGAAGTGTCCTAAGCAGACTGGGAAGAGTGCTGATTCGTCAGCTTCAGCTGCAAAGACTCCAGCCTTTGTGCACTTAGAGATGATGGACTCAGATACTTCATCTTCTTCGAGCGAGGATGCAGTTGGCTTCACCGCAAAGGATACGAGGGAATGGATGCTCGACAGTGGTGCTTCCAGGCACATGACTCCTTCCCGTGACTTCTTTTTGGATCTGCTCAGTACATCCAAACTCAAGCACAAAGAGCAAATTATATTTAGCTGGCATCCCTTGTAGATTTTAGTATTTACAGTCTAGATTTGGCTCTCTCCACATAAACCAGCATATGTACATCTATCTCCACCAGAGGCTCATCAAAGCCCCAATCATTGACATCCTCATGCTCTTCCACCTCTTGTTTGTACACATCCAAGACACCCTCTTGGCAAATAGAAAGCTCATACAAATAAAACTTCAAGTCTCAAGCACCTACTCCAAAGAAAAATGCATGTACTAACTCACTGCAAGCCATTCAGTCTGTACATTTGCCAGGGCATTCAGGGCAAAGTTTTATTGCAAACCATGCATCCCATATGTACACGGACTCAAAACACCTTTACAGAATTTTGCCTAACACCGGTAGCAGTCTCGAGGCCCGCGAGGGCAGCTTCGTGGTGGTATGGGACGTCGCGAGGAGGAGATTGGTCGGTACGTCATTCTAGTTAGCTCAGCTCGTGGCTCGGTGGGGACAGCCAAGACTGTGGGCTTGCCCACGGCTGTCATCGTTGGGAGGTGAGTCAGGCCTGCACCCCCTTGTTGTTTGTGGTTGCAGGATTCGAGTCTCGAACCAAGATCGATCACGAGGGGATCCGTGGGGATTTGACGGTGGTATCAGAGCATACCTCGTGAACGAGCAAGTCGGTAGGTAGAGAAGATGAGGTCGAAGAAAGGTATGTGTAAAAAAGTTTGCTGTTTTTTCTGTGCATACTGCTGTTTTCAGAATAGTATGTGTCTTTTCTTCATCAAAGAAACCCATGTTGATGGGAGATGGTAGTCTTAGAAGGGTCGTTTGCTTTGCAACGAGGAGGAAGATGGCTTTGAACTGTATAAACAGTTTCAGCAGTGAGAGAAACAGAGAACAAAAAAGCACGTTTGCTTTTCATTGAACGAGTGAGAGAGGCAGAGCGAAGAGAGATGCGAAGGGTTGAAACGTGGTGGCGTGCTGGACAACGTGCTAGAGGTCGTGTTGGCACCACGTTTGTGGGCAGCGTTGTGGCAGGCGAGTACACAGTCGGCCAAGAAAGCACATTCGCACACGTTCGTGTGCAAGCCTTGTGCGCAGGTGGACTTGTACGCAGGCAAGGAAGCAGGCGGCCAGGCCTGCCATGGCCAGGCGGCCAAGCCTGCCATGGCCAGGCCTGCCAAGCGAGGCGGCCACGCCTGCGTAGCCAGCCAGGCAGCGCCCAGGCCAGGCAGCGTAGCCAGCCCAGGCAGCGCCTAGGCCAGGCAGCGCCAGCGCCCAGGCACGCTGCCATGATGCGTAGGTTGCACACAGGCGCCGACACCACTTCAAGCAACGGCAGCATGGTCGACGTCAGCTGCAACCAACCGACGGCGCTAATCCAGGAGGAAAGAAAAAAAAAGCAAGGAAAGCACGTTTTTTTAAAAAGCTTTCGTTTTTTTTTTTTTAGTTTAAAATTTTTTTTTTAAGTTTTAAAAGACCCCTCCTCCAAGGTTTCAAAGTGTTTATTTTTTTTTAAGAGTATAGAATATATATATCCATATATATATATATATATATATAAACACACAAAAGCTAAGCAAAAGCTAAGCCTAGCTTTTGGAGATTTTTAGCTTTTGGGGCTATCTTTATAAACCCCTTAAGTGGGCTTCTTGCCACACATCTCTTAAGTTTTCAAGCTCTCAAGCTCTTAAGTTCCCTCGCACTTTCATTGTGCAAAGATCGAATTTTCTCTCCGCGTACCCTCTTCACGATGTCGACCCAAGAATCGGAGTTGGAGCCCCTTGTGGAACGCGAAGGCTTGCCGGCCACGGAAGGTACCGATGCCGATCTTTTTGACGATTTTGTGTCAAAATTAGATTTCCAAGAGTTCAAAGTAGCTCTCGAAGCTTCTTCGACGGAACGTCAGGCACAAATCGCAGCCCAGATGCAAGCTTTGCAGAACTCCATCGCTCTATTGACCATTACCCTCTCTACTTTCTCGGGTATGGATACCTTGGCTTTAGCTTTAGGCCCCAATATTACTCCGGAACCGTTCGGGGGTGAGCAAAAGCAGCGAACCAAGGAGATCGTGGACACGTGGCTACATAAATGGCAAGTTCACTTTCAGTTTCATCCATATGATGATGGAAAGAAGATCCAGTTAGCAGCAGGTTTCCTGTCCGGCAAAGCTTTGCTTTGGTGAAAGGAACTCAATCCTAAGCCAACGACTTGGACACAATTCGAAGACATCTTCAAGAAAGAATTCCTCAAGAAAGAGGATGACTATGATGTTGCCCGGTTTTCAGCTTTGACCATGACCTCGCAGCACCTCACTTATGAGGTCTACCTCCAGAAGTTGTGACTTGCAGATGACAGCTACAAAGATGGATCCCACTACTCTTTTAGGGTTTTTCATAGCTGGTTTACTAGACTCGTACCGTTTACAGGTTAAAAATAACAAATGTAAAACACTGGATGAGGCCATTCATTCAGCTCGTATCTATGATGATACGATGGTCTCTTCCAAGTCAAAACCTGTTGCCGAGCAGGGGAACAAGCATAAAAGGAAGTTATCCGCACCTATGGCTAACTCGACAGAAGGAAAGTCTTCGGACCAACCTTTGAAGAATTCAAGTTCGACACCAGCGAAGAAGAAACGACTCCTTAGGGCTTTAAAGCTCAAGAAGGAAGGACGTTGTTTTATCTGCGAAGAAAAAGGACACATGCGTAACGAGTGCCCAAAGCAAAAGGGTACCAAGACAAACCCAGGACCCAAACCAAAGGCAGCTAACCAGTTGTCTTTGACAGGTACGTCAATTACTGTACTTTCTCGCCCTAGTACTTGTTCTGATTGTCTGTTCAATTCTAAATTATTTGGCTTCAATGATCTTCTCCGAGTTTATGGAGAAGTGAATGGCCATAAAATTCACATTCTTTTAGACCCTGGCAGTTCACATAACTTTGTTAACTACAAACTTGTGCAGTAATTGAGTCTTGATACGACACTCAGCGACTATACCTATGAGGTACGCCTACCTACGGGAAGGCAAGTTTGGGATCGCAAGGTGGAGATGCTTCCAATCCAGATTCAGGACTACAAAGATACTCTGGAATGATATGTAATGCACCTAGAGAATGTAGACTTGTTATTAGGGATTGAGTGGTTTAAGACTCTTCAAGTCCAAATAGATTGGTCTAGTCATATTTTTTCTTTTCAGCATAGGGACACCAAGTGTAGTATTTTAGGTGATTGTATTCATCCCTCTCAGGGACCTCTTGTAAATACACTTGATTTTGGAAATATAATGGATTCTTCTTTGTATACCGCTTTCCATTGTGTATTGATTCCACTTTCTTCCTTTCTCATCCGTTCCATGGATGTAAATGAATTACGTGTGTTTGAAAGCAAAGAATTACAGAACATACTTGATTTGTTTCAAGATGTATTTCCTAAGGAACTGCCATCGGGTTTACCACCTGAACGAGCAGTAGATCATCATATTGACTTGATCCCTGGTGCTCATCCTAACAGTATTCCACCTTACAGGATGAGCCAAGCTGAGGAAGATGAGTTGGCTAAACAACTCGAAGATCATTTGAGGATGAGCCAGATCCGTCCAAGTAAATCACATTGGGGTGCACCTGTGTTGCTTAGGAGAAAGAAGGACAATACTTGGAGAATGTGTATAGATTACAAGAGATTGAACAAGTTGACCATTAAGAACCGTTATCCTCTCCCTAGATCAGATGACCTGATTGACCGGTTAGCAAGAGCGAAATACTTCACAAAGATAGATTTACGTACTGGCTATCACCAGATACGTATTCATGACAGGCATGTCAAAAGAACCGCCTTTCGGACTAGGTATGGCCATTACGAGTTTCTCGTATTACCTTTTGGGTTAACCAATGCTCCAGCCACTTTCCAGCAAATGATGAACGATCTTTTTCGTGAACATTTGGGGAAATTTGTGGTGGTGTTCCTAGATGATATATTGATATATAGTCGTACTCTTGAGGATCATGTCACACACCTCACGATTGTCTTATCTATTTTGAGACAGAATCGACTATATGCTAAGTTAAGTAAATGTGAGTTCTTTATGACAGACATCATTTACTTGGGACACAAAATCACTCGAGATGGATTGAGCATTGACTATGACCGAGTTCAGAAGGTTCTGGACTGGCCTATACCACGAACAGTGAAACAACTTCGTTCTTTTCTCGGTTTTTGTTGTTTTTCTTCGGAAATCCGTGCGGGAGTACTCTCAGCTCACACTACCGATGACCGACTTATTGAAAGGTCGTGGACGTAAGTCAAATCAGCCTATCACTTGGAATAACAATTTGGATATGGCCTTCAGACTTTTGAAAGATAAAGTCAAGGAAGCTATCTTAGCATTGCCTGATCCTAGTCGGCGGCCTTATGTTCTTGAAAATGATGCCAGTGACTATGCTATCGGGGCTGCTTTATTTCAAGATGGTAGACCGGTTGCTTTTGAAAGTAAAAAGCTAGACGACACTCAATCTCGTTGGCCAACCCTTGAGAAGGAGCTTTATGCTGTGATTCAAGCTCTCAAGGTTTGGAGACATTATTTATATGACTCCAAGTTTGTGGTATTGATGACTGATCATCAGTCAATCAAGTATATGTGTGATGCGGATGATTTGAGAGGAAGGAAAGCTCGTTGGGCAGAGTCAATGCAAGATTTTGATTTTGAGATCCGTTATCGGAAAGGGTCTAGCAGATGCGCTTAGTCGGATTAGAGAGGTGAATACTTTATCGTTCACCGAGATTTCTACTGACTTATTTCAGTCATTGAGAGGGCTTTGCAGGACTGATAGTTATTTTGGTCCATTTTGGCAGAAGATCTAGGACGGGAGCTCATTGATTGACCAAGACTCGGTGACTAAGCAGTCTACTATTCAGGCTGCAGGAGACCAGTGGATGATTCGGAATGGTTTACTGTTCCGTAATGACAAAATTTGTGTACCACAGATCCCGGACATGAGGTCAGATTCTTAAGGAGTGTCACAACGCCCCTTCTGCTGGACACCCTGGGGTACACAGGACACTATCATTAGTGAAACACACTTTTTATTGGCCAAAGATGAAAGGGTATGTAGAAGATTATGTTCTCAAGTGTCAGATTTGTCAGGCAAATAAAGCTGAACGCTTTAGACAGGCTGGGTTGTTGCATCCTTTGCAAATCCCAGGCAATAAATGGGAAAGCATTTCTATGGATTTTATTACCGGATTGCCAAGAACACATCAAGGCCACGATTCTATTTAGGTTGTGGTAGATCGCTTGACAAAAATGGCTAGATTTTTACCGACCCGGAAGACTATTACAGCTACGCAATTAGCACGACAGTTTATCGAGCAATTGTTTCGACTGTACGGGTTACCGTAGGACATAGTCAGTGATAGGGACTCTAAGTTTATGAGTGATTTTTGGAAACTTGTTTTTGAGAAGTTGGAAACAACTTTGAATTTGAGTTCCTCTGATCATCCTCAATCTGATGACCAGACTGAAAGAGTGAATCAGATTTTGGAGGATATGCTTCGAGCATATGTATCCAAAAGACAGAGTTCATGGGAGGATTATCTTCCTATGTTAGAATTTGCATATAACAGTACTAAGCATACGAGTACAGGGTTTAGTCCTTTCATGCTTATGTATGGTTTTCAACCTAGATCACCTGTTACAGTAGGATTCTCAGGACTTCAGCATGATGCAGCACGTAATTTTTTGCAAGATATGCAAGAAATGTTACAAGTTGCAAAGGAATCTATTAGAAGTGATCAAGACCGAGACAGGTTTTATTCTAATAGACATCGTTCACCCAGAGAGTTCTCTGAAGGAACGATGGTGTATTTGCGAGTTCCGAAAGATTCCGAGACTTTACGGATAGGTAGATCTCCGAAATTATCCCCTAGATACTGTGGACCATTTCGTGTTACACGACGGATTGGTTCAGTTGCATATGAATTGGATTTGCCTTCTCATGTGAAAGTTCATCTTGTATTTCATGTCAGTAGACTTAAGGAAGTACTGGGTGGAGCAGATCAGTTAGTTACTCCTCAAGAAATTATAGATGTCGAGGACATGACATTTGTTCCGCACGAACCTGAAAGGATTCTTGGATTTCGTGAAAAAAGATTGCGTAATACGCTTATCACGGAATACAAGATCAAGTGAAAGGATCGTGTTGAGGACGACGCTACATGGGAGACATTGACTACTCTTCAGAGAGATTACCCTGGCTTTTTAGTGAGCTCAGGAGTGAGCTCTTAGAGGAAGGGGAGTATGTCATGTGCACAGTGTGTATCTACCGTGTGCTACACGCATGCAAGACTAGTTTCGAGGCTTGGGGAAGCTTGGAACTAGGCAGGCTGATTGACGAGCTGAGTTAGGAAAATACTAGCGGGCGGGCACCCAAGTATGGACGAGCGGGCGTCCAAGTGTGAACGCCCGATGACCAGCCAAGAGCCTATAAAAGGGTGGCCAAGGTTAGTTATTGGGATATAGAGAGTCTCGCGAGTTTGTGAGAGCTCTATGGTCTTGGATCTAGTGCATACGTGCACCTGCTTTGCGCAGCCGAGGCCGGTAGCAGTCTCGAGGCCCGCGAGGGCAGCTTCGTGGCGGTATGGGACGTCGTGAGGAGGAGATTGGTCGGTACGTCATCCTAGTTAGCTCAGCTCGTGGCTCGGTGGGAACAACCAAGACTGTGGACTTGCCCACGGCTGTCATGGTTGGGAGGTGAGTCAAGCCTGCACCCCCTTGTTGTTTGTTTGTTCGTTTGTTTGCAGGATTCGAGTCTCGAACCAATATCGATCACGAGGGGATCTGTGGGGATTTGACAACAGAGCCCACAGGATGATGCCACTACCTTTCAGACTGGTCATGTAGACAACCATGATCACTTCTCACGATCCAGCCTCCGATTGAGCATTGCAGGCTCTATGATTTATCATTTAGCTATGATTCATTGTTTTTACTTTTGAGTCTTGACTCAGCACTTTATGTGCACTGTAGACACTAGTCTTTTGTTATTTGATAGTGATCATCATTCCATGCTTATATATTGGTTTGAACTTAGTCGGTGTACTTAAGTCCTATTAGCGCATGTTCGGTGTTTGCGCCACGTATTGCACATTTAAAATGATGCCTTGAATGTTCAAAGTGTAAAAACATAAATGTTATTTTATTTAGTGTGCTTTGTAGTCAATAAATTGCATATTCCATATGCCGTCCCCGTTCCCTGCCTTTTGCCGTTCCCCGTCCCCATTCCCGTCCCCGTCCCCATCCCCGTCCCCCGTCCCATGTTACTATGATAGGGTTTCGTTGATACCCACCCTTCTTCAGATTCAGATGATGATGCAGTGCATATGGACATGGACCATGATGATGAGATTGGGAGCTCTTCTCGAGCAGTTGATGATAATTTAGTCGTTGATCTTGACATTTGATATGTTGTACTCCATCTTTTAGTTTTTTGTCATTTGACATTTGGGATTCGTTCATGCACATTTTATCTATCTTTGTAGTTCCTACGCATTGTGCCTCTCTTTGTATTGTTTGAAGTTTCACTAGTTGATTGTGGAATCTCGATTCTGGATTTTTTTGAGTATTCAAGAATCAAGTCTCATGATCAATCACATATTGTTATTTGATAGTGATCATCATTCCATGCTTATATATTGGTTTGAACTTAGTCGATGTACTTAAGTCTTATTAGCGCATGTTCGGTGTTTGCGCCACGTATTGCACATTTAAAGTGATGCCTTGAATGTTCAAAGTGTAAAAACATAAATGTTATTTTATTTAGTGTGCTTTGTTGTCAATAAATTGCATATTCCATATGCCGTCCCCGTTCCCTACCTTTTGCCGTTCCCCGTCCCCATTCCCGTCCCTGTCCCCCGTCCCATGTTACTATGATAGGGTTTCGTTGATGCCCACCCTTCTTCAGATTCAGATGATGCTGCAGTGCATATGGACATGGACCATGATGATGAGATTGGGAGCTCTTCTCGAGCAGTTGATGATGATTTAAGTCGTTGATCTTGACATTTGATATGTTGTACTCCATCTTTTAGTTTTTTGTCATTTGACATTTGGGATTTGTTCATGCACATTTTATCTATCTTTGTAGTTCCTACGCATTGTGCCTCTCTTTGTATTGTTTGAAGTTTCACTAGTTGATTGTGGAATCTGGATTCTAGATTTTCTTGATTATTCAAGAATCAAGTCTCATGATCAATCGCAATGGCTATGTATAATGTATTGTGTTTGTTCATGCTTTAAATGAAAGATCAATAGCTTTAATGTGTGTGTGTGTGTGTGTGTGTGTGTGTGTGTGTGTGTGTGTGTTGACGGGGTGTTCCTGTTCCCGTTTCCTAATCCCTATACGTCGTTAGGCATGGGCCATTCTCGTTCCCGTTGCCTTGTGACTATGATGTGTGCTCATCGTTTTGCTTATTCAGTCTTTCCTTGGACTAAGTCATAGATTTAGGATTAGACTAGGTGAAGTACACCTTTTGATGGCAGGCTATGGCTTGCAAGATTTGTACACCTTTTTGTACTATAGAATATACTGAATACTCAGCTATCTCCCTCTCTTTCTCTCCATCTTCCATATGCGTTTTGCATCAAGCATGTTCCAGGATGGTGTTTAGGGTTGAAAGAAGACTCCCAAAGCTTCTGCATGTGAAATCCCATAAGAGAAGTGAATATTAAATCTCATACGAACTCAGCCTATTGAACGAGCAACTTGGCACGTGCTTCATAATGAATGTGACTAACCATGTCAGTGTCAAACTTCTCTACTTTCCGTTCTCAATGAAGGTCACGACCAAATAGGCACCCAAAGCAGCCTACGCAATGATGACAACTTTGGTGCTACTACAATGACAACACGTTGACCACTAATGTACCCATATTAAAACAACTTTTCATGCTCATACTCCCTATCTTTGTCCCCCTCCTACTTACTTTCTAGCTCGCGTTGGGGCTAAGAATTGCACTATTGCCAATGAAGGCGGTGGTGGAGGAACACAGACCACGGGGCAGCCATGGATGTTGTGGTGGGTGCTAGAATGGGGGTTGAAGCAACAACATATTTCTTATGACAAGTCATGCATGTGTGTCCTATGGTGTGGCACCAAAAACAACAATACCATTTTGGTTTGAGATGACTTACCCTGAGTTTTGCTTGGCTTTTTGGTCAAGAGTTAGATTTGGGTGTGTTCTTGCTTAGCGCTACAAGCTCTAGAACCCTCTAGAACCCTACATTAGAGTGGACCTTTAGGTCAACGCTTTATTGCTAGTATTCTCTCGCTTGGGCGCGAAAGATTGGGAAGATATGGTTTTGGGCTTACTATGATTGTATTTCATTCAACATTCTAAGAAATCTAGAAGGCGCTGATACATAGTCACAAGGGACGGGGGACAGGGACGGGGACGGGGGACGGGGGACGGGGGACGGCCATATGTAGGGAACGGGGACGGGGGGTAGGAACGGCACTTAAAAATTACTTTGTCAGTACCACCCACTGGCCTATACGGGCAAAGCTTGCATGTCCATGGCTGTGCACCACCTCCATGAGGGGATGGGGTGTGATTGACCTCATCCCACCATGTCCATCCTGTCGTCCTTCTACGGGTAGTTGGAACTTGAAGAGCCACTGCCACGAGGAGGATGCCATGGATGATGGATCCCTCCTTGTCACTTGATAGCTTGAGAGAGAGAGAGAGAGAGAGAGAGAGAGAGAGAGAGTGAGTGAGGCTTGAGCCTTGAAAGTTGAGGGAGAACTTGAGTGTGAGGATGGGTGGGGGTGTGTGTGTGTGTGTGTGAAGCTTGAGAGAGAGTGTGTGTGAGGGAGTGTCTTGAGAGGCTACAGCTTGCTTGTGTGAGAGCTTGAAACTTGAGACCTTGGCCCTTGAGGCTTGCCGCTTGAGGGAGAGAGAGAGTGTGTGTGTGTGAAGATAAAGCTTGAAGTGTGAGGGGGAGTGTGTGTGTGTGTCTTCTTATAGGGAGGGCTCAGGGAGGCAAGAGAGAGGCCAAGGCCCAAAGCCTCAAAGGCTCAAGGCCTATGGGCCAAGGCTAAAGGCCCATGACTAGAATGGCTCCCTGCCGTCCCCCACAGCCGTCCCCGTTCCTATTGCCGTCCCCTTCACCGTCCCTTGTGAGGGACGCCTCCAGGGGGACGTCCAACCGTCCCCTGCCGTCCCGACTCGGCGTCCCTCCGTTCCAACAGTCCATCCCTTCCGTCCCCGTTCCTGAACCGTCCCGACTCGGCGTCCCTCCGTTCCAACAGTCCATCCCTTCCGTCCCCGTTCTTGAACTGTCCCGACTCGGCGTCCCTCCGTTCCAACAGTCCATCCCTTCCGTCCCCTGTGACTATGCGCTGATAGGTCTCGGGCTCAAAACACCAAACATCTCATTGAAGTTGATAATCCAACCCACACAGGAAGGCTCCCAACCTCTCCGCATTGGTCTTACACAATTGACGGCCAAATTTGTGACCTTATTCACAAATAGGAGCACTAGCTGTGAGTTATGACGCAACCCATAAAATTCACCCTTGAATCTCAAGAGATATTGTGGTGACAGGAATTTCAAATTGGAAATGAATAGATTCCATGGGTACTGACCTTGTCCCTCCTCGTGAGTGTGGGCCTATAACAAATCTTTCCACCAAAAAATATATGCATTACTTGACAAATGACCATTATCTAACAAAATTTTCTCCATATTGGACTTCCAAACAACTACAAACTAAGCTTCAAATTGATACATCTAAGAATGCAAGGCAATAAGATCAAGTATACCATCATACTTATCGAATGCGACCTACTCAGGGAAGTGGTTGACGGAACTTGGAGTAGCGGTTGGTCAAGAAAGTTGTATGAGGAACAAAGCATGTTCCTCATGTGGGTGTTCTTCCTCATGGAGTTTTTGGTTCTCCACTTGTTGTCATTTATTGTTGTCTTCTTCACAGATGCACTCAATCTCAAATTCCAACCAGAGGTTGTTCTGCTCTGCCTCACATTGCCACTTGGCTTCTTTCACCTAAAACTAGAGGTGTAAAATCTCCATAGCCTTTTCGTGCTGTTGTCAAAGTCATTCCAAAACAATAAGATGTTTTGGAAGCATTTGGAGAGGTTAAGGAGTAGGCTGGACAAGCGTTTGTTGCAGGGGTAGTGGCAAGACAAGAGGGTTGCTGGACCACAACCCACTCCCTCACCATAGCTACAACTTGGGCCATTAACCAATTGGTACGCATTGAAGTAGAATTGGGTGCGGGTACCAATAATGAGGAAGGCACTACATCCAAGTTGGTGCTCTCCATTTGCTCCTCTTGCTCATCCATGGTGGAAGGCCAAAACTTTGCTAAAGCACAAACAAATCACTCTTTACACTTGGCGCCCATTGCATAAGTGTGTTCGCAATCAAGACGCCTCTTGACCAACCCTTTTCATTTTTTTGGCACTTTGCCCACACCTTTTTAGCCTTTGACCACCCTCCTCTTCTCGTGGCCTTGTTATAGTCTTCTTTCACCACATTTCCTCATGCGGTTTGGTATATCTTAACATGCTTAAAGTAATTTGTGGGCTCCAATTATGCACCCTACAACTTGGCTAGTGAATTGTTCCATTGACCTTTGATGGGATGAATGGCTAAGAGATCATTTACCTATCATGATATCTTCATGTTGGTTTGCACTCACCTAGTATGGAGGTCCATTCCGCCAAGAGAGTGAGCCCTATGCGGTGATCCTCCAGGCCTCTCACATCGTAGTAGTTTACTTGGTAAAGCCTCTACAAAACAATCCTTGTATGCATGCAAGAAATCCAACTTATCTTTAGTTAAATTATCCACATGCACAATCTCATGTTCCACATTACCAAGATCAAATTCACTATGAAATTTTTTTAATTTGATAACTTTCTCACCAGATTTAAACTCCTTGGTCCACTTATTATGTCCAGGGTCTTCAGGCTTTTCATATCTCCTCTTCCACAACAAGGTGATTCATAATGGGTGCTCTTGCTTTGATCCTTTAAAATACTCTCGGAGATTCCACTTCACAATCTCTAGACTATTGCTTATGGTGAGAGAGACACTCTGGTGAAATGGCTAAGCAAACCTTTGATCTCATTTCTATAGAGGTATCTTCTTGAGTGGGGTAAAGGGCAGGTTTCTTAAAAGTCAAGTACCCATCAATGTCCCTAACAACATCTCCATCAATGTCAAGTATCCATCGATGTCCCTAACAACATCTCCATTGGTGATGAGGCAAGAGGGGGTTATTTGATGATGTGCATACTCTTGAGCAACCCTCAACTTGACAGCCAAAACCTTTTGAATGTTTAGATCTCCAAGGATATACTTGATTTCAACCTTCTCTTCTTCGTGGCACCTAAACTAACGCCTCAACCTTTCCAATTTAGAGAGTTCATGAGATGTTTCTTGTGCCTCATCATGATCCACCATGGGTTCAATATAGCTTGGTCTCCTACTAGCCATTATGGTTTAACTAGGTTAATGACCAAGCCTTTGAGATAGGATCATCTTCCAAAGAGGAGGAAGGAAGCCTAGGGTCTGATACCAACGCCACAAAGAGCACAAATCTTGAAGCACTTAATGATTAACAAGATTAAGTCACACAATAACCACCACAAATAAAGATAGCTCAAGACCATGGGCACCACACTAGAAGTCAAAGATGGATCCCCCCCTCTGCGCCCCCCTTTCTTTTCTTCTTCTTCTTCTTCTTCTTCTTCTTCTTTAAAGTGATTTAATTACCAAAAGGAGTAATACATTTGCACAAGATCGGAGTGAACCAAAATTCCAATTTGAGCAAATACAACTTGGCAATTAAAACAAGATTCAAACAAATTGTTGATGCCAAATCTTCGATCCTCCATAGCTGTAAGCTTCAAACAAGATTCAAACAATTTGCTGATGCCAGATGCTGAATCCTCCATAGCTGTAGTCTTCAAGTCTTACGGGGAATATAGCGGGCCCAATTGAGAAGGCGGCAATTTACAAACTGAACAGTCTCCTTTCTCAATAGGTCGACCACACACGCAAGTACAAAAGTACATACGAACACTTACCTACAGGTACGGTCAGCAGGCGCAAGAGCTGTACGAGCAGCAACCGGTCGTAGAGATGATGTACAGGCAACCACACGGTATTGTACGAGCAGCAGCAGGAGGTCGTACTTCTGTCGTACAGCTTGTGAGGATGGAGGAGGAGGGTTCACGCATTCCTTGGTCTATGCATATATGCTTGACCGTGGGCTTCAAGAACGCCCAGAAAGCCCAACCTTTTTAGGGTTGCAAGTGTTGACATGTGAATGTATCACATGCCCAAATACCGCTGTGTGTTGACATGTGCATGTATCACATGCACACCTTCATTTGTTGCACACTGCCACGTAGAAATGGTTACCTGCAACCACCTTAGAGGCAAAGTTAGAGGAAGATTATGGCAGATCAGAGTCATTTTAGTTGCCCGGAGGTGTCCAGGACATGCACCAATGGATGTCACATATCTAGGCACAATATGAACATGTTTGGTGACCTTTGATGATGTTTTATGACCTGAAAAGCGATAGCCAACTAGCCGGCATATGACTTCCCATCAAAACCTTATCAAAGGGAGGTCTAGGGTCGTCCTTCATTCATTCAAGCGTAGACATGGAGCAACATGAGGCCATTCATATGGATCCCAAGCACCTGTTAAAACATTTTCAGTCATCATTAAGCCAAGAGTGTTTGTCACTAACCCCTAACTTGGGACATGTAGTATATGTCTCACCTGGGTATGCGAATGCATATGGATCATATGGGTGGTTCCCATCATACGGAGTCCAAAAGCATGATATGAAGTTTTGGATATGTGTGGATCTCTAGACGGTGCTTATAAGGAGTCCAATATGATAATGTTTGATGTATCATTGACTGTCATGTGGTTCAATATGGATACCCCCATCATGTACACATGGTTTATAGTAGGCAGTATCTTCTTTTTTTTTGGACCAATAGATATATATATCTGTAGTAGGCAGTATCTATGATGTACGAGACAATGGATGGAAGATTTTCCAAGTCAAAAAGTGCACATGCATATTTGATGGATTCTTAGACTTTTATTTTCCTGTGTGTAAAATTGTTTTATTGCATGGACATTGCTTGGTTGTGTGGACATTGCGTGGTTTTTATGCTTGTGAATAGTTCATGGGATTGGGAAGACCTAGGCTATGGATGCTACTTGTTTACGCCTGACTGAAAGTCTTATGGGTTTTGGTAAGTGTCCACACAACAACCCTTTTACAGTCTAGTTTTATTTATTACTAAGGTTTATGATGGCAAGTACACATTTCATTAAAATAAGGCCAAACAACTTATAAGCTATTCACACCAGCTAGACCCAAAAATTTAAAAGTCGAATTCTAATGTGGTAGCTGGCCGATGAGAATTTACAGAGCTGGCCAACTCCACCCGAAGGTGCATCTCAAACTGGTCAACTTGCTATAGGGGCATAACAAGGCTCATCAAGTGAAGTCTCAAGGTGCCTAGTCGACTTCGTACTACAAGGCTATAATTTCTAGTCTACAAGGGTGTTTTGGGCTAGAAACGGGTGTCTTGGTGAAGGTGCATCTCAAACTAGTCAACTTGCTATAGGGGCATAACAAGGCTTATCAAGCTTGGAGGTGCCTGGTCATCTTCCTACTACAAGGTTGTAATTTCTAGTTTGCAAGGGTGTTTTGGGCTAGAAAGGGTGTCTTAGTGGGTTGTTTTGACCTGAATGTACACTTGTAGGGTCATCTATAAGGCTCTAGGCACTCATACATGTGGAAAATAGGTGCTTGTAGCATGTTGAATTATGTTGGTCAAGTTGCATATAGGCTAGACATCACTCTCATGAGCTTTTAAAGATTCCAAGTTTCCAGAAGACATTAGGTGGTGTTCTGTCTGACTATGTGAGTATGCATACCATGTGGCTGGTTGTTGTCACCTGAGTACTCTTGTAAAAGTAAGGCTATACGACCCTAGTATGAGCTTGTAAAGACACTGGAAGCACAAGAGATTAGGATAGAAATCCTTAATGAATATGGGCATGTGTATGATGTGACCAATTGTCATAGGTTCGTGAGTGCTCTCAACATTATGGGCATGTGCCACAAGCTCATGAGTGCCACCTAGTTGTGTGATCAGTAGACTCTTGTTTGATTTGTTTAGCATATTGGTTATGTTTGGAAAATCGTGTGTAAGGCAGTGGTGAATCCTTGGGCACCCGCAATCTTGTAAAAGGCAGCATACTCCTTTTGGTAGTACAAAATCTAAAGGGAGGGGTCGGGCCATCTTCGGCCATTATTGTGGTGAGATGTGCAATTTGAATTTGTGGTTGTTGGATTTTAATCTTGTTTAATCGGTTCCAAGAAACATGCCTCCTGAGACAACCATTACATTGGTATCAAGGCACACTTTTCCCCTTTTGTTGGGAAACGGTTTGGGGCTAGGAATTCTCACCTGAACTTGATTTGAGCAACATGACAAACCACTCTTCTCGCACAGGGTGGAGAATGCTCTTGGCATGAGCAACATAGTAGAGGTGCTGGGCAGTATATCAAGGAGTATCTCAGAGTGAGCAACAGAGTAGAGGTGATGGGAAGTATCTTAGGGAGTATCTCAGGGAGGTGATGCAATATCTCAAGGAGTATCTCACGGTGAGCAATAGAGTAGAGGTGATGGGCAGTATCTCAAGTGAGCATCTCAGGTGAGTAGCAATGTAGAGGTGAGGTAGTATCTCAAGGAGTTGATGCAATCTCTTAGGGAGTATCTCAGTGTGAGCAACAGAGTAGAGGTGATGGTGGGCAGTATCTTGGGTGAGCAGCAAAGTAGAGGTGATGCAATATCTCAAGGTAGGATGCCTTTATACCTAGAGACTTTAAGGTATCATGTGAGACAATACATGGCTAAAAACAACAAGGCTTTAAGCCTTGAGAGATAACCCAGATATATAGAAAGTGTTGGTGACAAAGTAAACGCTAGCTCATTCATCTCATCCCAAAAGGAGGGGATAAGATAACATAAGCCAATGGTATCTGCTTGGAACTTTGGGGATAAGATAACATAAGCCAATGGCATCTACTTGGAACTGCTTATAAAATCTTTAAAAAATTAGTTAGTATAACGTTACAATTGATCTTGTTGAATGTGATTCATGACACTCAAATTACGTTATTTCAAGGGAGGCACATTTTTTACAACATATTTTCATGACACTCAAATTACGTTATTTCAAGGGAGGCACATTTTTTACAACATATTTTCCTTTTGGGAGACAATGGAATGGGCTGAGTTGAGAAGAATGCAAGGGAGAGGATAAGCTTAAGCTCCTTATTACAAGCAACACAAGAGTAAACAAGCACACAATGGAGATGGATAGCTAGATTTTCTTCTATTCTCTTCTCTTCTATATAACCATAACATAAAAAGATAAGAGTACATACTATAGGGGAAAGTACTCTCCTACTATAACATATAGATGTCGATCCATAGTGTGAACCTGACTACAAGTGCTAGCCCTATAACTATGGCATAACTCTAGTACACCAAAGTGGCTATTACACAGTCTATAAACCACTACTAGAAACATATCGCCCATAGTCTCACCAACCCAGTCGCATAAGCGCAGAAGCTATCACCCATATGGGTTAGCAATGTTCGCAGCACTAGTTGAGCCCGATATCTCAACACTCCCCCCTCGAGCTCAACTCCACACACTTCACTCCAAGTAAGCTCCTAAACTTACAGAGCTTATCTGTACCCAATGCCTTCATGAAGATGTCAGCCACCTGATACTCTATGATGTGACATATACCATATCCACATTACTTGCTAGAACCTTCTCTCTCACAAAATGATCATACACCTCAATGTGCTTCATCTTAGCATGATAGACTGGGTTATTGTGGCCAGTTATATGCTATTCATGTTGTCATAATAAATGACAACAACCCTATCCACAGCCTCACCCATATCTCCAAATAGCTTCTGAAACCAAGCTACCTCACAAGTTGCCATAATACTGCCCTTGCCACCATAACAGTGCTCTTGTACTCTTCCTATGTACTAGACAAGGCAACTGTCGGTTTCTTGCTCTCCAACTCATAACAGCACTCCCAAAAGAATAAAAGAAAGCATAAAGCCACGATAGTAGATCTCATGTCTAAGACACTACTGGCCCAATCCAATGTCTCTATACCCATGTAGTTGTATCTCTCTGCTAGCCTCATATAAAAGTCCATCATCACAAGTGGACTTTATGTATCTGAGAATTCATCTTGCCATATCCAATTGTGGCTTCTTGGGGGCCTACATAAAAAATGACTTATAAGTCTAACAACATAGCTCAAATAATCTGGCCTAGTAATGGTCATGTAGATCAAGCTACCCACTATGTAGTTGTACGTAGTGGGGTCCTCCAAAAGCTTACTTGTATCTGTGGATAGCTCACGTAGTATTATGCTCCAATGGCACTGAAATAGGCTTACAACTTGTCATACCATACTTGGACAACATGTCTAAGCCATACTACCTTTGTAAATAGCAAAACATCGTCAGGTGATCTCACCATCTCTTTACCAAGAAAATATTGTAGCTTACCCAAATATTCATCTCAAACTTCTAATTTAAAATCATCATAACATCATGCATGTCAACATCAATGATTATCAATTCATCCACATAAATGACCAATAGTATGATCCCTCTATCTATTTCTTTTACATGAAGTGAAAAATTTGCATTGAGTATCTGAAATCCAATGGTAACAAGATACTCCTTAATCTTATTTGGCCATGCTTTGGGTGCCTACTTCAAACCACATAATGTTTTATGTAACCTTCACATAAAATCTAAATACGCATTGCTCTCATGCATCATGTAAACTTCTTCAGGTCAATCACGATGCAAGAACACATTCTTTATATCCATCTAATGTAGAGCCAACCCTTTGTTATAGCCATAACAAGAATGCATTCTTTACATCCATGTGATGTAGAGCCAACCCTTCGTTATAGCCTCTCAAGATGTCCAGTATCTTCCCCTATAATCAAATCCCTCTTCAGATATATAAAAGATCTTGTTTTTACCTGTTTTTGCCTAGAGAGAGAAAATGTTCTAAAGAGAGGTCATTCAGATTTTAGATAATTTTGGATGAAAAAATATCTCTTCTTATTAAAAAAAATTCCCCCGAAACAGAAGTTCAAAAAGATTTTCAGAAGGTGCATTAGAAATCAATTATAATCTGTTCAAAAGGCCTTATCCTAGAGGTCCAGATTTTCTGAAATTTTTAAATTAAGGTTCTAAGGGGCCAATCAGATTCATCCAAATGTGTGGAGGAGATAAATAGAAGAAATAAAGAAAATCTCCCCAAAAATGAGTAAATACTCACATAAGATGAAGAGTGGACTAAGGACCAAAGGAAATACTAAAAAAATGAATTTTTGACACCTCAGAGTGGGGATTCCCCCTTATGAAGGAGGTGCCTATTTCACATGTGTGGTGGAGTTTTAAATTCTCAAATATGGAGATATTTCATCTCTCCTAATTCAAGTCTAGAAGCTCACTTTTTCCTATAAATAGAAGCCTCCCCCTTTGTTAAAGCTTAATAGTGTTTTATGCACTGTTACGCTACTCCTCTCCAAAGCCAAAAACTGTGAATTTATTAATAATTCATAAGTTTTTTACCATTCCCTCTTCTAAAGAATTGGTGGCCACTCTTGTTGCAAACAAGAGTAGAACCCTCAAACCATCAGGCCAAAGGAAAGCTCCCAGAATTTCATGTAAGTTAGAAATCCTACTTTTTCTTATCCGTTCATTCTTATTCGTTCAATGGTTTTCTAATTTTTTGTTATCTTTAAAATGATAATCTGATGCTATGCCTTGCTGGAAAGGCTTTCCCTCTCTCTCATTCTTAAATTCAGCCCTTCTTTATCCTAGTTAAGTAATCAAATTGTTTGAATTAAACTTTTCATATTGTTTCTCTTTCAAAAGTGGAATTTGATTAGTTTAGAATGCTTTAAACAAATTGGGGATAATTTTTAAGTAAATTAAGAATAGGAAAATTTAAAAAATGGTCAGCCATACAAAGGAGGGTATGGTAAAATTTTCTTAAATTTTGTGAAATAAGTATTATCTTTTATTATTCAAAAAGAGTAATCCCCATCATTTGTGTATTCTAAAAGTGTTATTTTCATTCTATGTACAGAAAAATGCATAGTAGAAATATTTTTATTATAAAAGTGTTATTTCCATTAAAATTAAATTCTATGCATAGAAAGATGCATATTGATTTTTTTTTATAAAAGAGTGATTTTCATTAGATTTAAATTCTATTCATAGAAAGATGCATATTGATTATTTTTTTATTATAAAAGAGTGATTTTCATTAGATTTAAACTCTATGCATAGAAAGATGCATATTGATTATTTTTTTATAAAAGAGTGATTTTCATTAGATTTAAATTCTATGCATAGAAAGATGCACATTGGATAATTTTTTTATTATAAAAGTGTTACTTTTATCAATAATGATTTTTATGCATAAAATGATGCATAAAAGATTTTTTTAACTATAAAAGTGTTACTTTCATCATTATTGATTTTTATGCATAAATAGATGCATAAAAGATTTTTTATTATTATAAAAGTGTTACTTTCATCAATATTGATTTTTATGCATAAATAGATGCATAAAAGAATTTTTTTATTATAAAAGTGTTACTTTCATCAATATTGATTTTTATGCATAAATAGATGCATAAAAGAATTTTTTTTATTATAAAAGTGTTACTTTCATCAATATTGATTTTTATGCATAAATAGATGCATAAAAGAATTTTTTTATTATAAAAGTGTTACTTTCATCAATATTGATTTTTATGCATAAATAGATGCATAAAAGAATTGTTTTAATTATAAAAGTGTTACTTTCATCAATATTGATTTTTATGCATAAATAGATACATAAAAGAATTTTTTTTATTATAAAAGTGTTACTTTCATCACAATATTGATTTTTATGCATAAATAGATGCACAAAAGATTTTTTTTATTATAAAAGTGCTACTTTCATCAAAATTGATTTTTATGCATAAAATGATGCATAAAAGAATTTTTTTAATTATAAAAGTGTTAGTTTCATCAAAATTGATTTTTATGCATAAATAGATGCATAAAAGGATTTTCTTTTATATAAAAGTGTTATTTCCATAGAAGTTAGATTTTATACATAAATAGATGCATACAGAATTTTTTTATATCAAAACGAGAGTTCTCTTTATGACCAGTTCAGTAATCTACACTCAAATCACCCACCAAATCTGAAACTAAGTTGAGACCTTGATTTTGATCTAAGGATCAAGGATTCAGAATTCGAGGAATTCTGCTTGGAAATCCAGACCCGTGATCTAGAAGTCTTGGGATACGGAATTAAGATATACTCATTATATTCAAAAGAAAATCAAAACTGAAAACTTGCATAGAAACCCTGTTTTCTTAAAGGACTGTCTTACGCCAGAATGCTGGAGGGAGTATTTGGTATATGTGTTTCTCTAAGGGAAGTTCGGTTGCAATAGCTGGCGGGGAGTGTTCAAAGGACGGCTCAAGCGGCAAAAACTTGCCCAGGTCTTGACCAGCCTGGGTATGGTGTAAAATGGTGTGCTTCCGATACGATGGACGAGGGCCGACGAAGCGGTCCCTGAGTGAAGTGCCACGACACCTAAGGAGGATCCTGAAGGGTTCTAACCAGGCGATGCACGGGCTCGCGGTGCTTAAGACACCCATGCGTATGTCGTGGAAGATATATATATGTATGATGACGAGAAAATTATTGTAATCTGTTGCTGACCTGCTGGTCTCAACGGAGAGTCCAGAGTGATACTGTTTTGTGAGAAACAAGGATGGAATGGAAATTTTGAGTTATGACATCTGTAACCAATAATTGTTTGTCAATGGATTGTTTTATAAATTAAAGTTTAAAGAGGAGTGTGTGCGTATCTGTATTCTAAAGCAAAAGTTAAGAAAGGCATTCAATTATGGGTGGGTGAGTACTTGTCTGGTTCTACCAATTCCAGTGGTTGGGCAGTGGCTAACCCATGGGCCGGATGGGGTTAGGCTGGAATCAGTAGAGTTTTAATAATAAAATTGATCAATAGGAATACGCTTAGAACTCGAATAGTTAAATAATAACATGAAGACTTCCACGGCTGTGCCTAATTCAATTACGAAAAAAGTGTTGATTCCTTCAAGTTAAGTCTGTTATAGTTTTCCTTCTATCTGGTTTATTCAGATGAAGGTTAGTTAGTTTAGTCTTGACTTCGTTAGAAAAATTTGTTAAGAAATTCAAAATGGTAGAATCGTCTCCATCTTTCGGGCATGGGAAATTCTATCGGTTTTGGTTTTTGGAATGACCACCAGCTTAGTCTCGTGCCCAGACATTCGAGGGCGAGGCCCCGAGTGGGAAACCCTGTCCCTCACATGAGGGAGCTGCTTCTGCTGCCAGCTATCGGGAATCCGTGGAGGGGGCGGTGGGATCCCACACAAGGATGATAGCTCCACACTTACGCAATTGACATGGTTGGTGAGATTATGGTTAATATGCTATTAGTGGTTTATAGGTTGAGTGATAGAGCCAGTTTGGTTTACTACTTATTATGGCATAGTCATATCGCTAGCTCATATAGTCATGTTCTCAATATGGACCGACCTTGTATTAGAAGAGTAATTGCCCTTATAAGATGTACTCTTATCTTTATGTTATGGTTGTAGAGAAGTAAGAAGACTTAAGAAAATTGAGCCATATCCATCTCTCTAGTGTGCTTGTCTACTCGTGTGTGTGTGTGTGTGTGTGTGTGAAGAAGATTGCTTTACAAGGAGCTCAAGTTCACCCTCTCTCCCACATTCTTCTCATGGTATCAAAGCACCAATTTTCATGAAGAGCTCAAGAGGCAAGGAAGATTCAAGGAAAGGAAATGGTGCTTAGATAAGGGTAATTTCAGTTCTTTCCCTTTTATTTCTAAGCAAATCTTTGCAGGAAGCTTCTAGTCAAAATCAACATCAAAATCAACAGTAGCAATCACAATAGGGGGCACTATCATATCTTGGGGAGCCCTCTTCAATGAGAAAAGAGCATATTATATACTGTGTGATAGGCTCTAGGGCTTTCTTATTTCTAAAAATTAATTTAGAGCCATTTGGGCCTCGTTTTGAGCTTACAAGTTTTTCACGAACACACAAGAGGGGGCACTATCATATCTTGGGGAGCCCTCTTCGATGAGGAAAGAGCATATTATATACTATGTGGTAGGCTCTGGGGCTTTCTTACTTCTAAAAAATTAATTTAGAGCCGTTTGGGCCTCGTTTTGAGCGTCGGTAGTGATTGCTTTAGCCTATAAAATATTTTTGATGCTTGTTACACACAAACAATTGGTCATTTTGGTTAATGTGAAGTGCCTGTATAGATTTGGGATCTTCATATGTATGACACATGTATGTTGATGTGATTGGTTCATAATATAAAGTGACGGTATAATATGTTTATAATACCGTAGGTGATTGTGATGTATCTATTAGACACTAAGATGCATGGGATACCTTACAGTATAGCATAAGTATACCTTACAGTATAGCATAAGTTCTAAGGCTAGAAAGATGCAGCTGAAGCATGAGTTGCATAATGCAACAAAGAAAAATCTATGTATCAATGATTATTCATTGAATATTAAAGGGCTTGTTAATTCTCTCTGCTCTATTGGATCACCAATTGATGATGATTTGTTGTTTGTCACAATGCAAGTTCACATGTATTATATGCAAGGGAAACGAGAAGAGAGATCAATGCTTAATATTTTAACTGGTCACTCCTTTGTTGATGGACAGTCTAGCAGCTTAGAACACAAACTTAATGAGGAATTTGGGATCCCATAAGTCGTCGTTACACTTGGTGTACGAAGAGTCTAGGCATGGTTGATATTACTTGGTAGAGTGATCCAAGGTTGAGATTACCTACTAGAGTGATCCGGGTGTATGTAAGTCCTAGGGTTAAATACCCAATTAATAGGTTGAGGTATGATGGGTATAGAATGCATCATTGTGCATATATGGCCAAAGACATATATGCATTCAAGAGAAGGAGCTCATATGTTTTAAGTAGGCACTTGGACATAAGAATTAGGAGATGCCATGGATGATGATGACTGCTTTATATACAAATATAATGAAGATGACTGCATTATATACAAATATAATGAAGATGATTGCATTATATACAAATATAATGAAGCTGCCATGGATGTAGATGACTGCATTATATACAAATATCACATGGGATGAAGATACCATGGATGAAGATGCTATGGATGAAGATGGCTGCATTATATGCGATTTGATGCCCTTTATTAAGGAGAAGAAGCCCATTGGATGTAGGTGCATTTTCAAAATGAACATAATTCATGTAGGTCTGCTAGTTGGGTAACAAAGGAATATTAGATATGCGTAACATGTGGCATTATATGCTTGAGGAAACATTTAGCTTGGTTTCTTGAGGAGAAGAAGTGTAAGTACATTTTCAAAATGAAACTTAATTCATATAGGTCTGCTAGCAGGTAGTACAAGGCAATATTGGATATGCACAACATATGGTATTGGCTATGCTTGAGAAAACATTTAGCTTGGTTGCTAGGATGGCAACCGCCGTGAGAGTAGTCATTACTATGGTTATAACTAAGGGATGTAAGTGGGTTTTCAAAATGAAACATAATTCATATCTGCTAGCAGGTACAAGGCAATATTGGTTGCTAAGGGATATGCACAACATATGGCATTGACTATGAGGAAACATTCAGCTTGGTTGCTAGGATAGAAATTGTGGGAGTAATCATTGCTATAGTTGCAACTAAGGGATGATATTTACATCACATGTGAAGAATGTATTTCTATATGCTAGTTTGTAAGAGGAGGTTTATATGGTGTAACCACCAAGATATGAGGATCATGCACACCCTAATTTTGTTTGCAGTTGCACAAAGCCTTGTATGGCTTGAAGCAAGCACCAAAGTAGGATTAGATAAGATAAGAGAGTATCTTGCCACTATTAGATTCTATAGCCAAAGCTAGTGGTCATATATATTGATGACCTAATTGTCATAGGCGAGAGCAGTGATGATGATATTTATGAGGTGACGATGCTTCCTAAGAAGAAGTTTGAAATGAAATATTTAGATGAGCTGTGATACTTCTTAGGATAGAAGTGATTAGATCACAAGTGCCACATGTGAGAGTGATGATGAAGATATTCATGAAGTGAAGATTATTCTTAAGAAGAAGTCTGAAATGAAAGATTTGGGTGACTTGCGATACTTCTTAGGGTAGAAAGGTTAGAAATGAAAGATTTTGGTTATCTACACGATACTTCCTGGGCATAGAAGTTATTAGATCACGAGTGCCACATGTGAGAGCGGTGATGATAATATTCATGAAGTGAATTTGGGTAAGCTATGATACTTCTTAGGATAAAAGTGATTAGATCACGTGATGGGTTTGGCTTTTGTAGAAGTAGTCTACTTTGGACATACTATCTAAGTATGGGATGACATGTTGTAAACCAATCTCAGTACCATTAAAAAAGAGAACACAAAAGATGTCACACAAATAATGGTAATCTTTTGGAGAACCTTACTAGTATAGTAGGGAGTTTGATTTATAAGACTATCACCTAGCCAAACTTGAGCTATGATGTTGGATTGGTGAGTCAATTCATATAGGCCCCTAGGAAGCCACACTTAGATAGGTACATGGGTACACATGTGCAAGTAACAATGAATTCAGATGGGTGTGTTATAATATAGTATAACACACCTATATGAATTCATTATTACTTATATATTCTATTTCATAGTCTGTCCAACTGACACAAAGTTCTTTGTAATGCCTAGAACATAAAGAACATTGCTTAAGTGTTAAACTCCTCCTTTGGGAATCTCCAAAGGTATACTTCTAATATGAGTAGGATGTGTTGTATCATCTCCAGTGGATGCACACGTCTTCTGAGTGACCTCTTGTTTTGATGCAAACAAGACTCTTCTTCCAATCATGTGATTTGATCCAAACAAGTCTTCTCTTCTAGTCAAATGATTTGTACATGTGGAATCTATGTACCATTTGTCTTTTTCCAAAGACTCTACCACTGATGATGCATAGCAAACAAGTTATGTTTGTCTTCTTCTTTCCTCTCTCCTCTTGCCGAGGCATAATTTCCTTGCTTCAAAGTAGCATTCCTAATGTCTCTTTGCTTTGCGAATAGCAATCTTGGGCCTAATGTCTCATCTTGCCCTGTTGTTTTGTTTTCTTCTACCATTATAGCCTCGTCGATTCAAGGATTGTCTTCCACCTTATCCTCTTTGGAGTCATCATGGCTATTGCTACCTCAATCTCTTTTGAAGTTGCCACTTCTTTGGATTTGACATCCTTATCCTTGCGGCCTCTTCCTCTGGCTTTTCCATCACCACTGTATATATCACTTTCATCATTTCAATCTACTTTCAATGAGCTTTCCCCAAGAATTTGTTCCTCAAGAATCATCTTTGTTACCAAGAGTTCATTAAAGTTTGGCAATAGATCTTGAGACAAGATAGATGTTATAAACATCTTGAAGTCTCTTCCAAGACCTCTAATGCATATCTCTACCATCTCTTTGTCTTCAATTGGCTCACCAATTGAAGACAAAGATAGATGTTATAAACATCTTAGAGGTCTCTTCCAAGACCTCTAATGCATATCTCTACCATCTCTTTGTCTTCAATTGGCTCACCAATCATGGCCAATTGATCAGATATACCTTTGATCTTTGCAAGATAGTTAAACAGATAGTTAAACACTGATAAGTTCTTCTTCTCAATCATATGCAACTCTCCTATGAGATATATCTTGCGAGATTTTGACACACTTTCAAACATGCTTGAAAACATCCCCCACATATCAGTAGTAGGAGATTCAAAATGTTCAATGTGTGGAATTATTGTTTGATTCACTGTCTATGCAATAATACTCATTAATCTTCTCCTCCTTTAACTGCCATGATTTGATATCAATTTCATAATGCCGTCATAGATTTTTTTGAGTCTCACAAAATTGATTATCTCTTTCTTAACTTCTCATCTACTACCTTCTATTAGCTCTAGAGGCATGTTTGGCATCGCATCAGCTAGGCTCAAACAATAGACAATGATGTATTTGGGGAGCTTTCCGCCATAAGGATAATCTTGGCGGGACCAACTATCAATTGCGGTCTTATATAGTGTGTCATATATTGGCTGCCAAAGTGTTATTAGCATCGAGGTGGCACGTCCTTTCTTGCTAGTGTAGAATAGTACATGTACTTTGGATGGTGATATTAGTTCAAATGTAACTATGGAATCCATCTTTGTACCTCCCACAATGGAACAAGCCATGTGGGATGCATAAGCACATGAATTGGTAGCACTTTTTGTGAAAAAGAGCATTATTGTTCATATTCGCTCATGTAAAATTCCCATGTAAGCTTGGGATGTGCTTGTTATGCTTTATTAAGTGAGTAACGAGGCATAAGCTACCTACTTATGTAAATAGTTACAATCTAAGCATATGAATGAGGGAGACTTAATTGATGTATTTCTCACAAGGATTAGAGATCTCAAAGGAGCAACTTACATGATAAGGTCTATCTGGATAGTTCATTGGTGTCTACTTGTCTTACAGCTTTATTGGATTCATACTAGGGTTTTACATCCACACTTTGGCTCATGATGAAGGGTGATTTTTGATGTCCCTATGTTTGCAAAGAAGAGCAATCTCGACAAAACTGTACTAGTATATGTATGGGAGATCATGTATTTGCTCTACCACAGTAAAAAAGGTAAAGGAAAAACCTGCTCTCAAAGACGGCTACAAGTCATAGGTAGAACCAACCTAGTGTTCTAGCAAGGATGCTGAGAAGGAAAAAAAAGATGGCTACAAGTCACAAGGCAAAACCAACCCAGTGTTCTGACTTGTAGTCTTCTCTCAAAGATAGCTACAAGTCAAAGGTAGAACCAAACCAATGTTTTGGCAAGGATGACGAGCCTAAGAGAGGAAAGGAAAATGCAACTATTGTTGGCAATCACGCCATTATATGAATGAATGCAAAAAATTTCTAGAGAAGGAGAGAAAGAAAGAGTTAGATTTAAGAGTCAGGTATAGCTGTGATGGCTAATGCATTAGCACCGTGCTAAAAAGGAGAGCTAGATTTAAGAGTCAGGTATAGCTATGATGGCTAATGCATTAGCACCAAGTGCTAAAAAGGAGTCAGTAAACTATGCAACAACACCAATGTTAAAAAGGAGGAGTCAGTAAACTATATATATAATAATTGGGCAATCATTATGAACTAGAATTATAGCCCTTCTCTCGATGATAGTAGACCATCATATTTGGTATTTTGATAATGGTGTTAGCAAGCACATTACTTCTCAACATGATTTGTTTTCCTTGCTTGAGTCTTGTCCTTAAGGAGGTACAATCACATGTACAAACATCTCCTCATATATCTAGTGAAAGGAGTTGGTAAGGTTGTTTCACTACTGCAAATATTGGAACAATCACTCTCTCAAAAGTCCTATTTGTGTGCAAGGAATTAAAAAGAACTTGCTATCAATCTTTACCATTGCTAGGGCATGCCTGGTGGTGAGATTTTGATGATGACAGAATTATGGAGACATCACTATCGGATACTCATTGGCTTTATAAGTTAGATAGGTATGAGAGATTGGCACATAATTCTTGTTTAGTGACTACCACATGTGCTATGAGTGATGTGGAGCTATGGAATCTTGATTTGGTCACTTAAATTTGGGTAGTTTGTTGTGTCTTAAAAGGCAAGAGATGATGTCAAAGTTTCCAAAGATTGATGTAAAAATGGCTAATTTTTACTCACCACTTAGTCATCACACAAGGCTAATTTTGGTGAGTAAAAATGGTTTCTTTGTTGACAACTCAATTCACGCCATGCTTTCATGCAAAAAACAACAAAATGTATACTCACGTGAGACATCTTTAATACACTCCTACTTTTGTACAATGTTGGTGGATAGCCTTATATGGAGTAAATGAATGCTTAATAAGGTGCTACAAATTAGTCCAAACTTAAATTTCAGCCTAGAGATCAACCTATTGATGAGGTAATTATGGATGAGAAAAGGGAAACCATACAAGTGTCCAAGAGTATGCCAAAGATGCTGGTGAAGATATTGTGGGATCGCAAACTAACTACTTCTTTGCCTAACATAAGAGGACATGTGTCTGTTCCCCAACATGCATCCTATTCTTTTGTGGATCAAGCTCTCATTGCGAGTGTGTGCAATGAAGAGCAACCTATTTCCTCAAGAAAATAATCATTGGATGTAGGCCATGTAAGATGAGTACAACTCAATCCTAAAAAATATCACTTGGTATTTGGCAGATTTTCCTTATGTTAAAAAGACCATTGGTACAAAGTGGCTTCAAGATGATGGTAACATTGACTGCTAAAAGGCAAGGCTTGCAAAGGTTTATGCTTAGAAAAAGGGCATAGATTATGACGAGACCTTCTCCCTACGTCTCATTGATGACCCCTGGATCGAAGCCATTTTAGCAATTTTTAGGGTTTAAATAGGGTCAATTATGGTCATTTTGGATGCATTTCCGTAGTATTTGAAAGCATGTGTGTGTGGAATGTCATGGTATTTGCATGCATCATGATTGTCGATGTTGTCCATTGGTGTAAGCACATTGCATGGGAATGGTGACGATTAATATTGTTTTGTACATAAAGAGGAGGTTGTATGTAAGTGGGTAGAGAGAAGAGAGAGATCGAGGGGAAGAGAACGAGGGTTCGTATGATGAGTTTCGAGCTCAAGCTTTGAGGATGGTTAGGTGGGAATGCAAGTTTGGAGACCTTAATGTGGTTACAAATGAAAAGTTCTAAATTAAAAAATGGAAGGGTGGATAGTTTTACACCCGTTGGTAACCGCCAACCTCTTGAGAGCATATAGAAGAGAGAGAGAGGAAGCGCTTCTTTCTCTGGCTAACGTGGAGAACAGGAGGAGGAGGAGGAGGAGGTAAGCCTGTTTGTTTGGTTGTTGATTAATGAATGTGTGTGAATTTTGTACATAAAGAGAGAGAGAGTATGGGTGTGTGCGTGTCTTGTATGGAAGTTGATTAATGAATGTGTGTGAATTTTGTACATAAAGAGAGAGAGAGAGAGTATGGGTGTGTGCGTGTCTTGTATGGAAGTTGGCCGCCTGCGCATCACAAGGAGGAGGCCAGGCCCTTGCGCTTGAAGTAGCCGAGCTAGTCGCCTACAGACTGGAGCCGGGTGCGCCTAGCAATGGTGAGGTTGGCGCCAAGTGCTTGAGGGCCCGTGGCTGGTGCACCACCGGTTGGTTGGCGGGTCACATAGCTGTGCGCCTATGGTTGGCCAGGCTGGAGTGCTCAAGGCTAAGCGCCTAACGGTTGCAGCTGTGAGTGTCGTGGGGAGCCGACGCGTGCACAAGGAGACCCCTTTCCTCCATGTAACGTGGAGGCGCCTCTATGTGTAGGAGGCCACCATGATCGAGCACGAGGGGTTGCTCTTGGCTGGACAGGTTGGTGGAAGGAGGCCATGCACTAGCGTGTACACCTTGGTGGTAGTGCTGGTGCGCTTGGAGCTCTATACAACAACGGTGCCCAACAGTAAGGGGTTGAGAGTCGTGATGGGCTCGATCCCACGGCGTGTGTACCTTATGGTTGGCCGACAATTGGCTGTGCATGGAAGCAGCCATGTGGGCCTTGAGTGCTAAGGCAAAGAGATGGCTGGCCGCTGCATGGAGTTGGCCGCGAGACCGTGTTGGTCACGCATGGTGGGGCACGGACCATGGAGCAAGCGCATAGCCTTGACGGAGCTGTGTGCGGAGGTAGTCATGGAGTTGGCTTTCTGCCAGTGTGCCATAGGCCATGGAGAGGCAAGCCGCCTTCCGTAGAAGGCGATCGGTCATGTGTTATGGGTGGACCTTGTAAGGCCGCCGTGCCATGGATCAGGCCGAGTCACAAAGGCTGATGGTGTGTCCCAGCAGGGAGAGGCTGCATGGCTCAATGAGGCCGTGTCTTGGAGCATACACATGGACAAGGCACCATAATGGCGGACCTTGGCCACACTACTAAGGGGGATGCTCATGAAGAGAGCAAGCACACACCTAGGAAGGCCACCCATGGTAGACTGAGAGAGAGAAAGAAACGTGTGTGTGCATGTGGGAGGTCTCCATGCTCTCAAGCTAAAATGAGGAGAGAGAAGGTGGGGAACCATAGAGGAGACATTGTGTGTGGGTAGAAGAAGAAGGAAAGAAGAGAGAGGGCAATATGGCTACGCTATGTGTGTACATGCAAAATAGGAAAGAGAGAGAAAGAGATTTGCACTTTGACATGGTGCATACTTAAAAGTAAAAGCATGAGAGTGTGAGAGAATGTATTAGATTGTGTGCATTATTCTTGTGTTTGTGTTTCAGGAGGAGGAAGAGAAAGAAAGAAAAAGAAGAGAGTTCACGAGAATAGTGAGTAGAGAGAGAGAAGAAAGAAAGAAAGAGTTTTGAAGTGTGAAAGAGAGAGAGTGAAGAGTGGAGTGAAGTGAAGATTAGCCAAATGTTGAATGCAGTGATGCTGTTGCAGATTGACTGAAACGTGGAAGTGTTGGAAATATCGGTTCTTTTTCATTAAATTCTTGGAAACAATTTACACAAAACCATTTTGACGTTAAATTTCTTTATTCAGTTTAGAATGGTGAAGTTGTGTCTTGATGATCTGTTGGGTCGTAGTAGTTTGTTCTTTTCCATTTGTGTGTCTGTGTGGGTGTGTAAATAAAACATTGTAAATTATTTCATACAAAAAGATGTCTTTTCGGTGTATGTTTCTAGGATTTAGGCTATGTGTGGTTGTTATTTAGGACGCATTCACTGTTTTAGTGAGTATTTAGTGCGTTGGACTAGAGAGTAGGAAGGCCAGTCATTTTTTGGTGCGTTCGCCCGGGAGATCACTAGCTAGTTGTTTAGTAGCTACGAGATATCTCGACGCATATATTTTACGTGTGAGAACCAGGGTTTAGGAGTTTAAAAGAAAAAAAGAAAAAAAAACGGCACGACTCCTAGGATCAGAAGGACCTAGGAGTGGGCGAGGAGTCAAATGAGAGAGGGGCATTGGTAAACACATGTGATTTTTTGGAGAGTTTTGCTAACTGGGTTCCGTACGAAGAAGAACGACAAGAGTGGGAGGACATATTCATTCAAGAATATTACCCGCGGTTTCCCAGTGATGTGATACGTAAGATCAAGGCCATATACTGCAAGGATTATCTTAGATCCATAGAGCCCTTTGGTTTGTTCCATGCACCAATTTGGTGGAAGTGGTTTATCAAGGCAATTTTAAGGTCCATCAAGCTAGATAATCCAGAGAATCACAAAGAACCTCAGGAAGTAAGAAGTGCATGAGTGAATCTACTCAGGGTCGAACAATTGACCCAAGACAAGCAAGGGAAGAAAGGAGGAAAAGGAGGGCTGAACGAGCTGAAATCCGTCTCGCTGCGCAATTAGAGTTAGTGAAACTATTGTTGAGAGAGCAAGAACCGAACGTGACACAAGGAAGATCCTTGGATAGCGGTCAATTTCAGGTTAGCGTTCCTTCTAGTCTAAGCGGGGAAGATCTTTCGTGTGATGACCAAACAATAAGGGATTTAGGAGTCAGCAATCGACCTGTACAAGTTGATAGCCCAACAAGAGAAGAAAGAGAGACTATTGCAGGCACTAGCGGTAGTGTGCCTAGAGGACTTAGAAGCTATCCGCGATTACATAGGGTAAGACCTAGAGCTTTAAATTTCTGGGACGATCCAACTTTTGAGGTATTACCATTTTTCCAAATGGCTGTTCCAGCACAAAGAGCAACAATCCGGTTAGCCGACTTTGTGCAATTTGCGGGACTTTGGGACGAGGATCCTGATGCGCATTTACAAAAGTTTGAGGTGACATGTGTTGCTAACGAGATAATTGATCAAGATCAAAAGCTGCATATCTTTCCGGCAACTTTTAAAGACGAAGCAGCAAGTTGGTATGGCAACTTGGATGCAGCCTCCAAGGCCACGTACCAAAATCTATCAGCATCTTTTTTGGCCAAATTTAGAAGGCAAGGTTTTCAAAATAGATTAGCCGAGCAATTAGACTACTTGTTGCAAGGAGTGAACGAGAGCATTGACCATTACATACAACGCATGGAGACCTTTGTGAGGAAGATGGGAGTAGCAGCCCCTAATGATGACACACAAAAGCATCGTTTGATTGATGGTCTAAGGGATCCAGAGGCTCAGAAGTATGTTGGGCTTCGTCAGCCTGTTGATTTGAACGCGGCCAAACAAGAAGCTAGAAACTGGGAAGAGGTATAGCTGGGACAACAACGACGGAGGGAATTACTTTACGGCCCTATGGGGACATCACCTATGGTTAGCTCTATGAGACCCCAGGAGGTCTCATAGAGCTAACCACAACCACGTGGTTGTTAATACAAATCCAGCATCATACATGCCTCCAAACCCATATATGACTGCACCGGCATACATGCTTCAGACCGGAACACCACCACCACCTTTAGTGAGCGAGGCAAGGGTGGGGGACATTGTGACAAGTGTGTTGGGAAAATTTAAAGAGGAGATCTTAAGTGCTGTGCGAGCTCCAGTAAGGGATGTTATGGCTATAGAGCCACAGCTGCCTACTATGCAAGCCAGTGTGCAAAGTCCACCCCGATCGAATATATGGTGTGGGAAATGTCATGGCTATGGCCACTTGGCTATAGAGTGTCCTATTGTATCTCGAGTCGTACCTGATCAACCACGAATCTTGTTTTGTACTTATTGCTTGAAAAACAATCATACAGAGGAAAATTGCTTCAGCTTGCATAAAGGAACATAATCTTGGTGTGCCCTTGCATTCGGGCAATATGCAGCAATGTGGCCTTCTTGGTGGCAGTTCCAACAAATCACTGTTCCTTGGGTAAGTGTATTAGGACTTCCATATCCTTGATAACCCCGGTCAAAATATGGCCGATATGGTGACCTTGGCCTTTGTCCCCTCATTCCACCTTGCCCTCGCCCTCGTGGAAATGGAGGTCGGGCTTGTGCGGGTAATCCTTGCTGCAATTGTTGCTTATAGGGTTCGGGGATTCCTCTTTGCATGAAAGGTCGAGGTGGAGGTCCAATTTCATAAGTAATAGTGAGGAGGGCCACGAGGAGAAAGATTGCCCTAAAAGTAATGCAAAATTAATAGGGGACAAAGGGAAGCAAATTGTAGATGAGGGTCCAAGTACTTCAGCAAATTTAGTGGAAGTAGTCCCTATAGTAGGTGCTAGGAAAGAATCGGCAGACAGAAAATCTAGAAAGGTGACATTTTCTCATAATCATCCAATGGTGGGAGTTGTCACTAGATCCCAGGGGAAAGTGCAAAGGACTGCGGAAAGCTTGCCGAAATCAACCCAATTAGAAGGAGGAAAAGTAAGCATGCTTAAGGAGGCATCTTTAGAGGAAGTTGCAGAGAGTCAAGAGCCAGTGAGACGGATGAGCAATCGTCTGATCAACCTCCCATAGCACGCGTAGGAAAATGCCCTCACTTCCAACTTGGTGTAACACCTTCCCTGATAGATTAAAAGTACCACATGCTAGGAAGGTCGGGATAGGTGCTAAAGTTGATCCAAAACCTCAATTTGATTTATGGGATATATTGGAACGGTGTGAGGTGTCTATTAGTCTACCTACATTAGCTGAGATCTCTCCAATATGTCGAAAGCTAGATGTATCAACGACTTGCACGTCGACGTTTGCAGGTGAGAAAAGAAGTGACCCCTAAAGAACCTTTGGAAACAGGAGTGCAAGTAATTGATATGTTTATAGATTCTGAGGCTCCAAATATTACGGTAGAAATTGGACATCATCAGGTCATGGGGGTACAGCTAGATGGAGGAGCTGCGGTGAATCTCATGACTGAACACACAATGGAAGAGTTGGGCCTAAAGGGTTTAGAGCCCACAAATGTTGCGAGTAGCAGATCAACGTCGAGTGAAACCATTAGGTCTGCTTCAAGGAGTAAAGACTATAATAGCTGGATTGGAGTTTTGCGTTACCTATCTAGTAGTGCGACCGCATTCCTATGGTGCAGCGTTTCCAATCTTGGTAGGACGACCTTGGTTAGTACAAGCTCGATGTGTTCAAAAGTGGCATAAAGGGATAATAACCATAGGTCCACGCACGGATAGAGTTCAATTGAGGGTTGTGTCTAAAGAATTCTTGAGGGAGTTCACTAAACCACCTTCTACAACCGAAGAAATGACGGGATATGGAAGTGATACATCCGTTGGTGAGGAAGTAGTCCAAGAACGCTTTGCATTAAATAAAGATAAGTATGCTCGTTTTCTTCAAAATGGGTATCAAATGCAAATGGTTGATACGGAGGAGCCTATAATGCAAAAGAGAGAGTGCTCTAACTTTGCTTTGGATGCTGGTATGGGAGAATATCGACTGCATTTTTCTTCGGAGAATGACTCTGACAATGACATTACCGATTGGTTGTCATCACCAAAGGAGTGTGTAGTGGATTGCTTTTGCATGGATACAATCAAGCAGAGGAGAGCAGACGATGGGGATAAAGCAAGGCACCAAGAGCTATATGCCCTTATTGAGAAATTGCAAGAGCAGTTAGAGCTAGAACGAGTTTTTTCTAGTGAGTCGATGGACGCATTATTAAGGAAGGTGAAGCTGCTAGAGGAAGATAAGGGACGAGCTGAGATAAAAATTAGCCATTTTCAAGATTTGACCTTGCAACTTGAAGAGTGCCGTCATGAAGAAGAAACTTCTTGGAAAGCCTTACTTCGAGAAAAAGATCGTGAGATTGGTCATTGTCGACAAGAACTCAAATATAATGCGAGGTATACTCGAAAGTTGCTCAGAGAATGTGAGAGATATAAGCAAAAAGATAACAAGAGTGAGGATGGCTCGTCGTTGCAAAAGATGAGTAGAAGGAAAAATAAGTCATTTTCCAGAGAGTTCTTGAAAGCACAATACAATGAAACAATAGGTGGTGATGGAGGAGAGATCAATGATTGGACTGATTCCAAGATGATTGAGGTAGTGAGGGATGCTTTTATAGTCCAAATTGAGGAGCCTATCAATGATGAAGAGGAAATAGACCCTTTAATGGTGATACCTTATACCCATGAAAGTCTTGTAAGTGCTTATTCTTCGCACGAAGAGGAGGAGGAGTGTAACATCAAGCAAAAGTTTCTAGAAAATGTTTGTTTCAAAGTGAGAGACCATCCACCTATACAAGCTAGATCTCGTCAACGATCAGCCTTTGTTTCTCATGCATTAGAAATTACTCAGCGCTGAGAATTTGAAGAGGAAAAATGCTTTACATTGGGGAGTCAATTGCAAGAACGAACCTTAACTAGATTGAGAGAGGTTCTACAAACATACAAACATGTCTTTGCTTGGTCCTATAAAGACTTGCAGGGAGTGAAACCTGAGATATGCCAGCATTACATTGATTTAGAGCCAAACGCTAGGCCGGTATGCCAACGTCAAAGGCGCACAAACCCTGTCTATGCAGAGCTTTTGAAAGCAGAAATAACAAAGCTGTTAGATGCGGGTTTCATTTATCCTGTGGCATACAGTGAGTGGGTTTCCCCAATTGTAATTGTTCCAAAGAAAAATCGTAAGATTAGAATTTGTGTGGATTATCGAAAGCTAAATGATAAGACTAAGAAGGATCACTTTCCATTGCCTTTCACTGATCAAGTTCTAGACCGAGTAGCAGGGCATAAATTGTATTCCTTCTTAGATGGTTTTAGCGGTTATAATCAAATACAAATCCACCCAGATGATCAACCAAAAACCACTTTTACAACAAAATGGGGAACTTATGCTTATCGAGTGATGCCATTTGGATTATGTAATGCTCCATCTACTTTCCAACGGGTGATGATGGCTTCATTTCAAGAGTTTTTACAAAAGTGGATGGAAATCTTTTTGGACGATTTTTCAGTTCAAGGGGATGAGGAGGATATGCCTGAGAAGTTAGCTAAGGTCTTTGATCGTTGTCAGCAAACCGGTATTTCCTTGAATCCGGAGAAATGTGTTTTTGGCATTAAGAAAGGAATCTTGTTAGGTCACGTGATTTCATTTGAGGGCATTGCTGTGGATGATAGTAAAATCAATAAGATACGTGATCTGCCTGCTCCTACAACCATGAAGCAATTACGAGGGTTTTTGGGACATGCTAATTATTATCGCCAATTCATATTGAATTTTGCTTCGGTGGTAAACCCTTTAACTACTCTTCTTCGGAAGGATATACCCTTTGAATGGTCACAAGATTGTCAAGAGGCTTTTGATACGATCAAAGATCGATTGATAAAAGCACCAATTTTGATACCCCCAGATTGGGCTAAACCTTTTCATATTCATGCAGACGCTTTACACACAGCTGTAGGAGCAGTTCTTTGTCAAGCAGACGATAAGAAGGTAGACCATCCGATTTATTATGCGAGTCGCAATTTGACAAAGACAGAGAGAAATTACACTACAACGGAGAAGGAATGTTTATCCATGGTATTTGCCGTGAATAAATATCGACATTATTTATTGGGCAAGTTTTTTACAATTTATGTGGATCATCAAGCACTAAGATACCTTTTGAACAAGATAGATCTTGCGGGGCGAGTAATTCGATGGATGTTACTTTTTCAAGAGTTTGATTTTGAGGTGGTTACTTGTCCTGGAAAATCTCATGTATTGGCGTATCATCTTTCTCGGCTTTTGACTGAGGATATTGAGGAGGGAGTGGATGATGAATTGCCTGATGCGGCATTATTTTTGACCGATTGTACACTTCCTTGGTTTGCGGATATTGCAAATTTCTTGAGCACTGCTCATTATCCAGGAGGCGCCAGCAAGTATGAAAAAAAGAAAATTTTATTGCAATCTCGCCACTACACCCTCTTTGGTGGTTATTTGTATCGTTATTTTCCTAGGGAGGGGGTGTATCGTCGTTGTGTGCGAGAGGATGAGATACCTTCTATCTTATGTGCACTTCATGATGAGCCATGTGGAGGTCATTTTGCGGGGGAATTAACCGCTCACAAAGTATTGCTAGCAGGGTATTGGTGGCCAACTGTTTATAAAGACTCTTTTGAGCATTGTAAACGTTGTGATAAGTGTCAACGGGTTGGTCGACCCACACCACAATTTGCAACCCCTTTAAATCCAATCTTGGCTTTAAAACCTTTTAAGAAATGGGGAATTGATTTTGTGGGTCCGATTGATCCACCCACTCGTTATCGATCCAATCGATACATGTGTGCACGGATTATGTGACCAAGTGGGTTGAAGCTAAACCTTTGAAAACGGATAGGGCATTGGATGTCGCCAAATTTTTATATGAAAATATCATTACTCGTTTTGGTTGTCTGTTGGAGTTGGTGAGTGATCGTGGTTCTCATTTTTTAAATGAGACCATTATGGAATTAACGGAACTTTACAAAATCAAGCATCGGAAATCCACTCCGTATTATCCTCGAGCTAATGGTCAAGTGGAGGTGACCAATCGAATACTGGGAACGATTTTAACCAAGACAGTATCGAAAAATCGACGCGATTGGGATGAGCGATTGGGATGAGCGATTGTTTGAGGCTTTGTGGGCATACCGTACCACATTTAAGGTCACGACTCAAAATACACCTTTCACTCTAGTGTATGGTACAGAAGCAATTTTCCCAATAGAGAAGGAAATACCCACATTATGCGTTGCCTTGGAATCTAGACTAGGTGAGAAGGAATCTTTAGAGGCTCGATTACTGGCCTTGGTGAGGTTGGATGAGATACGTTTAACGGCTCTGCAAAATGTTAAGGCGATGCAACATAGACGAAAGGCTTGGCATGATCGTCACATTAAGGTGAGGGAGTTTCAAAAGAATGATCAGGTTTTAGTCTATGACAATCGATATTATAAGTTTCCTGGCAAATTACAAATGAGGTGGTTAGGCCCTTTCAAGGTGTTAGAGGCCTTTAATAATGGTTCTTTGATTGTCCAAGACCCTGATGCTGTAATAGCTCCTTTTCGTGTTAATGGTCTTAGGGTGAAACATTATTTTGTTTAAGTTGGTAATTACGTGGGTCAAGTTGGTTCATTGTATATTTTTCACATGAGTTTTTGCTCTTTATTATTTTGCGTTGTTTTGATGGGATTGGTGGGTTTATCAGGTTTTGGTGCGATCGATTCAATCTTCTTTCATACAGGTGGTATATAGGTGGTATGGAGTTTTCTCTCAATGCTTTGTTTTATTTTCTTCATCCTTATGTGGTTTGGTTTGGTTGGGATGGTATTTTAGCATTAGTTATAGACCTTGATTGGGTTGATGAGTTGGAATGGATGTTTCGGTGGTTGGCTGCCGGGGAATCTCTTCCAATTGCCGAGAGCGACTTTGGTCGCTTGGCCCAATCTTTGGCCGTTATTGCGCCAGAGATTTTTGGTTCAGGTGTGGACACCTTAACCGATGCGTCCGATGATTCTTCGGATGATTCTTTTCATCCTGAAGATGTTGTGGTAGACTATCTTGATGAGGAGGATAAGGATGAGGGTTTGGGCTTTGGCCTCCCTCATGGCTTGTATCGGATACTTCTACCTAGAGAGAGTAGTTTTGTTTCAAGAGCTGTACTTTTGAACGAGACAGAGGGCCATGGGGTGACACCTCAACTTTTGCCTTTTGGTGTAGTGAATGCGCCTGTGAGTTTTCGCACCGTTTTTTCTGAGTCCCATGATGTCAAATAGTTTTGTTTTTCTTGTTATTTATTTCAAAAAAAACTTTAAAAAGAAACAATTGTTTTGTTTGTGTGATTTGTTATGTGTTTTTGTTGTTTGTTTTGGTTTGCATATGGATTGGTTTTTTGTGTTTGCTTGTTTTCAATTTTAGGTACATTATGTTTCTTGGAAGTTGTAAGCTAATTGTTTGAATGGTTAGTATGTGCAGATATGGTATTTTCTTTATATTTTTGCATTGCTAGGTGCAAGGAGATGGGGGAGTAACTTGGGGACAATGATATCATAGTATTGAAGATTGTTTCTGGACATGCAATTTTTGCTACTCAGAGGATATGCAGTGTTCCACAGGTGTATTTTCTCCAATATATTTGGTTATTTTTTTTTGTATCACTTGCATGGTGTGTGTAATAATGGGGATTGTGAGTTGTGTTAATCCAGTTGCAATTTCTTGGTACTTAGACTTATATGATTCTTTCTTTTGGATACACCCTGGAATAGCAAACATACACTCAACATAACCAGGAGAGTAATTAGGAGTCCCTTTCTCCACATAGGATCTCATTATAGAGGTGCCTTTACCGTGGAACTAAGCTCTAGTCCTTATCCATTTGGACAAGGAATAGGGAACCCAAGGAAGGGTAAAGAACTGGTGTCTAGGACTATCTCAATCCAAAGGGATCCACAAGGGTATTCACAAAATGTGTCCTCAGCCCACCAACAAGCCTTTAACCTTAAATCCAATAGCCAAGGCCTAGTCTCATTAGAGAATGCATATCTCAAGCCCATAAGGAAAGAGACCCCATACCATAAAAATAGAGGGTTTCATGAAAAAATCTCCTTACATTCCATTGCCACAAGAATATGCAAAAGACATGTTGAGGATGGAGTTTAAAATGGGTAGGAGGTTGCAACCAACATAGCACCTAGAGGCTCACAATTGAGAAAAACAAATCCAATCCACATCTTGAGGATGATGACAAATTTTGATAAAACATGAGAAGTTTGATCAAATTTACGAGGCCATAGGACGGATTGATGATCCCCCAAGGTCTCTTTACCTTGAAGGAAAAGTAGGTCATTAGTTTAGATCACTAAACCCACTATAAAAGGCAAGCTATAAGGTCTTGAGATGCACTTTTATTATGGGATTCATGTGCAGTGTGGAGCTAGATGATGAAGCCCATTGCATAGATATACAACCTCAAGCAGGAAGAGGGAGAAACAATGCATATCTACACACTTAGGCATTGCTACTATGAGCTAATATAGTAGGAACCTTAGCAAGACAAGAATGTATAAGTTATCCACCCGAACCAAGAGATAGGAGATGCATCATCATCCAAAGCCTCATTGGCCAAGGGTGCCCAACCAACACTAGCTAGAGTCCTAATCACACGGAAATGAGCATGGACAAGCTAGAGTCCTAATCACAAGGAAATGAGCATGGACAAGCTGTGGTAGTGAATCTGCTCAATCGTTAGGCGAGCGTGGTAGGGCCATCCCCAAGAAAAACCTGAAAGAGAACCTCAAGAAAGACACCCACATTCCCACTACTAAGAGATATGGTTTGGTGCACATAATCTATCATGGAGATCATACAAGTATAGAGTGTCTAATGCTAAGATAGTAACGATTTTGAACTCATTTACTAATGGCATGGGAACCATGCCACAACTTATTGTTGGTACCAAGGAAACCCAACAAGGTGGACTTTGGCACCACAATAGGATTCTCCTTACACTAAGACAAACATTAGCCTTACCAACCCCACCAGGAAGTCTAGCAAGCACAAGCTCTAGTGCCTACATATCATAACCCTTTATTGAGAGGTATGTATAGACCGCTTTAATTGTCATTTCCACCTCTGCTCTACTACCACCCCAACTGGTTCCTCCAAAAATTACACAAGCCATTAAGTTCAATAGTCCTTGGTGACTTTTGCTCCCTTGTAGAGATAAAAAACCAAGAATATGAGAGCTTTAAGTCTTATGACCAACAAGAAGCATATGAGCAGCAACAATATGATCCCTTCTATAGGTATCTTGAATAGGCTTTACCCTAGATTATACCTCTCTATTCGAATCAATGGTGCAACAAAGAGTAAGATACCTTAACAATATGGTAATTAGGTCACCAATACAATGTTTTTGATATAAAGGCCCATGTCGTATTATAAAGTGTCCCCACATAGACCATGCACCAAGGGCCCCCAAGTTCCAAGTACTCTAAATCTCGTGTTAAATCCTATGGATTCTTGGACACTTTGATTAACCTTAAGCATACGAGGAGGACTTATTCACAAAGTCTTTCTTTATGCCATCACAAGGCTCTAAGCAAAGATGAGGGTGACACAATCAAAGAAACATCCAAGGTTGCTGATAAGCAGAAATCTAAGCTTCCACTTTGAAGCAAGCAACAAAAGAGCTAGAGGCACAAGCCCTAAAGGCTATAGTAGCCCCTAAAAAGGCTAATGAGCTAGAATGAGAGTTCTAAAAGAAGAAGACCTCAAAGAACATGTGTAAATGCAATGCACAATGATCAATCGACAAGGGTAATGATGTTGTGACCATTGAAAGTGGTTTGAACGAGAGCTCAAAAGCTATCTCCCTTTTGGAGAGACAACCAATGATAAAAAACCTTTCAAGGAGAACCCCAAACCCATGTTGGAGAAAGAGAGAACGAAATAATCCCAATAGCTTGTACAGAGGGCTGAACTAGAGCTAATGCTAAAGGTCCTTAGGAACTAGTGCTAAAAAGAAAGTGGTCGAGTACAAACAACAAACCCCATTGGAGTGTATCCCAGACCTTATCCCAGAGCAAAATAGAAAACCAACGAGGGAGCCTCAGAGGTTGCCATAGTCCTCAGACGAACTAGTATCCATTCTTAAGAGGCTACAAATAGAACCACTTCTAGAGCCTCTGCCTCTAGAACCTCTGCCTCTAGAACCAATCCACTTCTAGAGCCTCTGCCTCTAGAACCAATCCAACTAAACCCCATATTGCTAGATATAGTGAGGAAGGACTTAGTGGGGGAGGTGAAAGTTGGCCTTCCATGGGTCGCTGTCGCAACCAGCATAAAATTTTCTCTGAGGTGATTGTCAATGACAACTTTATCTTAAGGTGCAGTAACGATAGAGAATCTGGATCAGATTGAGATGGAAGGATACTTTAATGGGTAGAGCAAGCTAAAGCGTTAGCCAACCATAATGTTTTGTCTTAGGAGACGTGGACCTTGTTAGGTCATCCATCCTTCACACCTTCTGCCAACATCCATTACCATGGCAAACAATTCCCAATCCATGACCATTGCTTATTTTGAAGAGGAGTTTCTTATTGGCTCAAAACATGCATCGTGTAAGTTTTATGTGACCCCCATATGCATAATGAGAGTGAGAATCATCCTTAAAAGGGGATTACATTGTCAGTGAGGAGAATGACCACAACGCTTAAACTCCCCTATGAAATGGTTATTGTACCCGTGGTTGGGATGAGGACACCCCAAATCTATCAACATCCCATGCCTCATCCTCCACTTGTAGGCCACCACCTTAGGTAACCTCTAAAAACTAGTGGTCACTTTCATTGACATGTCGAATAGTGGGCTTTGGAAGCCATTTGAGATCATGCGTCAATATGGGGTTAATGGCTTTCCCATAAGATTTTATCACATCTTTTTACGTGACTGATGGATGGCATATTTGGTACCAATAAAAGTTGGTAAGTCTCAACCCATATTTAGTACCAATGCAAGTCAGTAAGTCTCACCCCATATCAGGCCCACTCTATTATGTGTTTGATCCTTTATGGGTCTACTTTTGGTATAAAACCCTTGTCTAGGGGTACCACCTCTAAGCCATATTAAAAAAGTGTCGAAGAAATAAAAATGAAAAGTTTTGAAGAAAGAAAAGTGTTGAAGTTTTCACTAGAAGAAGCTTCTACATAGACCCACCTTTTTCCCAATGCCCATGCACACCACTTGCCACAATATATAGACGGGCTCAGTATATAGTAAACACATAGGCACTATTCTTTCATGAACTTACATCATGGAGCCTCATCACCAATAACCTTCCATGTACATCTCTGGATGGGGGGACCATGGTGGGGGCGCAAGCCTTGGCCATGGTACAACCTATGCTTGGACCTTCCTTACATCAAATAAGAACCTTATGTGGCCTCATCTCTAACCACACCACCTAGTGATACACATTGCCTCTATCCCAAATTCCCACCAACTCCAAATCCATCAAGCCATAGAGACCACCTACCTTCACTGTAGCTATGGGGAGTCTTTATTTTGGAGAAGTGCACACACACGAGCACACCTTCTGGTCATTGCCCATGCATGTCACCTACATATTTCACTACAAGAATCATAATTTTTTCACTTCTTTCATTTCATAGCACGTACAAACACATGCACTTGCAAGCTAACCTCATCAACCCTAACCCTCCAGGTACATCTTTGGATGGGGGACCATGGCGTGCACAAGCCTAGCCCAGGGTATAAACAATTTCCTAGAGAACCCTCGACCTTATAGTAGGTACCTCTAAAGATCTTCAATGCATGTAACCTCTACTTTGACCACTTCATCTCACAAATAACACCTCACCTTCACCGATGTGTTTTCCCCACAAAGAAGCCTCATTTTGCATCATCATGCTGTGAGATTGGGACATACTCTCATGTCGTGCCATGAAGATCCAATACACTATCTCCCCATGGCAATCATTCCACAGTGGTGCTTGTGCTCATTATGCCAATCACAAGGTGTGGATCACTTCTATTAACTACCTATGACTTTTTCATAGTGGTTCTTGTGCTCATTCTGCCAATCATAGGGTGTGAACAAGGGCTAAATTTGGGCCCTTTTACACCACCCATTTTAAATATTAAGGATTTTTAAAACCTTATCTGTTAGCTTGGTACCACACTTCATTAGCTATGGTTGCCTCTTTGTCTTATTTATGGTCTACGGTTGTGAGACCTAGTTGTTAGTGGAGCTTGGAGGAGTTATAGGTTGATTTGTTGCTCTCATGGAGCTCCCCGCTTTGCACTTAGTATCTGGTCAGCCTTCTCACATCGGTGTTCTCCTCTTCCTTATGGGCACCTTGCACTGCTTTGAGCTGTTCGATGAAGGAGGCTACACTCTCTTCTACTTGTCCATCTTTATTCGATAGTTTGTTGCCTCATTAGCTACATTGTCGGTTCTGGCTCTACTAGTTAAATTAGGCAGACCATCATAACCTACTTCTCTTGCTCCTAAAAATATGTTATTCTTCAATGTGAGGTGTTGCTAGCCTTCTAATCTCAAGCCAGCTAGGGTGCCTAGTGCCAGGGCCGCATAGTTTTGACCCCATAGTATCCTTATTATGACTACACTTTGTATGCATACGATTATCCCAATGAACACTTGGATCACTTCTAGTGAACAGTCCTTACTTCCAGTGAGACAATCCTTACTCCCTTCTTCCAGCAGTGAGACAATCCTTACTCCCTTCTTCCAGGGAGTAAGGATTTTCACTTCTAGTGATAGTCCTTACTCCCTTCTTCATGCTTGAGATTTGTGACACCTTTGCTTTGCCCTTTTCACCAGCTTCTACAAACCTGCAATTCTTCTATTTTTGCTACCTATCTCTAGGAACTATTATCTTGATTTGCTCATATTTTAAGCAACCCTCTCAGCATAACATTCTTGATTCTTGTAGTATCGATTTCTCTCTTTCTTAGAGAAACTCTAAAGCTCTATGGCTAGTATGATTCTTCACATTTTGGCATGTCCTCTTTTACCAACTTGCCTCAAGCTTCTTACCTCACCTACAAACCTCTTTCATGAGATCTACATAGCCATCAACATGGACACCATGTCTCACATGCATTCTTCTCCTCTTTGCATGCCAAATATTCAAGGGTTCTTTTCATAGGTTTCTTTATAGAAACCATAGGTGCATAATCTTATGAAAGCCTTAAATGGATTCCACACAACTTACTCCCCTTATTTGAGCAAACTACCAGCACATCCCTTCCAATGTACTCATTCATGGGCTCCATTCCTTGCCCACACCACGCTTTCCCCTTGCTTGGACAAGTTTACACCTACTTATGCTCTTTGCCTAAGTCCAAAAGGCCATGGGATCCACTTATCCCATAAACTAGCAAGTATTCTTCACATTGAGCATTCTTTCAGGCTTAAACCAAAACTTCATGAGGTAAAATTTCACAAAACCAACCTTTTCTTGGTGCAAAATCCTTCTTGGAAGCTCCTTTGTTATTGATATAGACTCCAAGGCCTTCATAATGCTAAAATCTGCACTCCTTGACTTTATGGGCAACTTCAAGATACCTCCAAGTTTCCAATGAACCATAAAAAGGGCTAAATCTCACATAAATTGCTCTCCCTAGGATAATGAGTGTGCCATAATTTTTTCCATACACAAACCATAACATAAACCAACACTCTAAAAATAAACACACACCAATCTAAGCTTAGCTAAACCTTGTTGTGATACCATGTTAAGAATTTGAGATCGTGCTAAGCCTAGTCTAATTACATGATTAGCATATACTTAAGGAGGCTCAAAATAATCAAGATAATACATGATGCTAATTGTACACTTAATCAATCTCTATTGCAATGTGTTGTACATAAACCATACAATGAGAGGCTTCTAATATAGATAGCCTCTAGCCCAAACTCCTTTACACAACATCATGCCATGTGGCAATCCCTTTTTGGCATACTTTCATGTGGCTCTCACCATTCACACAATATCTCATGTGGCATTCTTATCTTTCCACAACTTACAAGATAATATCTTGTACCTCTAAGGTTTGTTCACACACTCAACCAAATAACTTGAGCTTACATATTTTAACACGATGGACTTATGATGGTTGTGGAGTAGCTAAGGTAGATGTCTTTACATAGCTCACAAAATAATATCTTGCACCTCTAAAGTGTGTTCACACACTCAACCAAATAACTAGAGCTTACATATTTCAATATGATGGCCTTGTGGTGGTTGTGGAGTAGCTGAGATAGATGTCTGCATTAAACAATATTTTTACACATGGTTCACTGCACAATCATCACACATCTGTTAGTAATACATTTTGTACCTTGTTTGGGCATTCAACAAGCCTATCATTGGACCACCATGGACTTCCTTGGTGGATAATGTATTACTTCCTAGATGGGGAAACACCTTCCCTCATCTTCCATGTAATACAAAGATGATACCTTCTTGCCCCCTTGATCTTCATAGTTTCCACCAACTAATTCTGCTGCTATACCTACTACTACGTAGGTTTGTTAAGGGAACATTGGTGGTGGAAGTGATTCTGTTTAGGGATTTGCTAACACACTCCTTTGATAGGATTCATTCTCTCTTTACATGGGTTCTTAGAGCATTGTGGTCCTTGGTATGGAGATATAGGATGTCTCCTAGCTCCATGTATTCAATTTTGGGTACCATAGATACCCTCATTGTATTGACAATAATATCTCTAAGATCCTAAGTGGGTGCACCCAATATTTTCCAACATTTGCCATATGATATAATATATACAATCTTGTTATTATGGGCTAGATTTTAGGCTTACCTTGAATTGTTCTTTCAAAATGGTCATTAGCTTGAATTGTTCTTCAACATGGTCATTAGCTTGAATTGTTCTTCAATGTGGTCATTAGCTCCTTTGCTACCTTGGCCATTTCATATTGTAGCTATGTCTTCTCACATTGAGCGTGTTTTTTATTACACCACCTCGATTTAAATGAAGAGGATTCATGATCTATATCAGATTCATCATCGTCAAGTTGATCTTCCACTTGAACAACCCTTTGGAAACACTTATCTAGTGTTGGAGGCTTTGAATTCTTCCATCCTAAGCTTTAAACTTCTTGATGGATCCTTTGATTGAGGACAATGAAGTACTTTTCAATCCCTTGTCCCATGAATTTTCATCTTTTGAGAGCATTGTGCAATGAGACTATGAGCTAAGTTGTGCATCATACAGGGGGTACAACTTTTTTATGCGAAAAATCAAGGTTAATCATGAATTCAAGGGTAGTCATGAATTCTTCAAATTGAATACTTCAAATATAAGGTTGTTTAATGTAAAATGTTCATTTTTTTGAAAGGAAAATTTTTTAAAGCTTTTGATCAAAATGTTTCTTATATAAGCAATGTCTTAGACGGTTTCATTCAAATAATTTTAGAGAGAGAGAGAGAGAGAGAGAGAGAGAGAGAGAGAGAGAGAGAGAGAGAGAGAGAGACGTTTTAGCATCAAGACCCCCTACAAACATGACACATATGATATTTATTCTCTATGTTATCGGGTATGTTACATTTGATGACACTAATGATATTCATAATTTGTTTTGCAATATTAATAAGGTTTGTAATAAAGGGATTTTATTAATCCTAACAAAATATGCCAAGACCATTAGACCATTGTGCAGGTCTCAAGATCCTTGGATGGTGTCCCTACATTTTGGTGTAGCTATCCCTAGGACATATGGATAAGGATCTAGGGAAATAAAGCCATAAATTATCACATATAATTGCAAGATACTAGATTATTAGGCTTTTGGCACTTTAGCCAAGTTTGTAAGAGAGATTGGATTGACTCTCCCTAGAGCAAAAAAGCAAATATGACAAATCAGATTTTCTTGTGGAGCTCTTATGGGCACATTGTCAAATATCCTAGCCAATTTTTAAAAAAAAAAACAAAAATCACAAAATAAAAAAGAAAGAAAAGGGAGCACTAAGTGTTGGCGACCAATCTGCCCATTTGGTTGCCACCCAGATCACTGCCCGAACTAAACATTGTGCAAAAACCAAGCCTTCTTGTTTTGTAACAAATTTGTAAAGAGCTTCTTGATGAGCGAGTAGTACCCATAGTTGTAAAGGAAAAGGGGAATTAGTCGGATGAGGGGATAGAGGGGTTAGAGTAAACTTGGTCTACCTGATTGAGATTGTAGGGAAGGAGCACATTACTGTCTGGATAGTGCAAGATCATGTCGGGATTTCTTGGGCCCAAAGGAGAGATTCATAGTACTAAATAGAAAGACAAGAGAGTTAAGTGAGCAGTTCATGAGCATGGCTCTTACTAAGGCATTTTACTGTATTGTTATTACTCAAGAATGGCGCACATGGGTTGGTCCTCATTTTATTGGCCTTTGTCTTACTTTTGTTCATTCTACATATCGCTATCTATTCAGTATTCAATCTTGTGTTAAGTGTAGTACTGTCTGGATGTGGATCAATGTCCAGATTCAAGACAGAATTAGAAACTAACCTGCTTTGCAATCATGATCAATCTCCTTGTGTTTAGGTAGACTAGTAGCTCAACGTCCTAGTGTTGGCTTACTACATTGGGGAGAGTTGCATTAGTCACTGCTCCGGAGCTGACTACATGGCCTAGAACCACGTAAGTGCCAAGTCTAGACCAGCGGACTCCGACACTTTTGGTGATCCTTCTAGGGAACTGGTACGCCAGGTAGGGGAGTAGGAAGATAAAGGCTAGTTCTAGGTGAGTCCTGCATAGTTAGTCTATAGAGAAAAGTGAGTTGAAATAGATTTAGAAAAATGCACACACACTGGTGTCATGAATGGTCACGAGAGAGTCATAAGAGTACAATGGTGTATGCATGAAGGGAGCTCAAATAGAGTAATGCAGCACCGCACACAAAGATAAGACAAAGCTCCAAAACATGAAAAGGACAATTTAATTATCTAAGAAGACTCCTAGAAGGGATTTCATGCCAGCTAGAACAACAAATTCAAGAACCACTGAGAAATCAAGAAGGAGATCACTAGGAGAGCCACACTAGGAGAGCCACAAAACAAGAGGCACAAAGCTCAAGATGAAGAAGAATCTGGAGCTATGGGAAGGATGTCTCTCAAGTACCCTAAGTTCAAGGGAAAGAGCAAGAATCCAGATGCCCACATCTTTGCCTTCGAAACCACATTCATGGCACTAGAGCTCCACTGCCGCAAAAGATAAAGTATTTTGCGAGAACATTGGGTGGCAAGGCCACCAAGTGGTATGCACAATATGGTATGGAGCACTTCTAGACATTTGAAGATTTGAAGAAAGCCTTCCTAAAAAGTTTCAGGAAAGACGAGACCATAACCAAAAGTGCTTAAAAAGCTTTAGAGGCTAACTTAGAAGAAGAGACCAACAAAGGACTATGTAGCTGAATTTTGAGCACTGCTAATGCACCTAGATCAGCCCAATCGACCTGCTTCCAGCCATGTTTAGCCATTGGTTCGTGAGAGGACTGAGGGAAAAGCCCTAGACAACAATGGCCTCATATGACTTGGATAGATGCTCTCACCTTCGAACACGTGGTGACGGGAGAAACCAGAGCCAAGGGGATCTTGAAGCAAACAAGTAAAGACCCCAAGAAGAAGAAGAAGGACAAAATGACGAAGAAACTTTTGAATTGGATTCCGGAGAGGACACCACAGAATCAAAGTTTAGCCTAGGAGTCGGATGCTGGAAAAAGAAAGGTAGGAAACAAGCAGTAAATGTTCAAGAAGAACTAAAGGCCACCCTAGCCAAGATTGCTAGAGGACACACAAGATCCGGATGTTTGGTGCATAAGGTGTAATAATCAAGGTCAGCGCTAGTTAAAGAACACGCAGCAGATATGCAGTATCTGCGAAAGGAACATTCACACTACGGAGACGTGTTTTTACAATACAAGGATTAGGAATCAGAGAGTGATGGAAAGGCAGTAGCAGTAGGGCAAGCCCCAACCATCAACCAGGTCGCCACCACAAAACCTCAAATCAACAGACCATGTGGAAGAGGAGGTGGAAGATTTGGGCCAAGGTGATCTTGCTTCTACTGCAATGGTATAGGGCATAGAAAAAATGACTACCCCATATTTCAGCACCATCAACATGAATTGCAAGAGGCAAGGCCACAAAGGGAGGCGAACCCAACAGGAGCTGATGCAGCTGTTAACATGGTAAAGCTGGAACATGGGGCATGTAAAGAATAAAAAAAGCCACCAGAGGTGATGGCTATGACAAGATCACAAGGGCTTTCCAAGATGCTGACAAGATCGAATTTCAAGTCGGAACAGAAACAGAAGCCAGAATAGTGGGTGGGGCAGTAGAGAGTCCGTCAGCAAATCACCAAGTTGGTGCAAAGTGCACAAGGGATGGTGCGGAAAATGCAAGAAAGCCCAATCCTAGGAGAGAATCTTGAGGAGAATCTGGGCACAGGACAAACCTGGTCAAGAAAAGGGATAAATTGGAGCAGGAGAGAAGCCGGTGTGCAATGGTAGAGCAACCAAAGAAAGGATGCAGAAGTGCTAACTGGAGCCAATTATAGCCCAGAGAAGTGGAAGTGTCGTGAGAAAGGAAATTTTGAAGGAATACGGATAGGGAAAGTCAAGAAAAGGAAAGGATAGAAAAGGAGGAAGAAGGAAGAATGTACAGAGGCCAAGGTATGCCCACTAATAAAGAGAAAAGCAACAACTTTGTGAAGGAATACAACATGTGGGAGGATCTTACCAAGATGAAATTGAACATCACACTAGACCAAATGCTGAATCTGGTTCCCAATTACATGCAAAAGCTGCTTCAGGGCCATAGTACCAAACGAGAAACTGGTGTAGATGCCCTTGTTAGGAGCCGAAAAATCCAGCAACATAATGTAGAAATGTGGAAACAGTCTAGGATTGTGACACGTCCATTTCAAAAGTGGCCATCAAGATCACAGGGCTAGACACTGCGAGGGTAATTTTAGATGGAGGATCAGGAGGGAACATAAAATCAGATAGCCTGGACAAAAAGCTAGGTATCATGGACATGTAGCCAACTCCATTCCAGATTCGCATGGTTGACCAGAGAAGAGTCTGACCAGTTGGAAAAATCAAGGGAGGACAAATAGAAGTGGTAGGATACATGTTCTCACTGCCATGTTCATAGTACTCAAAATGACTGAGATAACAGGTACATATCCCATGCTGTTAGGAAGACCGTGGCTCAGAAGTGGAAGGATCAAGCACAACTAGGATATGGACAAGATCACAATCCGGAGGGGGAAAAAGAAGGTCTACATTTGGGTCTCGTAGGAAAAGACAAGCTGAATTTGGCCAGTCGACTGTTGCATGCAGAAGGTCTAAATTATCTGGAAGCGGTAGAAGACAACGAAGAAGAGCATCTCATGAAGGAAAATCTAGATTTGTTGTCACTATTTGAGGTGAATATAGAAATGATTGTACAAAGATACAAACCAAAAGTCCTCGTGGCTCACCCTGAAGTGCTACTAAATGAAGAAAGTGTAGAGAAAGATGAGGAAAACACTCAGGATAGTGTGGAAGAACTGCAAGTTGAGCAGGAAAAGGCTATGATGGCTCTCAAGCAGGAGAAAGCCTAGCTCACGATGTGAAACATCAGAGTCCAGGAGAATGAGCACGAAGAAGTGAACTTGGGGGATGACCAAGAGCCTAAAACAGTCAGAGTCAGTGCCAACCTAAATCAGGAATTTAGAGGAAGACTCCTAGAACTGCTGAAATCCTATAAAGATGTGTTCGCTTGGAACTGCTCTGACATGAAGGGGATTGATCCTAGCTTCTACAAACACAAGATCAACTTAAAAGAGGATGCAATTCCTATTAGACAGAGCAGATCTAGAATGAACCCCAACTATGCCAAATAGGTGAAGGAGGAGATTGATAAGCTATTGAGAGTAGGGTTTATCCATCTAGTGGACAGGGTGGAATGTCTTTCACCAATAGTCATTGTCCCAAAGAAGAATGGGAAGCTGAGGGTTTGCATTGACTACCGCAAGCTGAATGCTTCCACCATATCACATCCGTTCTCGCTACTACCATTCATAGATTCCTTGCTGAACGCGGTAGCTGGGCATGAGACATATTCCTTTTTCTAGATGGGTTTAGTGGGTACAACCAGGTACAAATGGCCTTGGAGAATAAAGAAAAAACAGCCTTCATGATAGAATGAGGGGCTTTTGCCTCCAACGTAATGATTTTTGGGTTGAAGAATGCTCCAGCCACATTCCAGAGGATGGTTCAAGAAATATTCTATGATTATTTAACCACCTTTATGAGGGTCTTTGTGGATGATTTCAATGTTTTTGGAAAGAAACAAGACCATATAACACACACCTCACGATGTGTCTGGAGAAGCGCAAGAAATGCAAGCTGAGCCTTAATCCAACCAAGTGTGCCTTTGCTATAAAACAAGTGGATCCCTCTTAGGCTAGCAGTAGATCCGCGGCCAAGGTCACAATCATTGTTGTAAAGCTGCAGCCACCCAAGAATGCCAAAGAACTTATCAGATTCGTGGGATTAATCAAGTGGCATAACAGATTCATGAGGTTCTTGGCAAATGTGGTAGTACCCCTGTATAGTCTGACAGTGAAAGATGTGGAATATGTCTGGTTAGGATCCTGTCAAGAGGCATTTTGGAATCTCAAGCAAATACTGTCATTAGCACCCCTTCTCCACCAAGAGCCGAACTATGATCTAGCTGATGCCTCTGATTTTGCAATTGGTAGTGCTCTGATGCAAGAAGCACAAGAAGGTTGGTTCAGACCAGTTGAAGCAGAAGGTTGGTTCAGACCAGTTGACTACACAAGCAAAAGGCTGTCCAAGCGTGAAAAGGACTACTCCACCACAAAAAATGAGTCATTGGGGATGATCTACTCAATCAAGAATTTCACGCTGCTCGAAAAGATGTTTGAATTTAATGTAGATCACAAAGCACACCTGTACTTGATGAACAAGCTAGACTTGGCATGAAAACTAGCCAGGTGGATGCTTTTGTTACAAGAGTTTGAGTTCACCTATAAGGCACCACCCCCAAAAACAAGCATGCAAGTGGATTTCCTATCTCAAGACTAGAGTCAGGAGAAGTCTTCTAGAGGGGGTGGAAGATGACTTCCCAGATGTGCAGCTCTTCCTCATACGGAAAAAAGCCCAGCTGGTATGATAAGATGCTACAGTTCCTGACGGACTTGTCCTTTTCAGAGTACATGTCCAAAGATCAGAGAAAAATGCTGACTCTCCAGAGCAAGTCATTCATGGTGGTATCAGGACAGCTCTACAATATGGGCATTGATTAAATACTAATAAGATGCATCCCCAAACATGAACAACAGGCTGTGCTGGAAAAAGCACACCAAGGAATAAGCGGAGGGCACTTTTTCAGAGAAGTCACGGGGCGAAAAGTGTTCCAAGCAGGATTGTGGTGGTTGATTGCATTAACAGATGCACACAAGTTTGCAAAAAAGTGCGACATGTGCCAGAGGCTGGGGCAACTGAATGATGTAGACACAATGCCTCACTACCCAATATTGCCCCTAGAGTTGTTCCAGAAGTGGAGTCTGGACTTTGTGGCCCATTCAAGCCAGCAGCTTAGCGAACACGAGATAAATAAATTATGTGGCTACGGGTTATTGCATAAAATGGGTAGAGGCTAAGGCCCTGAGACATTGTAAGGCATTGTCAGTAGAAAAGTTTCTTTATGAAACTATCATGACAAGATTCAGATGCCCAATTGAGATAGTCAGCAACCAAGGGACCCACTTCCTTAATGAAGTGATTAAGAAGTTGACAGAGCAACATATGATAATACATAAGAAGTCAACATTGTACTACCCCGCAGGAAAATGGGCAAGAAGAATCTACCAATAAAATCCTGAAGAGAATCCTGGTCAAGACAGTGAACGAGAACAGAGCCGACTAGGACACAAAGCTACACTCAACATTATGGGCATTCCAAATAACTTATAAGACTGCAACATGACTTATTCCTTTCAGCATGGTGTATGTACTAGAAGCAGTAGTGCCTAGGAGTTCCTCACACAGAGCCTCACGATAGTAGCAGTAGAAAGGCTCTCTCTAGAAGAATCAAAGGTGCACAGGCTTGAGCAACTACTTAAGCTGGATGAAAGGAGACTACATAGTGCATGGACAGCCGAAATTGTATAGAAGAGGAGAAAGCTGTAGGTGAACAAGAACATGAAATTCAAGATCTTCGAAGAAGGAGATGCAGTCCTGCTTTTCTCATCAAGAATGGGACCACACGTAGGAAAATTGAAAATGAGATGGACAGGCCCATTCAAAATTGTCATGAAAATGGGGACAAGAACCTTTGAGCTGGCAAGTCTGGATGGAGAAAGCCTAAGGAAACTGGTGAACGGGTATAGGCTAAAGCCTTATTATGGAAGAATGCCAGAACAAGAAGGAAAAGTGTGTCCAGATCCAAATCCGCAGAATGTCCAACAAGCAGAATCCAATTCTAGTCAGGAGCCAAAAATGCCTACCAAGAAGAGCCCAATCCAGTCAAGATCGGAAATTAGGACAAGATTCTAGAGAAAATAAAAATAGAAAAGAAAAAAAATCCAAAATTAGGAATTACATATGTAAATATGATTATAGTGTGTACAAAGATCGAGGAGCCAGCTCGCAGTAGCGTTTACATACATAAATATGATTATAGTGTGTACAAAGATCGAGGAGCCAGCTCGCAGTAGCGTGGGGGAAATCCGAGGTTGCCCCGAAAAAGGGTACATGGATGGAAAGGGAAACGTGTTGCATCACCCGCACCTATTCTCAGCCCAACCATTTAATGACCTCATAATAAATGGTGCAGTAGGCTCTCATGGTCGGATTTTGAAAGGGATTTGGAAAAATCATGGAGATGTCGAGCAGTTATGGTCGTACCTAGGGGAGGTGTGCATCATGACAACAATCGAATACCTGTCCATCGAAGGCCTAATTCACAAATCACTTTTGTGCAAAAATTCCTTGCTACCGTGCACTTTATACTCTTTTGCTGCTAAACTCTTCTTTCACCCCCACCTTTTGTCCCTAAACCCTAGCACACTCAAAGCCAAATAAAATGGTGGAGTTTGAGTACCTCTCATCCACCTTATACAAGGAGGTGGATAGGCATGTCCAGTGGCCTGAAAAAATGGAATTAAAGGAATTTGTGAAGCTGCCCTAGGAGGAGCTTCAACAAAACTTCAAGGCTGTGGAGTAGTTGGAGCAGCTGTAGAAGGCTAACATCACCATGCTCCCATTAGGTGAGAAGAGATTTTTCAACCCTTTGTATGTTGCCGAGGTATTCAAATTGATATCCATGTTCAATGCACAAGCAGGAGCCAGAAAGGAGAAGGAGGAAGGCCACAAAGAAGATGTAGGGCAAAAGGAGGATGCAGGGCACAGGGAGGACGAAGGTCCCAAAGAAGATGCAACTGAGAAGCCCCAAGAACCAAGTAAGTTCTGGACAAGGAAAAGACCAAACAACGTCGTCTAGATAGCTCAGCAAGTAGGGGCCCTGAGACCAACATCAGGACAAGGAAGAAGCCCCTCCCCTGGATCCAGAGTAGTGCATGGAAGCAACAAGCTCTTATGACTCACGGATCCAGGTGAGGAGGTAGCAGCTCATTCGAAGAGAGACTTTGCTAATGCCCCTCACCATGGAGCCACCAACAAGCAGAAAGGGGAAGGGGGGTGCTGAAGACAAAAACTACAGGAATACTTCCCTATGGGTGGAAATAGGGTCGAGGCGGGAAAAGAAGGCCAAAGGAACCTAAGCAAACAATCTTTGAAGAAGGTGTCATCACACCGGATCAAACAGAGCCACATGCCTTCGCAGAACAGGCAGGGCTCTGGAAGCAATGAAGAGGGAAAGGGCAAGGCATGCAGAGGCACGGCCCATTGATGTGTAGTTCCGAAGGGTCGACGAGAGGATGGGCATAGGGAATGCCTGGGTAAGCAGCAGGAAGAGGGCTTACGAGCCGAGGTATGCCCAGGATTGCCCCATCAAGTTCATCTCAAGTGGCATAGAAACACAAGAGGTACCAGATGAAGGTGGTTGGAATAGGCCATAAGGAGTCTAAACGGGAGGATCCAGACTCAAAGGCAATCCGGACACACAATTTTTCTGAAAGCAACTATGGGCTTCACTGTGGGCACATCGTCCACCATGTGATCGCTAGGTGTTGGCAACCAATCAGCCTGTTTGTTGGCCGTAGCCCGGACTGACCATTGTGCAACAAATCAAGCCTTCTTGTCTTCTTGATGAACAAGTAGTACCCATAGTTGTAAAGGAAAAAGGGGGGAATTATTTGGATTAGGAGATAGTAGACTTGGTCTACCCGACTGAGATTGTAGGGAAGGAGCGCATTATTGTCTGGATAGTGCAAGAATCATGTCGGGTTAACTTGGTCCCAAAGGAGAGGAACATTACTTAATAGGAAGACGGGAGAGTTGAGTGATCAGTTCATGAGTAGAGCTCTTGCTAAGGCATTGTATTGTATTGTTATTACTCAAGAATGGCACATGGGTTGGTCCTCGTCTTATGGACCTTTGTCTTATTTTTGTTCATTCTACATATCTCTGTCTATTCAATATTCAATCTTGTGTTAAGTGTAGTCCTGTCTGGATGCAGATCACTGTTCGGATTCAAGACAGACTTAGGAACTAACCTGCTTTGTAGTCATGATCAATCTCCCTATGTTTAGGTAGATAGGTAGCTCAACGTCCTTGCGTTGGGGCTTATTGCATTGGGCATAACTGCATTAGTCGCTGCTCTCCTCCAGAGCCGACTAGGTGGTCCTAAACCATGTAAGTTCCGGGTCTAGACCAAACTCTAACACTAAGCTACTTTAATATACTTTAATTGTAGCTTATGCTTACTAAAAACTCAAGATAAAGCTTAGGAAGGTAGTTTGCTACTTGCAAGTGTTAGTAGAGTGCCTTAGGGGCAACCTTTTGAACACCTAAAATTTATAGATATGGCCTCATTCTCGTCTATTTAGCCCTACCTTCTTCTAAGCACCTCTAGATGTGTGCATAGTTCACATACTGATGCCTTGCATGTGAAGAGAGAGAGAGAGAGAGAGAGAGAGAGAGAGAGAGAGAGAGAGAGAGAGAGAGAGAGAGAGAGAGAGAGAGAGAGAGAGAGAGAGAGAGAGAGAGAGAGAGAGAGAATTTTGAATTTAATTTCACGTAAGGATTTTTAATTCAACTCTAAATTATAGAAATGCAAAAAACATGTAAATTACACAAATGCCAATGATCAAGGTGAACTAAATTTTTGTAACTTACAAATTGAGCTAACGTAGATCACCAAATATATTTGATAAAGTTTTGTAACTAAGTTAGACTATTTTTTTTTATTGAACTAATCTCACAACATTATGAGTGTCAATGTAACTAAGTTAGACTAATTTTTTTATTTATAGATCTAACTAATCTCACGACATTATGAGTGTCAATGTAACTAAGTTAGAGTAATTTTTTAATTTATAGATCTAACTAATCTCACGACATAATGAGTGTCATTGTAGAGTATGCAATTATATAGCTATTATTTGCCTATGTTATTTGCTTATGTAGTCGTAAGGCCCTAAGGTAGCCCAATGTAGATCCTGTTGTATCACCATACGTATTGCTTATGGCATAGATTCCATAGATTCCTTTTTTTATTTATAGATCTAACTAATCTCACGACATAATGAGTGTCATTGTAGAGTATGCAATTATATGGCTATTATTTGCCTATGTTATTTGCTTATGTAGTCGTAAGGCCCTAAGGTAGCCCAATGTAGATCCTTTTGTATCACCATACGTATTGCTTATGGCATAGATTCCATAAGAACCAAGGAAAAATTGTACCCCCACCTTGTCATGAATCAAAAACTTTGCCTCCACTATCAACAATCTCCTTCCATAAGAACGTTCCCTTTGCCACATCCAAAGAAGATCCCACATCTCCCACATGCTCAAATACAACTAATCACAACTTCTCTATGGCATATTGGAGCTCTTTAACCAAAATTTTTGCCTTGGTCTCCATATTACTACATCCTCAAACTAGGAGGAGTGCACCAATGTCCTCTTGAGTTTAGTCATATTTCACATTGTATATGTCCTTTTGATGCATATGTTGTTGCTTGGGGGGTAGGGATAAATTCATAAATGGGTAGCCCTTATAAAGCCATGTTGATGGGGTATGAGAATATGGGAAAAGTTGGGATTTGAAAGTAGAATGGTGAACAATTTAGCCAAGTTTGAAGCTGTGGGTGTGTATAAAAGAGTAAAAAGTAAATATTAGATAATTTGGGAAAAATCTCATTTTGGCCATATCTTGAACATACCAACTCTAAGTTTGTCGGAGATTATAGATTTAAATTTTGCTCTTCAAGATCTTTCAAATGATATGTAACATGAAGGGGTTTTAATCTTGAATAGGTTAACCCATGATCCCTTTTTTCAAGTGGGAATGGGATTTCTCCAAAATTATCTAATATGGTGTTTAAACCACTATGAGAAAGTCAAGTGGGAGCAAACATGTGCCACATGCTCCATTATGAGCCCAGTCTAGAGTTATGGTAGGGATGGAATGGCAGTCAAGGATGTTCCATTATGAGCCCAATCTAGAGTTATGGTAGGAATGGAATGCTCGTCAAGGATGGTCATAGCTATAAGGCAATGTAGGAGTCACTAGTAAAGGTTCCACCACAAATGGGCTAACATACATAATACAATGTAGGAGTCACTAGTAAAGGTTCCACCACTAGTAAAGGTTCCACCACAAATGGGCTAACATACATAATACAATGCAATCCTCAACTTCAAGCATGCAAATTCAAATTATCTCGTCAACTTTTCCATCTCTTGCTTCATGGTGGACTAAGGGATGTATAAGAACTCAATTGAACAAAACTAATCAAAGTAATTATTGATACAAGATTAAAGGTTTGTGGCATACATGGACTCCTTGTAGGCTAGCTCAAGCTCCCTCCTCTACACCTCAATCTCTCTAGGACTTTGTAAACTGCATGATACACTAGAATCCACATAGAGAAAACTTGTCAAACTAGTATTTGAAATAAGCTATAAGGTTCGTGCAATACTTGGGCATATTTTATAGAAGGCAGCATGGATGTAGAAGGTGGCACATGCTAGGTGATGAATAAAACAAGCGGCATGGAAGGGGCTAACACCTCTTTGCGGGATTCACTCACAATAAAGGGGGGCGTCACTTGCCTACATGAAGAGAAAACCCCCTATATATGATGCTCATAAGATAATAACACCCCCCCTATTGAAGCTTATAAGGATACCTTTACAAATGCCTATGTCACCCCCCTTCCTTATATATATGTTTTTTCTCTAGCATTTACACACCCCCTCTCCTTAGGTTAAAGTATGTTCCTTTGAACCTTATTGAGAAAACATAAGTACTTCATGCATGCTACCAAGAAATAGATGTTAAGTGTTGTTGGAATGCTACCAAAACATTGTAAGAATTCTGTACAACTATGCTCATCAAAATTACTTTTGACATATCCTTAATGTTGCTATACCCCTCTCTCCATCCCCCCCCCCTGTCGGCCCCCTCCCCCTAACTTAAATTTAAGATTTAGTACATGGCCTTACCCCTACCTTATAAGCTTATGTCTCATTTCAAAAAAAACCCCTCTTGTACACTCACTTGATATCATAAGTTTTCTAAGAGTGAATCCCCCGAGTAACACCTCCACTATCCATCAAACGGATCCACCAAAGGATACCATTCGGGATCCAAGTATGACCTCTCATACCAATACATAAGGAGAGCGTAGCATGCATGTGGGTGGTTTCAAGTAACGGGTGTTGAACCATTGTCTGAATTGTTTGATAAGAAATAATAAGTCATTTTGCACATAAATGGCTAGTCTCACCTAGTAACTTATGAAATTTATCTTAAGGTCTTGTAATATACGTGACCTTGGGCACCTAAAAATATAGTTTAATTAAAAGTTAGACACTTGTACGGCCTCTTTTTGTGGTGCATTCAATGTGCAGGGTCTCAAATTTGGACAGGAAGACAACATGGCTTTGAATTAGCCGTAACTTTCTCATTTTAATTTGTCACTTTGTAGCACAATCTTAACCTAATATATTGAGAAACTTTTAACATTGTTATCTATTAAAATGTTTTTTCCAAGTTTAAAACTAATAATAAATCACGTCTATTTTTTGTACACCTCATATTTGGCACCTATAACTAATACATCTTAAAATGATAGGGGGGGTAGGAGACCGATAGGACAATGTGACGCTAAGGTTATTTTTTTAAATCTAATGGTTAGATCTTTCTAGACCTTTATTGGAGTTTTACCTTAATCTGTTAGGGGGATGATTGAAATAAATCTGTTACTCTTTATAGAGACATGTAAATTTGAATTTTGCTAAGCTTATAGTGTTCATTGGGATGCATATGTTAAACATTTGGCTAAATTTGAGTAGGGGGAGGGACCATTTTTGCCCCTCGTAAGTAAAAAATTTGCTGAGCTTATAGTGCTGGCATTGAGATGCATATGTTAAAAACATTTGGCTAAATTTGAGTAGGGGAGGGACCATTTTTGCCCCTCCTAAGTAAAAAATCTCCTATTTATGTTAAAACTCCTCTAAAGCCGCATACCAAATCTTACAAATAAGGTTGGTATTTTCCCCAGTGTATGCTTGATTATGGATGGGACCACATCTACCTTGTGGCACTCTAGGTGTCAAGATCAACCACCACACTTCTTAATGCATAAACTTTATGCCCACTTGCCACATCATCATGCCACCTAATATAATGCCACATCATTTTGCTAATGACACGGCATGACACCTCCTTCATGGCCATATCATATACAAATTGACACATGATTTAACACATGTTAGCACATCATCACATGTAGGCCTTCCCTCTATAACATATCACTAGGATCACATGATTAACCACATGCCACCACATCATCACATGTAGGCCTACCCTCAATAACATATCACTAGTCTATGTCATAGGATCACATTCCAACTCCCTAATGACACATCATTAAAATGCATCACACAAGGGTGCTACACTAGATTATGTTGAGCTAGCATGTCAACTACACCATGCAAGGGTGCATGTATGCATATACCATACCAATACTTGCATATGCCATGTGAAGAAAAGCTTGCATGGATACATGTATTTGCATGTGTCATGTTAATCATAATTTATGTTATATCAAAGCTAAAGACTTAAACTTTAGTCCTTCCGAATAATATCGATACCAATTCATGATAAATTGTCACCTATTGACATAGATCAAATGACATTAATTAGGATTAGTTGATAGTGATTGAGGTGACTTGATGGTACTAATTGACACCATATGATATTAAATAATTTTGAATTAACATCATTAAGAAACACAAATTGATATCAATTGATTGTGACTTATTATTTGTTAATATTAATTAAAGATCAAATACTATTAATTAGGATTAGTTGATGGGAACTGAGATGACTTGATGGTACTAAGTAGTATCAAATATTTCTTACTTAACATCAATTAATTATCAATCAAAATAATTTGATACTAAGTTTTATTAATCAACACCAATTTAATTAATTGGTAAGTATCAATCAATATTCATTTACACTAATTGATAGTAGCGTCAATTCATTATTGATAAACACCAACTAATACCAATTTGCATCAAATTAATGATTTATTAGAACCAATTGATACCCATTGATTGTGAAATTAAGAATAGTTCATGAACTCATTTAGTCCCTCCCTCCCTTCCCCCCCATTCTCTCTCTCTCTCTCTCTCTCTCTCTCTCTCTCTCTCTCTCTCTCTCTCTCTCTCTCTCTCTCTCTCTCTCTCTCTCTCTCACACACACACACACACACACACACACATGCATGCATGCATGCATGCACACGTTCATGCGTGCACGCACGTATACACACCTTCCCACCCGCACACACACGTGCTTGCCCATATGCATGCACGCGCACACACACATAAATCAAATGTCATTTTTGGCATTTTTCCAATATAATTCCCTCAGATAGAAACTAGGACAAGGGCATCTTTGAAAATGGGACGGACACCAATAGATAATAGGGTAGTGGTATGAAAATTAGGTGGGAAAGCCAAGATACATCTAGGGCTAATTCTTGGTTTCAATTTTACATACAAATGTATGCATTATTTTGCATACCAATGCATACATTCAAGTGCATGAACTTAGAATGTTTGTGTGATAGAAAATGCCCGACTACTATTCAAAGTGCAATGGACATCAATAGACATTTGCGTGGGGTCGAATTCTTTAGAATAGTACAAAAGACCATAGAGCATTTTTGTTTAACATACATACACCAATGTGGGAAAAAATCCAATACTACAATGCATTTTTTATTGACTAAAATGAAAGAAAACTGGTAAAGGATACTTGTAACCCTTATTTAAAAAAAATCAATTTTCATATATTTTAATTATAAGGCTCCCATTTAGTGTATATTTACGTAATGAAAGCCGGTTAATTTAATGAGTTGTCCTTATTTTATTGGGGTGAAAGAAAGGGTTTTAATGTGAGTAGTGATATTCTCTCTCTCTCTCTCTCTCTCTCTCTCTCTCTCTCTCTCTCTCTCTCTCTCTCTCTCTACGTGGGGCAGAAGTGGCTAGTGCAAGGGCCCTTAAGTTGGCATGGATCCACCTGGGTTCGAGTCTAGCTTCATCGGATAGTCCTTCTAGGGCTCTTGGGATAGTTGCTACGACGTAAGAAACCTCTCTCTCTCTCTCTCTCTCACACACACACTCACTCTCTCTCTCTCTCTCTCTCACACACACACACACATGGAGACACACACTAAGAGAGCACGTGAAGGGTTTTATTTTCTTGTATGAAGTAAGAGAAAACTTGCATACATACGCATATCTTGAATTTGAAAAGGGCAAGAAAATCTATTATTTAGTCAACTCAAAATCTACACAGAAAGGGTGTATAAGTACTAAAAAAAGGCAACTCACGTGCCATATGGTTTTTACGTGCTCCTGAGAGAGACACAGAGCCAACACCTCTCTCTCTCTCTCTCTCTCTCTCTCCCGCATAGCCGCCTTCTTTCGTCCCTGTGGTCACAGCCCCGATGCGCAGCTTAATTAAGGGGGGTTAATTCTGAAGTCTCGAGGTACCCTGCTCATAAGCTGCGCCACTCGTAGAATCTGCTTCGGCAGCACTAATTCCATCGCCGAGATCCATCAGCTCACCACAGTCAACAGGGCGAGCAACAGTCCGCCCAACAATCAGCACCGCACATCTGCATGGCAGCACCCATCCTCAACACCGGGGTAGAGCAGGAGTAGCGTCACACAACCATCTAGCAAAGGCAGCCGACAGTTCCCAACTACATGCCACCCTCACGCATAGCTCCATGCACTTGAATATTGTGTCTACAACAAGGGAATGCCTCCCTCAAGGGATAGCTCCATGCACTTGGATTTGGTCCCTCGTAGCCCTAGAGACCAAATCCAAAGCGAATATTGAGATTAATGGGTAGAAGGAATTATAACCAAGGTCAAAGAAGATCTCAGAGGAGTTAATGGCCCTCTGAGTCTATAAGGGTGGATTGCATGAAGAATGCCAATATTATGAAGCACGGGATAATATTCCCAAAGACACACCAACAATCAATGTCCCATAAGAGGGATGTTGTAGCAAGGCTTGGTTGAAGTTCTAAAGAATTAAAAGAAATTGAAGGGCATATGGATAGCAAAGGAGCTTACATCCATGCAAGTGAAGCATATAGGTGTAGAACTTGCTAATGTACAGGGATCTTGCAAAGAAGAAAAATGGAAGTCATCTGAAATGGAGAAGCCCTGGTCGAGGATTTTTGCAAGACAACTAATCGAACCTCCACTTGCTGAAATTGATGCTCCTCCTTACTTTCTCTCTTCTTTTAGTTTTTTTTTTTGGTACTACAAATTTAGCTTCAGGCATCCATGGTTTTTATGTTTATATGTGGTCTCGTAGCTCTTTTTGGGCTCCATTAGATGTTAATAAATCTCTCTCTCTCTCTCTCTCTCTCTCTCTCTCTCTCTCTCTCTCTCTCTCTCTCTCTCTCTCTCTCTCTCTCTCTCTCTCTCTCTCTCTCTCTCTCTCTCTCTCTCTCTCTTGGCAACAACAAAACCTCGCAAAGGAGCGACCTTGAGGGATCAACAAAGAGGGCAACGGAATGAGTAACTTAGAGAAAATAAAACCCTAAAGCACTCTTGATATAGCACGATCTCGAAATCATTTTGGATTAGAGTTTTTTTTTCCTTAGACCTCAATCAAGGTCTTTCTACCATGTAAGGAGCTGCTTCAGGAAATGACATGTGTGTTGGTGACACACACAGAGGGAGGATGGTGAATGGGAGGGAGGTAGTGTTGCTATGAGATCATGTGATGAAGATGGGCATGCATGCTTAAAGACATTTACAATGGGTATCATTGGAAATTGGATGGCGTTTAATCGGTTTAATATGGTGCACATGCACATTGTTAGGACATAACAAGAAGGCTAACATAACAACACCCACATTTGCTCACCAAGGCTAGGCTAGGCTTGAGATTGAAATTTGAATTTTTGCCCAACTCAGGGGGGGTGTCTATTTGATTCAACTAGGGCCTGTAGAAATCCAATTTAAGCTAAAACTTTCTATTTAAATTTAATAAACCAAGTCTAAAAAATATAAAAGAGTGGAGGAGATATATATAGAATTCCAATATAAATGAGAGTTATTTTATTTCTTGGAAGAACCCATCTTAAATCTTTAAAATCCATTTTTAAAAACTACTTTTTATCTATCCATTAATTTTATTTATTGGGATGGGCTTTCACATAAAGTAAGGTGTCCTTTAACCGTATACCAGCACTTAAGCATAGTCTACACTTTACCAAATAGCTTTGGTGAGAGGATGTACCCACATGTACCAACCCTTGAGCGCGATTGTACACTCTACCAAATGCTTTTGGCAAGAGCATGTAAAGGACATACATGCGCATATGCATGCACACACACGCAGACGCACACACGCCCACACGCACACACACACACACATAGAGTACATAGAATTAAAGGAATTTATTATTTGATACCATGAACAAGTTGGAGCACACAAGGAGATTAGATTTGATGATACAAGATGATGAAAAATTCATTATATAGTTCATTTATGGGGAATCGTTATATTGAATGAATAACTATTCAAATCCTTGGGTTTTTCAAGAACCACATCTTAATGTGTAATATCTATGTATAATTGAATGAAGAGGCTCTCATGAGTGGGTCTCACATATGCAATGGAATAGAACACACATCATACAAATGTCTCTATACAACATAATGCCATAATTCATAGTGGAGGATTTGAAAAGGTTCCACCATTGAAATGTATCATCATAGCACTTGTTTAAAGATAATTTTGATGCTAGTCATTGATATGTCTAATCAGCAAAGGTGGGATCGCTTTTTAAAAGCATAGGGAATTGATCTCTTACTAGAGCCTACATGATATCAAGAAGTTTTTGTTCAATTTCCATTTGTATAATGTTAATTTTGATGACCTCACTTTAGCAAGGTTAAAGTGTGTGAGCTCACTTTAGCAAGGTTAAAGTGTGTGAGCTTACTTCATGCTCCCCAAATTGATATTTTTTGTTTCATGTAGAGTTTTGGGTTTTGTATTGGTGTTGAAAGTGAACGTTTAAAAATATGACTTTAAGATTATAATATGCTACATTCATGCATCTTAGGTTGCATACAATATACATAATGACATTGTTGGTGAATCTTGGAATGCTCATAGATCATAGATATGATAGCTACATGTTTGTAATTGGTGTGACTAATGGCAATGAGGACCTTTGATGGTCTTTACCTTTAAAGGTATCTCCACTATTTGATTCGGTTTTGTAATTGTGAAAAACCCCATTAAATTGTGGAAATTTTCTCCTAACGTTGTCTTACACCTTTAAAGGTATCTCCACTATTTGATTTGATTTTATAATTGTGAAAATGCAATTATGATTGTGGAAATTAACTCCTGAAGTTGTTTTAGAAGTTTTGGTGTAAAGGTCCAATTCTCATCCAATTAAGCCTAATTTAAGGGATAAATTTTATGTGAGAAACACACGTATTAAGCATAGACAATCACTAGTCTTTAGACACGAGTTTCAAGAAATCATGGCCACTGTTTGAAAAACTTATGAGACTTGTTCTAGTAGGGCTAGATGATGTGGGCTTGAAATTGTTTGAGAGTTGATTGTTAGGATAAACAATAAGGTGTCAGTGTGTGAGAGGAGAGAATCTTCTGGCATATTAAAAGCTCGTGTCTCATTTGAGTCCATGTGAAGACATGATGGATGATGGAGTTAAGTCATGTAAAACATCTGAAAAGGGCACTTGAGGACATACTGGAGTCAATTTAA